>NC_090651.1:74123124-74425720 GCF_040937935.1 Hyperolius riggenbachi | reverse complement strand
GAGCATGTGCAAACAGTCCAACATTGCTAATAACGCAGACAACGCACAGCATGCAGCACTTTCTAAATATTGCTACACGTTACACACAGCGCAACGTGAGCACTGTGAATGTCACACATACTTTGTGCTGCTGTGCGTTAGTCTGCGTTATTATTTTCTATAACATGAGACTTTAACGTCGCACTGTGAAAGCAGCCTAAATCTAATCAAGATCAAGTGGGCAAGATGATAGATTCAATCCCTACTACCTGATCAATTATCCATTAGGGACTGACCACTTGCCGTACTGTGCCGTTACCAATCCATACTGTATAGGCCTAGAAACAGAGACAATTGATCAGCAGTATGCCTCTAGACCAACCAGGGAAGGCAGGATAGGGGGACCACTATTAGACTATTAGGCAAATCAATATTAGATGGGGGGCCAATAGACCACCAGGCAATACTATAAGGCGTTGTGGGGATCACTAGAGTACCAGGGAAAAATTATGATTTTGTCTTTTGCGGGAACGCAATGGATAAAGTGGGAAATGACCATTAGACTATGTTCATAGTGACATGTTGCAGTGTGTTGTGCTGGACAGTATAATTGCATCACATTATGTTGGTATATTCACATCGATATGTAAACAGTGCAGTGAGACGGAATCCATTGGAGTAGTGTGATGCATGCAGTGTGGTGCTGGTATACATACAGTATTGTATGTACTGAATGCTTCACTGTATGCGTCACAGAGCATGCATACTGGCCGATGTGACATTTCCCCTCAGTTGCATTGTGCTCTTGTTTTGATAGGCTATGCACTGTAACGTATCACTGTGAATGTAGCCTTACTGACTTCCTCACAAACACCAACCCTGGAATGTGTTAGAGGTGTCCAATTGTGAGCCCCTCAGCAGTTAATGTGGATTATTCAATGTACGCTGGTGTACTGATGATGTGTTGGTAATATTTAAAGCAAGCCTGAAGTGGAATGAGAAAAAAACAAACCAGATACACACCTAAAGAGAAGGCTCCGGGTCCTATAGAGCCTTGCCATTACTCTCACAGTCCCCTCTTTCCAATGCCGTTACCCCCATTAGCAGTATTCAACCGATGGGTCGAATACTGCTCAGTGCCACCACGGGAGGCTTCAGAAGGCTTCTGAAGCCTGAGAGCTTCTGAAGACAGGCGGCTCTGTACTGTGCAGGCGCGAGCGCCTACACAGTACGGAGCCGCCTATCTTAAGTAGCATTCAGGTTACTGAAGCCTCCCATGGCGACAGATTGAAACTGGGGTGACAGCGCTGGAATGAGGAGACAGTGTGAGGAACGGGGAGTCTCTATAGCACCCAGAGCCTTCCCTCTCCAAAGGTGAGCATCTGATTTGTTTTTTTTTCTTCAATTCAGACTTGCCCTAAATGAAAGAAGAAATAATGGGTTTATCTTTGTGCTTCCGTCAGCGTTTCTGATCAAGCAGGCACACCTGTCAGAGGTGAGTATGTTTTATTTTGGCATAATGCCATTTCTGAGCGGCAGAGGTGTAAGCTGTGTACCAAGTTACATGTTGTTACAGTAAACTGATGTCATCATTGCTGCTTGACTGCACTTCCTTCCTGTGCTGCCAGCATGATTCATTTCTTGCTACATTATGACAGGTTGTAATCATATTATAAGTGCAGGTGGCTGTGTTGTACCTCAGTACTAGAGGTGGTCAAGGGGATGCTAAGAATTCTGGAATGCATGCAATTTTAATGCAAATTGTATGTCGCTTGGAACTGGGAGCGTATGAGGATCTGCAGATATCCGTCCTTGCAAAATGCACTCATAGTCTATGATATCTGCAGATCCTCATACACACCTTGTTTAACAGACATTCATCTGCAGATAATCTGCAGATCAGATCCACCAGGATGGATTTTCAGATCTGCAGATGATTGTCAGATCTGCAGATGAAGTCTGTTAAACAAGGTGTGTATGAGGATCTGCAGATATCAGTCTCTTTTGCAGGAACAGATCTTTTGCAGATACTGATCTTGAATGTGTACAGCGGTCTTTGTAAGCAGAATCTTGCAAAGATTTTTACCTGATGGGGAGTTCAGCTCCATAGAATAGACTGTGTAGAGTATGGCTCTCATACTACATGGAAGGGGGTAAAATTGGTCTGATATCTTTCATTTATCTTTCAAGTGTGTATGTAGCATAAGATTGCCTCTGACCCCTCTCACCCTGCTCATTCCATCTACCAAATTTTGCCTTCCGGAGTGAGATGCCGGTCAGTTGTAACAAAATCTTCCAGGCACTCTCTTCCCTCAGGCTGTAGCAAAGCTTACAGTAATGCAGAACCATGTTAGTTCTGAAACTGCTAGGACTTAAATTAACATCATTGCACAGAACTGGAGCTAGAAAATGAATGCTTCATCCAGTTTTCCAATTATTTTCCAATTATTTTAATGCTGGGTACACACTTCGAGATCTTATGGTTGATTTACTGTCGGATCGATTATTTCCAAAATGTCCGATTTGCTTTCCGATCGATTTCTGAGCATTTTCCGATTGATTTCCGATCACAGTTAATGGAAATCGATCGGAAAATGCTCGGAAAGCAAATCGCACATGTTGGAAATAATCGATCTGACAGAAAATCTCATCGTGTTTACCCAGCATAACTCCTATCCTGTCCTTGATTTGTTAATAATTTGTACTGTCTGTCCTTGTATCATATTATATGTGTCTGTTAACTGTTTCATCCGCATGGACATGCAGATGCTGTAGCCCCACGGATGTGATAGTCACATCTGTGCATTCCACTGGGTGCCCAGACCAATGCTAGGAAAAAAAACCTGCAGTCAATCAAATTCCAGTGCAAGCTCTATACTGCCACTCTAACATGTTTCAGGCCGCATGAGTTATGAGGTGAGTAGACAGTTTACAGGAGGGGAGAGAAGAATGAGAAATCTTAGCAGTGAGGCCTAGTGCACACCGAGCTGTTTTGGTAGCGTTTTTAGAACTGCTTGCGGATGTGGAAACGCTTGGGTAATGTATTTCAATGGGGTGGTGCACACCAGAGCGGTAGGCGTTTTGCAGAAATGCATACTCCTGGGCTGCAGCATTTTTTTTTATTTTGGAGAATTTCTGCCACCAGTGTTAAATATAGGAAAAACGCTTGATAAAACGCCAGATCAGAGCGGTTTTCCAGGCGTTTGTTACAGTAGCTGTTTAGTAACAGCTTTACTGTAACAATATCTGTAATCTGCTACACAAAAAGAGCTACACAAAACCGCAAAACGCTAGCAAAACGCTTCATAATAATAAGAAAAAACGCTTCAGAAACCGCTAGCGTTTTGCGGATCTGCTTGCGGTTTTTGGTGTGCACAAGGCCTGTATGTGTGCTATTTCATTGTCCTATGAGAAGGGGGAGGAGAGGAGATGGCACTGGAAGAGGTGGAGCTTCAAATTCTGAATCCTGGCTTTTCTCCTAGCTTGAAAGTGTGGCAAGGTTGTGTGACTCATGTGAATGCTGGAAGAACTTGCATTTTGCACACAGCTTTTACTGAACACAATGATGTTTGTTCTTACAGCATCACAGTGTTTGGAGTGTCACATTCCTCTGAGTAGACTCCCATGACTTCCTCCTCTCACATGTCAGCTGGTTGCACAAGGTGTCACACATCTGTCACTGTCACATCTCTTCATTGCTCAGGGTCCCTGGAAAACCTCATGACAACCTGCATAATAGAGAAGTGAGACCTTCTGCAGTCTGTCACGGTGGAAACAGAAAATGACACAGGTCAATGAGTATACATCAGGAGGAGGAGGATTCACTTCAACAGTAATCTCGTCATCATTACAGTCTATTTGCACAGCGTCACGGTGGCCATGCGCTCATCGTTTCTAATTCGAATCCTTGCAGATTCGATACATCTGCTGATGATCGATTCCCCAAAATGTCAGATCGATCGATTTTTGACTAAACATTGACTGGACGGGATGGAAAATTTTAAACAATCAGGGTGGGGTAAGACCATTGGCAGATCGATGGCCTATAGGTTTGCAAGGCATTGAACAGTGCAACTCTGCAGCCTTTGAGGAGAGCCAGACAGCCAATAGGGAGAGCCACACAGCCTGCTTCTCACACTGATTGGATGTGATAGGGATGCCAGTGGGTCTTTCACTGTATCAATGCAGAAGAAGCTGTCAATTCTGCAGGCATGCCTGCATACCTTTAGATGTGCATATTTGTATTATAGCATACAGAAGAGCTCCCCCTGGTGGCTGCAGCACATCTAAAGGGATGACAGTATGCACAGGACGGAAACCTCCTAGTCACACACACAGCTCAATCCCTGCCTGCCTGCTGCCCTGCTAGAAGGCTGGTAAGTGACACTTACCAAGCAGGGCTTAGTGAATTAAGGCATGTCTGTTCTGTAAATTACCGACATTCTGCCTCATGGGGGAAAACTTTTGTGAAAAAAAAGTGTAAAATACAGCAGGAGGTGTTTTACCGAACTGCTGATTGTGAATAGAGCCCATTGTGTGAAACTACTATCTGCACGTTATTCTGCTTACCACTGTTTAGTGCAAACATGCCAATGTTTGTTTTGAACCTAATGTCAAATGTTTTGAAAAAAATGCTATAGTGTATGTGCATCTCATAACAGATATGATTCCGCTTCTGGGGGGAGGATGCAAATCTTTATGAACTTTGGACACTATTTTCAGGGTCCAGTGTGATGTCGTGACACACGACACAAATTTACAAAAAAGAAAAAATCAGAAAGCATGCATCGTTATTCATGGCAAATGGGGAGCAACAGTAGAATTTCCCTTTAGAAATACCTAGAAGATTTCTATCACTACAATACCTTGGTATGAGGAATATCTCTCTGCCGTGGGAATGGGGTGGAGGTGTTGAATCAGTAACACCTCGTTACACCTGCATCCTGGTGAGCAGAGCCTCGTCTGGAGATCACATGTTGGGATATTAGAGCATTATTTGCAGATGAAAGTCCCCCACTGCTTTATACGCCCGTTAATAATAACACACCTGTGTGATCCTCAGTCCAGCCTGCCTGTAATGTTACTGCTGGGCGTGTGTGCGCCTCCCTGGCCTGTGATCAGGAGGCTGCAGGAGTCATTACTCTGAGTATTCCATAGAGCAGCCATGATTCTCATCACACACGCAGTCTCTGCTTCTTGCAGCAAATGCAGATGGAATTTAGTATTCTTGTTCTGTATTTATAACTAGTAACCTTAGCCCGTTTAAAAACGAGCTAGGTCTGTCTGCACTCCTCCAGGCGCGCGCCCGCCCGCCGCTCGTGCACACTCCCGCCCGCCCCTTCTGGCCCCGTCCTCCCTCAGCTCTACACAGTGTCTGCATCCCTGCCTGCACGGGACACACGCACAGGGACGCAGAGAGACACTTGCATATTATTATAGAGGATAGCGCTGACATATTCCACAGTTCCTTTACACAGGGTATATAGCAATGGCATTAGCTCAGAGGTACTCACAATCTAATTCCTATTATACTCAGTCATATTTGGGGGGGGGGGGGCTAATTACCATATCTGTATGTTTTGGCCATGTGGGAGGAGCTCGGAGTTCCCAATGGAAACTAATGTAGACACAGGGAGACATGCTAACTCCTTGTCCTGGCCCTGATTTGAATCGGTGAGTTACCGCATGAGTTATTATTATTATTATTATTATTTATTGTATTTATAAAGTGCCAACATATTACGCAGCGCTGCACAATAGATAAATGGGTTAACATACAGGTAGAACATACGGAAACTCACAACAAAACAAGATCATGCAAATGATTTGATAACAATACAGTGTCATAGGTCAAGATAGAGACTGTTCGAGTCTACAAGAAGGGTGGTTGTGAGTAAGATTGCATAATCAAGATGGATACATTAGGGAGGAGGGCCCTGCCAGAGGCTTACAATCTAAAGGGTGGGGTGGAGACAATAGGTGCGTCTTTTGAGAGGGGGTCTAACAGAACATATTATGATACTGGTGTAGGGGGGTATGCGAGCGTGAAGAGGTGAGTCTTGAGAGCTTGTTTGAAGGTATTAAAGGTGGGGGCGAGTCTGACGGCTGGTGGGAGAGAGTTCCAGAGAGTAGGGGCAGCCCTGGTGAAGTCCTGCAATCGTGCGTGTGACTGAGTTATGCGTGGTGCGACTAGGCGCAGGTCATTGGAGGATCGGAGGGGGCGGGCTGGTATGTGCCTGTGGACCAGATCAGAGATGTAGGTCGGGCAGGTCTTGTGCACTGATTTGTAGGCCAAGCACAGGATTTTGAAATTGATCCTAAAGCTGATGGGGAGCCAGTGTAGTGCTTTACAGAGCGGAGTTGTAGAGGCACTGCGGTGAGAAGAATGTATCAGTCTGGCTGCCGCATTCATTACCAATTTAAGTGGGTCAGTACGGTTAGAGGGGAGGCCAGATAAAAGAGAATTGCAGTAGTCTAGGCGGGAGATGACAAGGGCATGGATAAGGAGTTTAGTGGTGTCAAGTGACAGGTAGGAGCGGATCTTGGAGATGTTGCGGAGGTGGAAGTTGCAGGATCTGACAATACCTTGGATGTGGGCTGTAAAGGAAAGTTCAGAGTCCAGAGTAACGCCTAGACAGCGGGCTTGGGAGGTAGGGTGGATAGTAGTATTTTCAATAGTGACGTGCAGATCTGGGAGGGGTGCAGCTGTGCGGGGTGGGAATATTAGAAGCTCAGTCTTGTCCAAATTAAGCTTCAGGTACCTGGCAGCCATCCAGGAGGAAATGGATGTGAGGCAGGCAGAGACTTTGTCCATGGTAGAGGAGGAGAGATCTGGGGTGTGGAGATATATCTGGGTGTCGTCGGCATACAGGTGATAATTGAAACCCATGGAGGAGATGATTTTACCAATTGAGGCAGTATAGAGTGAGAACAGGAGTGGTCCTAGGACGGAACCTTGAGGAACACCAACTGAGAGGGGTGTAGGAGCGGATGAGGAGCCATTGAAAAATGTTGTGAAGGAGCGGTTGGAGAGGTAGGAGGAGATCCAGGCTAAGGCTAGGTCCTGAATGCCCATTAGCTGCAGGGAGTGGAGGAGGAGGGAGTGGTCGACAGTGTCAAATGCCGAGGAGAGGTCCAGGAGGAGCAGGATGGAGTATTTACCTTCGGCTTTGGCAAGGGCAAGGTCGTTTACCACTTTGGTGAGGGCTGTTTCTGTAGAATGGGCTGTGCGAAAACCAGACTGCAGGGGATCGAGAAGGGAGTTGGAGTTAAGGAAGTTGGTCAGGCGTTGTTGGGCCAGGCGTTCAAGAATTTTTGAGGCAAAAGGGAGGAGAGAGATTGGGCGGTAGTTGGATGGCAGAGCAGGGTCAAGTGAAGATTTCTTTAGCAGGGGAAGCACAGTGGCCTGTTTGAATATGGAGGGGAAGATGCCGGTGGAGAAGGAGAGGTTAAACAGATGGGTGAGGACAGGGGCCAGATCAGAAAAATGTGGGCGCAGAGAATCAGATGGGACCGGATCTAGGGGGCAGGAAGTGGCAGGTGAAGTTGCCAGCAGCTGGTTGACTTCCTCCACCGTGACAGGATTGAAGGAGGTAAGGGAGGAGAAAGAGGCAGTTAATTTAGGTAGTGATAAATACCGACCAAAATATCTCCATTTTGAAATTTAGTTTTTTTTCTCCCTAAATTACCTCATGCGGTAAAAGTGAGGTAATTATTACCTCAAAATGTATCTCCAATTTGAGATTCTTAATTGAATAGTTGGTGTTAATTAACCACTTCACCACAGAGGGGTTTTACCCCCTGAGCACCAGAGCAATTTTCACCTTTCAGCGCTCCTTCCATTCATTCGTCTATAACTTTATCATTACTTATCGCAATGAAATGAACTATATCTTGTTTTTTCCGCCACCAATTAGGCTTTCTTTAGGTGGGACATTATGCCAAGAATTATTTTTTTCTAAATGTGTTTTAATGGGAAAATAGGAAAAATGTGGGGAAAAAAATAATTATTTTTCAGTTTTCGGCCATTATAGTTTTTAATTAATGCATGCTACTGTAATTAAAACCCATGAAATGTATTTGCCCTTTTGTCCCGGTTATAAAACCATTTAAATTATGTCCTTATCACAATGTTTGGCGCCAATATTTTATTTGGAAATAAAGGTGCATTTTTTTCATTTTTGCGTCCATCTCTAATTACAAGCCCATTGTTTATAAAGTAACAGTGTTATACCCTCTTGACATAAATATTTAAAAAGTTCAGTCCCTAAGGTAACTATTTATGTATTTTTTTTAATTGTAAATTTTTTAATTTTTTTTTTAATTACAAAAAAAAAAAAAAAAAAATGGGGAGTGTGGGAGGTAATGAGTTAATTTTATGTGTAAAAGTCATTTATTTGTATGTGAAAAATGTGTAGGGTGTAGTTTACTATTTGGCCACAAGATGGCCACAGTAACTTTTTGTTTTAATGCGACCTCCAAGCTTCCTTTCGGAAGCTTGGAGGAAGTATAATGAGGCTGGACACGTGAGTTTTTTCTCACAATGATCGCGCTGCCCATAGGAGAGCAGCGGATCATTGCGGGGCTTAGATCAACGAACGGGAATGGATTTTCCCGTTCATTGATCTCTGGGCGAGCGGGCGGCGGCGTGTTTACTAGCGGCGGGCGGCGTGTTTACGAGCGGGAGCGCGGACAGCGTCGGGAACGCGGAAAGTACGTATTTCTCCGTCCCTGGTTGTTAAAGGATGGAAAAAGGGGCGGAGAAATACGTACGCGCGGGGGTAAAGTGGTTAAGGATCTTTTTATCACCTAGGTGATAATTTTCACTTCTCTGCTGTTGGCCTTTAGGATGGAGCCGTTTGAGCTTTCTTTGCTCGGGTTTATGTCAATTTTACATAGAAGGCAGAAAAGACGAGTGTGTCTAATCTCAAGGTGCACTTTCACACCTCGTACAGTCTGGGCTGGTGCACACCAAAATCCGCAAGCAGATCCGCAAAACGCTAGCAAATTTTGAAAAGCCTTTTCTTCTTTTTCTGCAGCGTTTCAGCTAGCGTTTTGCGGTTTTGTGTAGTGGTTTTGGTATAGTAGATTTCATGTATTGTTACAGTAAAGCTGTTACTGAACAGCTACTGTAACAAAAAACGCCGGGCAAACCGCTCTGAAGTGCCGTTTTTCAGAGCGGTTTGCGTTTTTCCTATACTTAACATTGAGGCAGAAACGCATCCGCAATCCAAAATCTGCAGCATCCCGGGAGTATGCGTTTCTGCAAAACGCCTCCCGCTCTGGTGTGCACCTGCCCATTGAGATACATTACCCTAGCGGATCCGCAAGCGGATCGCAAACTGCAGCCGAACCGCTCTGGTGTGCACTAGGCCTCTATTAGATGATTTTATAGATGCCGAGGAGGAAATTCCTCTCTGCTCTAAAAGATAAGCAACAGCATAATAACCTTTAAAGAAAAACATGTATTACATTTGTTAATGGAAGCAGACATAGGGTTAACATTCTGAGTTTACAAATTAGCTGCTCTGCTGAGGCAGCAAGCTGGCACAGCTGAGGGCTCAAATTACAGTTGTGATTATTCACACATGAGGGGGAATTAGACAGGCTAAGCGCTCTATATGCATACAGGGTGCATTTCTATATGTCTTCCTTCTGTCCTGCGCAAGAGTTGAGGTCCCACTGTAAATGTGACAGGCTTTCCTGGGTCTTCTCTGTGTAATGGGTGGCAAGCATATGGGCTGCCCTACAACGGTCAAAAAAGCTTTATTTCCGCACATATTAGCGACCAATTACCGCAAAGTTACCGAACACTTAACACATTTACCGCAACATTACAGAATGGTAACCGAACAATTACCGCTTATCAACCGTTTTACCGCACTTTTATCGAACATAAATCACACTCGGTACATTTTTTGTGAATACTCACAAAAGTCGGTAATGAACACGTTATTGTGAATAGAGCCCATTGTTACTACAAGCCAAGAGTGCTATCGCCCATGCCTCCCGAATTCATTTAAGGCTACTTTCACACTACATGCGTCGCGGTACTCTCCCCCGCCGCAGCTGATCGCAAGGGCAATGTAAATCTATGGAGAATTAAACACTATTGCGAAGCAATGCGGTGCGACGGAAGTAGCAAAATCGCTGTCAAAATGTACGGTGACGGATGGCGACGTGGTAAGTGTAAACGGCCAATCGCGGTAGCGGCACATTGTAGCAAGTGTACAGCAACTTTTACTCTTTTGGTAAGGTTGTACAATCCAGATAATATCATTGATGGGCATCTTAAGACATTTCTAGTGCAGCTGCCAGCCAATCATTGCTTCCATTCTGTTACACTAGGCGGTTCTTGTGCATATGTGCACCAAATAATGTTACTCTGCAGGAAGCTCTGACTGGCTAACAACTGAAGCAGACATGGGGGAGGGGAGAAGGCTGCACACACTACCGTTTCAGAGGCAGAGCAATAGGGGGACACGCTCCTGCAGCTGCAGGGGGCCCAGAGTCATGGGGTTCCCAACATCTCTATTCCTTCAATACAGGGGATCCCTCTCCACAGCAGGCGTTGGGACCACATTTATTATTGATTGGGGGTATCATGGAGGCCGCACTGTTATGACACCTAGCAGATAAGGGGGGTAGGAGGAAGGAGCTGTGAATACAGTGGGGGGGCATCAACATTTTGATAAGGGGATCCTTGATTTGTAGCTATGCCCTGTACCATGAGCAGGATCATCCACAAGGCAACCTAAGCAGATGCCTGGAGCCCAAATGGTGTCTGGGGGCCCAACTCCCACTTTCTCTGACCCCTCTTCCATCTCACATTACTAAAAGTACCTTAAGTAAGGGAAACCAAAGGTACTACCTTGCCTAGGGCCTCATTCCCTCCATCTCTGCACACACCGTTTACTGTAAGGGAAGATTTTATGTCAAACAAGCAAAATTTGATTAGGAAAGTTTAAGAGGAGAGGTAAAAGTGTTTTTGGAAGACAAATAAAAACAAATAATAATGTTTCTCTTCAAGTCTAGACCTGGCGGCTGGCGTATCCGTTCATCATTTTCTCTGCTGGCAGTTCCATTATTTTTCAGTGTTCTTCCTCATTTCCTTCTGGGGGTTTTGTGATGGTTTCTTCAGAGCCCGCAGAGCTCCCAGAATGCTCTGCTCCTGCACCGGACACCATGCTGCTCATAAATCTCTGTGCTCGGTCTGGGCTCCAGGCTTGTAACGTTCAGCATGGACCGTGCCCTGTCAGGAGCCATGAATCAGCACTGTCTGTGGAACAAACCTCTCAGGACTATGAATTATTCTGTCTGAACATCATAATGAAGAAACATCACCTGGGAACGTCTCTGATGGAAGTTGGAGGTCCGGTGTTCTCACCATCTGTTAGCGCACATTTTCTCTTTGGAGGATTTCATTCTAGTCAGCATCCCGCTAAATAAACAGCAAAATCTTAAAGTACCCTTGAAGTAAGAGGGATATGGAGGCCGCCATATTTATGTTATTTTAAACAATACCAGTTGCCTGGCTGTCCTGCTGATCTCTTTGGCTGTAGTAGTGGCTGATTCACACACCTGAAACAAGCATGCAGCGAATCCAGTCAGGCTCCAGTCAGAAACCCCTGATCTGCATGCTTGTTCAGGGTCTATGGCTAAAATGCTCAGCAGAACAGTCAGGAAAACTGCATTGTTTAACCTCCTTGCGACCGCCTAACTCCAGCAAGGTAGCAGCCCCAGGACCGCTCAACGTCAATTGGCGTGAACTGCTGGGGGCGTGTTTTACTGGGGATCAGGTGTGCATCATCGCTTGAATGACTGCTCCGCTCCGTCATCAGTTTACCAGCCGCTAGGAGACTGTTGCGAAACCGGCGTCTATTTACATTGTACAGTGCTGCGATCTATAGCAGCGCTGTACTGGGGACAGCTGTGACACTCAGCTGTCCCCTGGGAAGGCTTAGAGAGCGATTGGCTTGCGAAGGGTAGGAGGGATCAGGGCTATAAAAATAATAGAAAAATTAATTAAAATTAACATTTTTATTAAGGCTTCTTGCACACCAAGACGTTGCATTAGGTGCCACGTTAAGGTCGCATAACGTGCACCTAACACAATGTATGGTGCTGCAAGAGCCGACGGTAGAGTGAGCCGCGTTAGGCGGCTCGATTCCTATAATGTCTCCCAGAGTGGCGCTGATTGGCCAGCGGGACCACGTGATGCGGAGCGAGACACTCCGCATCACGTGGTCCCGCCGGCCAATCAGCGCCCGCCAGTGCAGTGAATATTAAGTAGCCATGTGCGCGGCTACTGTAGCTGGCTCTCCCCGCCTCCTCTCCGCCCCCACTGCGCATGTGCAAACAGTCTAACGCGGCTATAGCCGCTCCAACGCCGTAGCATGCTGCACTTTGCGCAGAACGTGCAGCGTTACATGTAACGCAACGTGGGCTGTGTGAACAGCCCACTTGTGTTACATTGCTGTGCGTTGGGGGAGCGTTACAGGCGCACTAACATGCGCCTGTAACGTCTTGGTGTGTAAGCAGCCTAAAAGAAAAAAAACACTATTAAATTAATTAAAAAACAAAAAAAAAAAACAGCCTGCTGCACCGATCAGAGCCCACGAACAGAAAGCTCTGTTGGCGGGCAGAAAAGGGGAGGGGGCTCTGTAGGGAGCTTTTAAAGCTGTAGAGCCCTGAATTGTAAAAAATAGCCTGGTCACTAGGAGGGTGTGAGCCTACGGTCCTCAAGCGGTTAAGGACAAAAGGAAGGATTTTTCAACAGTTTATTACCTAGGGATTCTTCTAGCTCCTTGTAATCCTCCTAGTTCCTTCCTGTCATTCTGTGCTGCTCCCTTCAGCTGCTGTACCCCTCCAAAAGCTGCATGCGCCCCCAACACATGCCTCCTGACCATGCTCCCAAATGTTCTGCAGTGGTGCAATTTGTAAAGATTGCAACTGCACATACGCGAGATTAAGGAGGTGTGCGGCTATGGCCATGCATGATGTAGAATGACTGTCAACTGACTGAGTTGGCCAGCTGTCCGAGGGGGACAGTGGCTGAAGGGAGCAGCACAGAATGACTGCAAGTGACCAGGAGGACTATAGGGGGCTAAAAGAAGCTTTAGGTAAGTTAAATAGTTTATTTTCAAGTCCTCTTTCAGACGGGCAACTGATAGGCGGTGACTTCACCTCCTGTCAGTTGCTCTTCTGCACTAGCCGGGCACTTGTTAGCGCTCGGTACCAGTACTAGACAGTTGCCCCCACCCCATAGACTCTGCATGTGGCAGTCCTCTGCCGCGGGGTAACACCACTGCGTGTCAGTGCTTGACATGCGTGGTGCTACAACTACTGCAATTCTACGGTATGACAGTTGTAACACAACGCTCGGCAAGTCGCAGTTCAGCCTTCCGTCTGAAAGAGACCTTTAGGCCTGGAACCCACTACAATCGCTAGTGTTTCTAATTAGCTTTTTGTAAGCAATTTCTTGAGCGTTTTCTGGTGATTTTGGTAGTGATTTTAAAAAGTGTAAGCTTTTTGCCAGCGATTGTGTAGCGGTTTTTAATTTTAATTCTGATTGGTTCTTTCAATTTATTATAATTTATTTTACAGTTTTCAGCAATTTAAAATCGCACTCAAATCGCTATGTGTAGCGATTCATGAGCAATTTGCCGGTGCTGCAATACATTACATTGAAGCGCAAACGCTCTCAGACTCCCTGCACACTGCAAATCCGATTTGCGATTCCGATTTTCCCTGGGTGCTAGCAAAAGAAAAACGCAGCATGCAGTACTGATTAAAAATCAGAAATCGTAATCGCATTTAAAAATCGGAATGGCATGTAGTGTGCAGGGAGCCTCAAAATGCTGCATGTCCTGCGATTTCGCTAATAGCAATCGCTACTGTGGAATTTGTTACATTTATTTACATTGGCAGAGCGTTTAGGGAAATTGCAAGCGATTTAAAAACACTCCCTAAACGCTTAAAGTGGGCTCTAGTGGGTTCCAGGCCTAAAGCTGAGTTCCTAAACAAATGAAAGAAGAACACCAGGCAAAATGTAAAGTCAGATTGTAATCAAAAATTTGTTGTAAAGTAAAATATACACTCCTCCTGCTGAATACTCTGAAAAAATAAATCTCTCTCCACTTCCTGTTTAGGCATGACAGCGAATGTTCTTCTCCTGTCGTTACATAATTACATAGTTATTTAGGATGAAAAAAGACAGAAGTCCAACAAGTTCAACCAGAAACCTTTTGTCACAGGTACAAATGGTTAATGATATGCTAATAATCTAGCAAATGAATTGAAGCTTGTAATTGGGACAGTTATGCTTTGTACACACCACGACATTTCCCATTAGATCAATGCATCAAATCCATTTTCAATAGGTCTGATTAGGTTTCCGATTGATTTTGTACAGAAGTGAAAATCGCTAACAAATACGATAAGAAATGAGATCAGGCCTGTCGGAAATTGAATGAACCCGTTGATCTGATGGAAGTTGCATGGTGTGTACCATGCATTAATTGTGTTTCTTGATGATTATGATTAGGACAATTCCAAGATGCATACAGTTTGCATGACATTTGTATGCAAGCTGGAATTATAAGCATCTTATTGACCATTACTATTCAAGGAAGTGGGATGGAAGGGATTTGGAAATGTCTAAAATGGGGCCTGGCCACTCCTACCTTCAAGTGCCACCAATTATAATGCTGTATTAAAGTCCATCCGTGCCATTTGAGTGAAGTGCCCTTGAAAATAGTGGCATCTATTAAGCATCAGCGTTTACTATATGGAGAGGTGCCTTTGCAGAGCTCTCCTGCAGTCTATTTCCACTGTAGTTGCAGTTAACCTCCTGGGCGATAATCCCGAGCTGAGCTCGGGGTATATCGCGCAGGAGGATTTTTCAGGCCCTGGTGGGCCTATTTGCATAATTTTTTTTTTGTTACACGCAGCTAGCACTCTGCTAGCTGCGTGTAGCTTCCGATCGCCGCTGATCCGCCGCTACCCGCCACCCCCCCCCCCCCCAGACCCCTTGCGCAGCCTGGCCAATCAGTGCCAGGCAGCGCTGAGGGGTGGATCGGGACTCCCTCTGACGTCCATGATGTCTGTGACGTCATCCCGCCCCGTCGCCATGGCGACCGGGGAAGCCCAGCAGGAAATCCCGTTCTGAACGGGGTTTCCTGCTTACTCTGATCGCCGAAGGGGGGGATGCCGCTGCGCAGCGGCTATCATGTAGCGAGCCCAGGGCTCGCTACATGATTTAAAAAAAAAAATTAAGTTAAGAGCTAATTTGACAGGTTTGTCTGCCTAAACATAGAGTACAGAGAAGTGATTTTTTTTTTTTAGCAACTATATGTGCAATAATGACTTTTCATTGTGTGCTGTTCAAGATTTTGGGGCCACTTTAACTCTCCATTATTATGCCCCTTCCCTACATTTGTGCCTTCTACATTTTAGTGGCGGCATAAATTCCCACATATAACAATTAGCACCCATTTATTGTGAAGGACTCTATAGTGCTCTCTTCATTATTGTGCTGCCTTAATACCCTCTTTATTACTTTACACCCTATTAGTTCCCCACACCTTGCTCTGCCCCCATTGGTACCCTGTCTCTTAAGGTGCGTACACACATGCGACTATAGTCGTTTGTAACGATCGTTCCCCGATCTTTACCAACGACGATCGTTACAAAAAACGAACCACCGACTATTAAGGCAAACGACGAACGAGCCAAATTGCTACAAAAGAAAGTTCTGTCTCGGCGGATTTTAACCAGCGACGATCGTTTGCAAAAGTAGTACATCGTTGGAAACGGTCATTCGTACTAGGCTTGACATGCGCATTTCCCAATTTCTCCGTGAAACTTCTCATTTTTATGCGCAGGCGCAATAGTTGCTTTACGTGATGTAACGTTCGTTCTAACGATCAGATCGTTACACACCTTTTAAAACTACCTTTACTTAGGTCGTTCTTTCATCAATTAAAAGTTCGTTCGTCGTTCTTAACGAATGATCGTTGTCGCATGTGTGTACGTAGCATTACACTGGCCCTAATTTTTGTGGAATATATGTAACTGGAGGAGCCAATCGGAATGGTACGTATAATTTACCTCCGAAGCTCTCCCTAATGTTGTGCCCCTCCCTGTCTACAGCCCCTGCTGCAATCCTGCATTCCACTCATTATCCTGGGTTGATAAAAACTAAGACTCTTGGGCCCATATGCAATTCACTTTTTCACCTGAGTTATCTCCAAGGTGATATTTTTAAATTTGTTGATAAAATGCCTTTTAAGCCACCAGAAAGCAAGAAAATACTCAAAATAATTTTGATAGTACTTTTTCATTTACATTTCGTTACTTTTTTAATTGAAAAGTACTGGAAAGTTATTTTAAATAGAAGGTGAAAAATTATCTCCTAGGTGAAAACTCAGGTGAAAAAGTGAATTGCATATGGGCCTTGTTGTTTATCCTGAATAAAACTACTGTCACAAAGCCACTATCTGATCTGACCCAACCACAAAATACCAGAAAATTGTTACTTAATAGAGATCAGGTTTGGTGGATCAGTTAGGATATCACCCCTGGAGTTGTAAGTTGGGCCCAATATGCAGACAGCTGCTGTTGAAGTTTGCTGATTGCAGGTGTGCCTTGTCTGGATGGTGTAATGGTTAAGGGCCCTGCCTCTGACACAGGAGACCAGGGTTCGAATCTTGGCTCTGCCTGTTCAGTAAGCCAACACCTATTCAGTAGGAGACCTTAGGCAAGTCTACTTAACACTGCTACTGCCTATAGAGCGCGCCCTAGTGGCTGCAGCTCTGGTGCTTTGAATCTGCCAGGAGAAAAGCGCTATATACATTTTATTTGTCTTGTCTAAAAACAGCTGGGTAAAGATGTTATAACTGCATTGTATGTTGATGATCTATGGTGTCAAAGGCACCCTGCCCTGTTTAGGCATTTTTGTTCAGGTTTGACATAGCTGGCCTGTTTCACCTATCTTGCAAATCTGTTATCATCTTCACCCAAAATGTGCTCCTCACCATCCTGAAAAGCGTTTGGGAAAACTGCAGATGTTGCGTTATCTCCACTATGTTGGGCACTGTGGTTACTCAGGGGGTACTTGTTGCCACCACATTTTTTTTATACTTATTGTGTAATGGCTATTTCCCCCATATGTGCATCCTGTTGATTCATGTAAAATGTTAGTGTGACAGGTTCACTTTGTGTAGGTTATTGTATCAGCAGCTGGGCATGAACTAATTTTCTACTTCATGGAACAGAAGCAAGGGGATGAGAGCGATGACATCATGGATTCTGTCTCTGGGTCTCTGGATTCCGGATGTCTCCCCGGAGGTCAGACTGAGAGCAGGAAGCCTTTGAAGGGAATTTATTTGGAGAAGATGGAGATTTCTCTTCCTCTGAGATCATAGTCTTCCCCCAGCTGTTTGTCATTACACAGGACCTAATATTGTCCCATCCGCAAATAACTTCCTCACTTGGGGCCTGAATAGTCCTACCTTCCAGTACCAAGAGACGATCTGCAAAATTTGTCTAATTTTATACATATAAAATACAATGTACACATTTTTTCAGGAATGCATCACAAAGTGTGATTGGTTTGGGCATTGATTAATATTATTAATTTACCGTATATATATTTTTGTATTTTGTTCCTTAAACATAAATCAGTTTATAGTCCTATGATCAAAAAGAAAAACTTAAACAATGGCAGCTTTTTCTTGCAGACATTGCTGAATACAATATAATCTCTTATAATAAACTCGGGTAAAGTAAACATTTAGGTATAGTAAACTACCTCTCCAGGTCCTGGACAGTTTCCACTATAAGTCTATGGGAGCAACGCCTGGTCTAGTAAACCCAGATATAATAAAACTTTGCGTATTGTGAACAGAGTCGGGACAATGTCCTCCACCACCCAAGGCTGAGACACCAAAGTGCGCCCCTCCATCCCTGCCACCCCATCCCTCCCACACTGATTGCTATTAGACTAAGAGGCGCCCCAGGGCTCCCAAAACCTTAATCTCTAGTTATCTGGCTTTCAGTCACTGCCATGTATCCCCTTTTCTTATTTCTCTCTGCTTCAAACACTATAGGGGGATGATAGCTGAGTGAGTTTTGCCCCCCCTCCTGCACTGTGCCCTGAGGCTGGAGCCTCTCTCGCCTCTGCCTCGGCCCGGCCCTGATTGTGAACATGTTTTTTTGCCCCTACTGATGCTGTCTCCAGCTATTATTATTATTGATTTTTAAAGCGCCAACATATTCCGTGGCACAGTACAAAGTAAGAAACGAACATGGGGTACATAATAATACAGACAATAGTGTACGCCAATATACAAGATACATAATTAGTGACAAAATACAAAAATGGTACAAAATACAAAATATAGAATTGGTAATGACAGTGATAGACGCTATAGTAAAAAGTTGGCGGTGCATGTGGCACATGTCAGTGTGAAACCAATGGTTTTCTGCTCCACATGCTAGTTAACCTGCCTGGCGTTCTATTAAGATCGCCAGGCAGGCTGCGGGAGGGTTTTTTTTTAATAAAAAAAAAACTATTTCATGCAGCCAACTGAAAGTTGGCTGCATGAAAGCCCACTAGAGGGCGCTCCGGAGGCGTTCTTCCGATCGCCTCCGGCGCCCAGAATAAACAAGGAAGGCCGCAATGAGCGGCCTTCCTTGTTTTGCTTACATCGTCGCCATAGCGACGAGCGGAGTGACGTCATCGACGTCAGCCGACGTCCTGACGTCAGCCGCCTCCGATCCAGCCCTTAGCGCTGGCCGGAACTTTTTGTTCCGGCTACGCTGGGCTCAGGCGGCTGGGGGGACCCTCTTTCGCCGCTGCTCGCGGCGGATCGCCGCAGAGCGGCGGCGATCAGGCAGCACACGCGGCTGGCAAAGTGCCGGCTGCGTGTGCTGCTTTTTATTTGAGCCAAATCGGCCCAGCAGGGCCTGAGCGGCAGGCTCCGGCGGTACTGGACGAGCTGAGCTCGTCCAGACCGCCCAGCAGGTTAACCTCTTCAGGACCACAAGCTTTACCTCCCTAAAGACCAGGCTATTTTTTCTAAAATGGGCCACTGCAGCTTGAAGGCCAAGCTGCAGGGCCGCACAGCACACAAGTGACCCCCCCCCCCACCCCCCGCTTTTCTACCCACCAACAGAGCTCTCTGCTGGTGGGGTCTGACCGCTCCCCCAATGTTTATTTTTTTGTAACTATTTGTCATTTTTTTCTTAAATAAATTTGTCTATATTTTTTTTACTACTTTGTCCCCAGCCCTCCCTCACCCGCCAGCCAATCCCCGTAATCGGCTATCACCCCTGAGCCTCTCCGTCTACCAAGCAGGAGATGCGCGCACAGCCTGCGCGCGATCTCTTGCAGACAGAAGCCCCAGGACTTTGTAATCTGCGTTAGGCGGTCCTGGGGCTGCATCCGCGGCCACGCCTATTGGCGTGAAGCAGTCGGCAAGGAGTTAAAGGGGTTCTGTGGATATTTATAAAAACAAAAACTGACACTTACCTGGTGTTTCTACCGGCCCCCTGCAGCTGTCATGTGCCTGCGCCCTCCTCTATGATCCTCTGTTTCTCGCCACTGTTCACGGTGCAATTAATTTGTCTAACTAGATGAATGTTACTGCGCCTGCACAGCCGCGCATGTCCTAGCTCCCGCTCACTTCTCCGGAAGCTTACTGTGCAGTATGAAGTTTTCTCGTACTGCGCCATTGCAGTAAGCTCCCGGAGATGCGAGCGGGAGCTAGGACGCATGCGGCCGTGCAGGCGCAGTAATTGCACCGTGACCAGTGGCGGGGAACGAAGGATCGTAGAGGATGGCGCGGGCACATGACAGCTGCAGGGGACCAGTTGAAGCCCCAGGTAAGTGTCAGTTTTTGTTTTTATAAATATCCACAGTACCCCTTTAAGGTAAGCTGATGCCTGCTAAGATGTGTATGGCCAGCGGCAAGTTGCGGTTGCACTGCAAGGATTACCTTTGCAGTTCAACCTGTGCTAAGTCCTGCCCGCGGAGGTATCGGAGCCACTGTCATTACAGAAGCTGGTGGATCATCGTGGTAGGCTGCATCCTGGAGAGAGGCTGCGTGATTGGCCAAGTGTGAGGGGAACGTTAAGTCCTGCCCTCAGGGGAGTCGGAGTGAGTAGCTACTTCTTTTCAGTGACTTTATTTTTCCAGCCTGGGATTACCAGTATGTGTTGCCTGGCTATGCAGCCCTAAGGTATGCTGAACGTTGTAGTCCACCAAATGCTTCTACTGTACCTTCAATGGGAGGATGGATGTACTGTATTCTATGCTGCCTCTCTGTGATGTGCCTGGGCATGCTTAGTCTTGTAGTACTCCAGATATGCAGTGTCCAATACCAGAACAGGCTTTCCTGGCAGATCTATGATTGGATGAACGCATTAAAGGTGCCCCCGTCTACACGGGGAGATGTTGTGGCGATCTGGCGGCTCGATTAGCCGCCGGATCGCCTCTTCCGCATCTCCGCACGTGCCCGCCGCGTCCCCGCTCGCCGCCGGATTCGATTCCCCGCTCGTCCCCGCCGGCGCCGCTTATCTTCCGCTCGATTCCCTGCCATTGTCCCCTCGCGGGGAGCGAGCAGGGAATCGGTGGAAGCAAGATCCGTCCTGTCGGATCTTATCAATCGAGCTGCATCAGCGGCTCGATTGATAAGGAACATTGCGGCCGCATCTACGCGTGTAGATGCTGCTATAGACCTAACGATTATGGGCAGATTCAACAAAGAGACAAATGTATCTCTAATCGAATCTGATTAGAGATACATTTGTCTTTTTGTTGATTCTACCCATACACTACAGGCCGATTCCCATCCAATTTCAGCATGAAATCTTCAGGAATTCGGCTGAGTCCGCACCGCCGCTGCCCCCAATGTATAAATGTGCCCCCCCCCCCCCCCATATGCGTTTATACGTTACCTGTCCTGTAGCAGCCACCGCGTGGTGTCCGTAACCTCCGGGCGACTCTGCGTACAAACTATTAGCGCCTAGTGTCTGATGTCGGCGCATAGTGTCTGATGTCAGATGCTAGGCACCAGTAGCGTGTTCGGATAGCCGGCCGGAGGTTACGGGACATCGCGCAGAGGCTGCTACAGGACAGGTAACATATAAATGCACACACAGGGGGGCCACATTTATACATTGCAGCGGCGGGGTTTCGTGTGTTTACAGCCTAAAAGATGAGCAACTGCATGGTAACCTTTAAAGAGAAACATTTCTTTGTTACAGCTGATACAAATCCTGCAATAAATCTGCATTGTATTTATTTCCTGCTTTCTTGGAAGCAGACATTAGGTTAACATCCTGTGTTTACCAATTAACTCTGTGCTGTGGCAGGCAGCTGACACAGCTGAGGGATCAGATTACACTTGTGATTAGACACAGATGAAGGTGAATAAGACAGACTAAACTCTCTAAATGCATACAGAGCCAGATATAGCTGGCCATAGCACAAATACTGTATAATGGCTAATTCTGCACAGACGCCAGAATTTTACACGATGACACACATTGATAACATGAGCTGAGAGCTGATCTGAGAACACTGTACATTCATCAGCACGTCATGTGATATAACGGACCAGGCCGATAGCCTCGTGTAGGGCAGTGTCTAGTCAGGAGGTGTTAGTGAGTGAATCAGCACCTTCCTGACATGACTGTGCCAAGTCACACTGCACCAGCCACAGACTCCAGGGGGAACTCCGCTCATCAGATTCTCCGCTCACACTAACCACAAAACTTTCCTGCCAGCATGTTTATATGAGAGCTGTGATTCCCTGTGCACCTGCTGCTGTGTCATATGACTGAAGGCACACGTCAGCCTGCTCTGTTTATGTTTCCGTCGCTGCTTCCCAACGAGCGGAAGCTATACAACTTTTCCTTTCTTTGTTGTAGTTTTTACTCTTACTTGTTTTGGTTTTCAAAGTTTTATTGAAATTTTTGACAAACAAACAGTGCATAAAAGAAAAAACATCATGACAAAAACAAGGGAAACGCCTGATGCAGATAAGCTCATCATACAAACATTGCATAGTAGGAGGGGGGGATGTGGGGTCATCCGTGATACTCCTAATAATTATTGACCAACTTGCTTGTAGAAAACGAGGTATCACTGCCTGGAGGTTATACTGAGCCCTCAGGGGATTTAGTCCAGCTACCTGGGGCTTGCTGAAGGAAATGTAGGGGCATGGGGAGACCCAAGTCAATATTGGGTCTTTCTAATTTCGGTCCTGGGAGCCTGCCGTCCAGTGATAGGCAAGCAAGACAGGAAGGATTATAGCCAGTAGCATCATTACAGTGGTGGTGAAGATATGGGGAGGGGGAAAAGAAAAAAAAAAAAAAAAAAAAGGAAAGAGAAAGGGGGGGAAAGATAAGTGAGAAGGAAGAGGAGGTAAGAGCAGAAGGAAGAAGAAGAAAAGGAGGGGTCCACCCTACAGCCTAGAGATAAGAGATGCCTCTAGATTTGGATGTTCCAAGCGAATCCAAGGATCCCAGATTTTTCCAAACTTTTTGTGGGTGTCTTTAAGAATACTGGTTAACTTCTCGTTCACCATTATCATATTGATTCTAGATTTCACTTCAGTGATTGAGACCGAGGGCTTTTTCCAATTTCGTGAAATTGTCATGGTAGCTGCTGAGAGAACTATGGAGGCTAGTTTGTTTTGTGTTAATGTTAAACCTTCTATCTTTTCATGTAGTAAGGCTTGCCATGGGTTTCTAGAGATAGGTTTATGGAAAAGGGAGGAGAGTATCTTATATACTTGGCACCAAAATCTCATAAGTCGTGGACAAGTCCACCAAGTGTGCAACATGTCGCCAAGTACCCTGCAGCCCCGGAAGCAGTACGGGTTGGCGGATGGGAATACCTTAGCTATGCGTGCTGGGACCAGGTACCAGCGGGTCATAACTTTATAAGCAGCTTCTACTATATGTAGGTTGCAAGAGCAGTTGGAGTTTCTGCTCCATATATCAAGCCAATCTTCCCTGTCCTTAGGGTCACCCAGGTCTGCTTCCCACCTAGAGGTGTAGAGGTGTGTTACAGGTGGGGATGGGCGGGTTAAAAGGGCATATATCTGGGAGATTAGCCCTTTGACGTTAGGGCGGTAGCGACAGATGTTTTCGTAAGGCGTTACGGTATAGGGGGGATCTATGCTTTGAGTGAGGGATTTGACCCAGTGTCGGATTTGCAGGTAGCGAAAGTATTCTCTGGGGGGAGCCCGAAATTTCTCTTGAATATCTGGCCAGGAGAGAATACCCCTAGGCGTAAGGAAGTGTGTCACATGGGTGAGGCCTTTCGTGCTCCACCATGAGAATGCTGTTGGGTCCTCAAGTCCTGGCAGAAATAAAGGATTGTTAATCAGGGGAAGCAATGGTAAAAATGGGGATTGCAGGTGTGCTGAATAGCGAATGGAGTCCCATACTTGGAGGCAGTGGGTCAAAGGGGGGCTAAGTGAGGGAGGCCTGGCCTTCAATGGAAGCCATAGTAAGGTACTAGGGAGCAAGAGAGCACAGTTAGGTATTTCCAGGAAAACCCAGAGGGGAGTATCTTGTATTTGAAATAAACGAGCAAGTTGGGCTATGGTTGCCGCGCGATAATATGACGAGATTTGTGGGACTCCTAGGCCTCCATCAAATCTGTGAGCAAAGAGAGTAGTTTTGCGGACTCTGGGACATTTACGTCCCCAAATGAATCCCATGATTTTATTTTGAAAGATGCGTATGTAATGGTTTGGGACTTGGACTGGAAGGGTGCGGAAGTAATAAAGGAGTTTGGGCAGGAATGACATCTTGATGGCGTTGATCTTCCCTAGCCATGATAGGGGGGAGTGGGACCACCGGTCGGTTAGGGCTGAGAGTGATTTTAATAAGGGGGGGTAATTGGCTGAAAAGAGGGAGGCATAATTGGGGGTAAGAGTGATGCCTAAATAAGGTAAGGACTGGACCCATTGAAAGGGACAGAGGTCTTTGATTCGCTCAAGGTCTTGGGGGGGTAAAGAGATGCCTAAGGCCTTGGATTTCTCAACATTAATTTGTAGGCCTGACACCTGGGCAAAGCGAGCAAAGGCTGAAAGGGCATTCGGGATTGAGATGTGGGGCTGTGTTAAAAATAGTAGGGTGTCGTCTGCAAACATAAGAAGCTTGTGAGATAGGCCAGCGCAGTCTACCCCTTTAATGTCTGTAGCATTGCGTAAATAGCATGCAAAGGGTTCGAGGGCTAAAATAAAAAGCAGTGGGGATAGTGGGCAGCCTTGTCTCGTACCTCGTTTGATAGCGAAGGTTGGAGAACTATGGCCAGAAAGTTTCACTGAGGCTGTTGGATCTGTGTACATCCCTTGAATCCAATTTAAAAAGTGGGCATCAAGGCCCCATTTATTCAGGGTGAGCTTTAGGTAAGACCAGGAGAGGGTATCAAAGGCCTTAAAGATGTCTAAGGATAAGGCTACCCCTGGGGTTTTATGTGAATTGAGATAGTGAGTTAAAAGGATAGCTCTTCTGGTGCTGTCTTCAGCTTGCCTTCCCGGAACAAATCCAACTTGATCACGGTGGATCAAAGCTGGGAGGAGTTTATTTAATCTCAGGGCCAGGATTTTACCTAGTATTTTGAAGTCTACATTGATGAGGGATATGGGGCGAAATTGGTGGACTGCGTGGTGTTCTTGGTCTGTTTTGGGGATCATCGAAATGTGAGCTACAAGCATAGATCTCGGAGGAGATTTACCTTCTCGGAGTTCGTTGTAACATTTCGCTAATACTGGGGCCAATAAGTCTGAACATTTTTTGTAATATAGGGCTGAGAACCCGTCTGGGCCTGGAGATTTGTTGGATTTCAGGGTTTTGATAGCGGAGAGGACTTCAATGGTGGAAATGGGGGCGCTCAGGTGTGAAACAGATTCCTGGCTTAGTTTTGGGAGTGTAACCTGGTCTAGAAAGGCGAGAATGTCTCCATCAGGAGCAGTGGAGGAGTCGGTGTATAGATCTGATAGGAATTTAGAAAAAAGATCTACAATCTTGCGGGGATTGGCGGTAATTTGTCCTGAGCTGTTGCGAATTTTCAGCATGGTTGGAGTTAATGGTTTGTTTTTAAGGCATCTAGCAAGCAAAGCTAAAGGTTTGTTTGCATTGTAGTAATATAATTGTCTGCGCCACCTAAGCTGCTGCTCAACTCTATCTGTAAGTAAAAGATCTAGTTCTGTGCGGGTGCGATCTTTAATGATTCTATTGATACGTGAGGGGTTGCGCTTCCAATCTTGTTCTGCTTGATCTAGTTTTGAAGATAGTTCTTCGATTTTTTTATTGCGTTGCTTTTTAATAGCGCTAGCTATTCCAATCAGGGTCCCCCTTATGGTAGCTTTATGGGCCTCCCATAGAGTTAGGGAGGAGGCTACCGAGCCTGTGTTATCCTCAAAGTATTCTGTGACTCTCCCTCTTAATTGATCAGTTATATCTGCTCTCGAGAGTAGGGAGTCATTTAATCGCCAATGAAATGCTCGGTTGATTGGAAGTGTAGCAGAACAGCAGACAGAGATTGGAGAGTGATCTGACCAGGGGGTTGTGTGTATCTTAGCAGCTGGTGTCAGATGTAAATGGTTTTGCTGGACGAATATGTGATCAATTCTACTGAAGCTATCGTGGGCGTTAGAGTAAAAGGTGAAATCCTTTGTGGAAGGGTGGAGTTCTCGCCATATATCCACGTAGCCATATTTATCCAGCAATTCCTTAATTTTAACACCTTGCGGGTCTTTTGGTTCTGGGGCAGCGTTAGAGTTGGGGGGTTTCTGTCTATCTACTTTGGGGTTAAGAGTGGCATTTGTGTCACCAGTAATTATGATTTGACCTGAGCCATGTTGAGTGAGAACTTGGAGAAAATGTGAGTAGAAATTAGATTGGTGTGCATTGGGGGCGTAATATGTAGCAATGGTGACTTCTCTGTCATATATGGTGCCAAGTAAGATAAGATACCTACCAGTAGGGTCACCAATGTGTTTTGTATAGGAGAAGGGAAAATGATTTCTAATAGCTATTAGAACACCCCGTACTTTTGTGCGGGCACAAGCAAAGTAGGCTGTGGGATAATGACGATTTAAGTATTTGGGACAGGTGGTTTGATCTAGCCTGGTTTCTTGTAGGCAAACTATGTCAGCTTGACTCGCTTTGTAGTAAGTGAACGCCTTGGAGCGTTTATGTGGGGATCCAAATCCTTGGACGTTGTGAGAAAAGATTTTAAAAAACGGGGAAGTCATGGAGGGTCGATGTATGAGGGTGTGCGAATGTGAAAGGCTGCAAGGTGGACACCTTTAGAGTGGGGAGAGGAGGGAAAGAGAAAAGAGTAGGAAAGATTGAAAGCAGTTGAGAATAGAAGAGAAGGAGAAAAGGTAAGAGGTACCCAGATCCCTAGTAACAAAGGGACTGAGGTAGGCAGAGAGGGCGACTCCAATTGAGTCAGGGTCGAGAGGTTCTCGAGAGGGATTGAGTCCCCATGGGTAAGGGGCTCTGTCCAAATCATTGGGGAACATGTGTTGGCCGACTGCCTTGCTGGCTTAGTTATCGGGTCATATTTTCAAAATAGGTCCCAGCGTCAGGAGAGAAAGTAGTTGTAAGTGTGTGTGGGGGTGGAGGGGGGAGGATAAACTTACGATTTAGTTGTAGGTTGTCGGCTGGGGGTGTTAATTATTATAATTAAGAATATGGTTATGTAGTTTCTGTGTGGAGGATGGGTCAAGCCAGCAGAGTAATCAGCTTTAATGTGGTATGTTGGTTTGTCCCTTTTATGTTCACCAAGACAGGTAGGTATCGTACAGTATTTTGTTTCGGTAACAAACTGTTAAGCTTAGTAAGGCAGGTAAATGGAAAAGGGAAAAAGATAGCAAATTTTGTTGAAGACTTGGTGTACATATAAAAGGCCTGAGGTATAACATCAAATCAAATATAAGCTTAGAGCGACACATCCTTATTTTGGTTTAAAAGTTGTCGATCCCTTCATAGGGAAAGTTAGGTAATAAGGTAGGGTAGGGTAGGAAGGGTAAGGGGGAGAAGGACGGGGAAGGGGAAGAGGCTCAATAACGGAGGGGGCTCCTCTGTTAAAGCTAGTGCAGACAGGAGGGGAGAAGAAGGGGGGGGGGGAGAGCGAGTGGGGTAGAGAGGGTGGGGAGGGAGGATGAACATATCAGCAGTAGTAGCATGGGTGGTGGGGAGAGGGGGTAAATCTGGGGTAAACTGTGCATAACAGTAATAAGTACAACCTTTTAACCCTATATAGAACCTTGAGGTTTCCAGTTAGAGTTCTGGCTTATATATATGTTACAAAACACTAAGGGCGTGATGCTTTGCAAAACTACCGGCAAATTTGCTTAGGGGGAAAGGGAGGGGGGGGAAACGAGGACAAGCAGGACAGTAAATGTTCCGTTAGAACATGTATCTATGAAGTGCTAATTATACAGAGAGCACAGGTGAAAGGGGGGGGGGGGGGGAGGAAAGGAGGGGGGGTAATATGTTAAGCTTAATGCAAGACATATATTGTAAATGGAACATTGTGCGAGCATCCTATAAGAACAGTAACATTAACATTATTAAACTTAATGCCATAAGAACAATAATTAAGAGAGGTTAAATAATTAAGAGAGGTTAGTTAGTTCATCATTTAAGCTACATTTATCAGATACACAGTATGCTAAGAAAAGCAAGATCTCGTAGTGAGGAGAGAGCTTTCAGGTCTATGCCCTCCTAAACTGTTCAGTAAACATATAAACATTGTCCCAGAGTGTAACAATTAGAAAGCGGAGGTCTGGGCAAGGTTACCGCTGAGTAGCTCAGCCAGATCAAAAGTAGTGACTGAGGAGTAAAATAAAAATAAAGTCAGCTTAACAGCGAAGAAAAAACTGTAGTGTCTTACCCAACCGTGGCGGTAGCTGGTAAAGTGAAGAGGTATGCGAACAAAAGGTTATCTGTGAAGCACGGAGTTCTCTGGGTGATGACAGGAAGATAAACCAAAGCCAGATGTTCAAACAAGATCAAGAGCGGAATGCTGAACTAGTTAACCCCGGAGTGGACTGTCCTAAAAGTAGAAGAAGCAAACAGAACGTAGGACTATAACTGTCCACCGGTGATCCGTGCTTATGGTAATGCACCTGAGCGGTGATGCGTACATCAGCTTAGGGAGATTTTCCGTAAGGCAGGCAGAGGAGTAGCTGCAGCTGGTCCTCAGGTTGGAGAGACATCCCGAAGAGCTGGAGCAGACTGAGTGGATTTCCGTGATGGGGAAACTTGTTTCCAAGAATTTTGCAGATTCGGGGGACGCTGTGATGAAGCTCCGGCAGGTGACTTGTTGCCGTTTGGAGGTAGGAGCAGGTGTAGGCGCTCGAACAGCTCTTGGGCTTCTTCGGGAGAGGTGGTAGTGTAAGATTTCCCGGACAGCAGGAAGATTAATTTGAACGGGAACCCCCACTTATATTTGATATTTTGAGCCCGTAGTGCAGCAGTGTAGGACTTCATGCTTCTTCGTTTCTGTATTGTCACGGGAGCAAGGTCCGCAAAGATTTGGTAAGGGTGCTCTTGAAAATTTAATGGCTCCTTTTCTCTTGCCGCTTGCAGGATCACTTCTTTAGTGCGGTAAAATGTAAATTTAATGATGATGTCCCGGGGGGAACCATCTGCTCTCTTCGGCCCCAGGGCCCGGTGGATGCGGTCAAATTCTAAGCGCTCAATTGGGATGTTAGGAACTAGCTCCTGGAACATAGCTGTTGCAGTGGAGTTCAGATCCAAGATGGACTCCGGTAGCCCGCGAATTCTCAGGTTGCCGCGGCGGGAGCGGTTTTCTGAGTCCTCCAACCGTAGCTTGGTTTCTGCTAGCTCAGATTTAACTTCAGTGAGCTCCTTGTCATGTGCATCGACCACCGTCGCAGTCTTTTCGTACCTTTCTTCAAATTCTCCCATGTGAGCGGTAAGGTCTTTGATGTCTTTTTTGAGCTGACGGGCTAATTTGTTAGCTACAGCGTCTAGTTCTTTATGGAGAAGGGACTTGAATTTCTCTAGGAGAAGGGCATCCCTCGGAGTCCAGTCCAGTGTGGGATCCGAAGAGTTGTGTTCCGACCTCCGTGCTCTGGTGCGGGGTCGGGAAGCTACTGTTGCGTCTGAGTGTGAGGAGGAGGCTGAGGACGCCATGCTGGATTTGCCTCGGCAGCGCTGAGAGAAAGAAGCCTGAGAGTGGGGTGAGCTCTCCCTGGATCCTTTTGAGGTTCGGCCCATCGAGTCACCGATGTTTTAGGATGCTGAGGAGAGGAAAAAGGAGTGGGGATGGTTGCTGAAAAGGCTGGGGTAGTTAGCTTTAGCAGTCGGCCACGCTGAGCGAGTCTAGAAAGCGGCCATCTCTCTAGCGCGCCAGCCACGCCCCCCCTACTCTTACTTGTTTTATAGCCCAGCTAAACCCTGGCTGCGAGATCACTGCCAACGTTTCTGTAACTTTAAGCCAAACTGCAGTCTAGCAAAATGTACAGCTACTCAGTCCTGTCTTCCAACTCCTTAGGACCTTTTCACACTGAAAATCTTCTAAGTATTGCAATAGCTTAGCGATCGTGATTTTTCAGCGATTGCCATTCTCGTGGCAGGAGAGTTTGAGTGCGATCGTGCCCGAAATGCTACATGTAGTGGTTTTGTGATAGCAACGCTGCAGTGTCAATGTTCCCATGGGGAAACACTGCACTGCATCAGCAAGTGCAGTACAATTTTTGTTTTTGTTTTTGTTTTGCTTCTTTCCTTTCCTCTCAGACTTAACCAATGCAGCCTGAATGACTGAAGCCTCTTTCCCCCCTGTTTTCCCCTCCCACATCTCTGTTCCTCTCTGATTGGCCAATATTTCTCATGCTGAGACAATGCACTTTCTATTGCAGAGCTGGGTGGGAGTGCCTGAAAACTGGGAGGAGAGCGGGCAATGCATACACAATCAGGAAGAGGAGAGTGAGGGAGAAAATGACATCAGGATTGGTTTCAAGATAGACACAGTTAAAATGTAGAATCCTAAGAAGGATTTTCTCTTTTTTTACTATAGCAAAATCACTAAAATCAAAATGCGGACAGTGCAATACATGTTCTGTAAGTAGAGCAAGTATTTATCTACTTATATATGTGTTTTTTTTTCTGAGATAGTATGGCTTACAGCTCCTCTTTAAACTTACAGAGATGGAAATTCTTTCCAGTGGAGACACAAACAGCAATAGACTGACAAAAAATATAACCATACAGGTAGAAACCCTGTGTCAGCACACAGTTCTCACCTGCTAATGGAGGGAATAATGGAGCAGGCACCATATGGAGCAGAACAAGGAACCTGTGCAGTGCTCCTAGTCACATGATCAGTGTGAAAGATGCAATCACAGTGAACTGTACCTCAGAGCTGTGGAGCAGCAATCAATCAGAGCCTGAACATACTAGTGCACTTTGGTCTGCTTTTCAGCAACACATTAATGTCTGTACCCATTACACATTTTTTTACATCGATTTTTCTTAAAAATCAGGGATTTTTTTTATCAACGAGCCATTGTTTCCGCGTTATCACGATGTTAGTACAGGCGCGTGATTACACGAACAATGTTTGGCTTTGAGCTGCAATGACCATCACGACAGATCAGATCCCGCGCCAGTCATGTGCCGTCACATGTTCCCAGCAACATAAGATGGATCGGGGAACCTCGCTCGTCGGAGGCACTGCTGTGAGGTGCCCTGATCCATCTTCAGGTGACTAATCAGCTTTAAGGCCGATACACACAGCATACATTTGCATGTAGTTGTGAGGCAGCGACAAACCGACAAGACAACAGCATATTTATGGCAGCGACAATTCGAGTTCGCAACAGTTGTGCACACGTGACAACAGAAAGAGTGAAGACACGACGGAAGCTGTCTGCCACAGACTACGTATAATAGTAGTACTATGGTAGCGTCTGCTGTCTGCAGAACACTTTCCTACACACGACAGGACACCAACAGACTAAGCGACGATTCGTGAGACAAAAGTCACAAGAGATTCACCAGTTGAATCGCTCAAACATGGCTGTCTGCGCAGACAGTCTGCTGATAGTCTTTGTCGCTTGCCGACCATGTCCACACGAACAAACCATTGCACGAACCGTCGCTCAACACGTTGTTTGCCGCGTGTATGGACCTTTAGAGACCTGTGTTTGTACTGTATAATGCGGCTGAGAAAGAGGTCAGCTCTATATAAATGCATAGTAATAATAGTGTATGTGTGAGTCAGTGGAAATGGTGGAAGTCTCCAGTCAGAGGAGCAATATGGCATTTGCCAGTGATAATTATTAGCACTAATGAATCCCAGCAGCTCTGTCCCGTGACAGGAAGGATGTCCTGTAAAGACAAAGAAAACTGTGTTTGTTGCAGGATTTCCACATTAGTGAATGGAGAGCTCTGTGCCCTCTTCACACCCTCCAGAGACTGCTGAGTGTGAAATGCATTATCACAGCTTCCACCCCTCAAGCCACTTGTATGCAGCATATAGACCAGATCCGCTAAACATTCTTGGGAGAGGGAGGTGTGGATAGTTCATATATTTTTTTCTATTAACTTCAGCTATGTATACATTTGAAATAAGAGTCAGTATCATTGATGCACTGGGGGTTGCTTGCTGTGGTAGCCAGCTTGTTCTATTCTATGGAGAGACTGAGGGGACAGCCAGCAGGAGGTGCCCAGCTACATGCACAGCAGTAGCGCCAGCCAAGGTCTTTTCCGCCTTGGCCATTTGCTATAGATGAGACCACTGACAAGAAACAAACCATTTTAGACTACAGAATCTAATGGCCCGTACTCACGGGCTGCAGAAGTGGCCTGTCGCCAGCACACGTGAGCGTGCTAGCGACAGGCCGGCGACAGCTTCTCTCCAGGTCCCTCCGCGTACACACGTGGAAGAGGGACCAGCGGCGAGACGGAAGCTGTCGCCGACGTTCCTCCTCCCCCCGCCGGAAGCTCCATTTACCTCTATGGAGGTTGCTGTCGCTAGTCCGCGTACTCACGCGGACTAGCGACAGTTGCGGCGGCGACTGTTGCCATGCGATTGAAACTTTCAATCGCATGGCGACAAGAGCGACGGGCGACAGTTCGAGGTGCGCGCGCGTGCGACGGCCCATACTCACGGGCGACCTGTCGCCGCAACACGCGCGCGCCGCGTGTTGAGGCGACAAAAGTCCCTCGTGAGTATGGGCCATTAGTTGTGTACCCACCTTAAAGAGACACTGAAGCGAAAAAATTATGATATAAGGAATTGGTTGTGTAGTATGGATAATTACTAGAAGATTAGTAGCAAAGAAAATATTCTCATATTTTTATTTTCAATTATGTATTGTTTTTTTTATAACAATGCATCATTCTCTAATATTTGCAGTTTACACACTACTCAGCATTTTAAATGTTTTTACAGAGCAGTCTTGTGAACTTTGACCTGTCCTCTGGAGAGAAAAATAAAATACAGTGACTGACAGTTAAGATAAGCTTCAGAAGACAGAGCTCTCTGCGACTTTGAAAGTCGTGGAGCTCAATGGCTTTTTTGCATAGATAACTGTAGTTTCTTAACTCTTCTGTACTGGAAGCAATATTAGGCTTATGTCTCTGCTCCTAATGTTTTATTTGTTATCTGTACTACACATACAAATCATTATATCATAATTTTTTGTTTTGCTTCAGTGTCTCTTTAAGGTCTCCATTAACAGTACAATTTTAGGAGAACAAGCTTATTTTTGATCAGATTATACGATCTAGCTTCTCTGTATTCATATAATATGATCTGTATTATATGAATACAGAGAAGCTAGTGGGCCTTGTGGATCCTTCATTATCGATCATTTCCTGAAAGAACTGGCTAATCGGCTTGGCGTTGTTTTCATAGATACAATCGCAAATGGTTTTGATATCGGGAATAGTTAGCATCTTTATTGCTGTAGATCAATTAAATAGGATATTTTATGTCAATCTAAATGATCTTATCTAAAATATGATCGTTCGCTGAAAACCGCACCATTAATCAGCACCTTAAGACAGAAAAGGATTAGGATGAAATCCTAGGCAAGGGCCCTAGGCGAGAAGTTTTTGCCCACCGCCGATGGTCACCTGGCTGCTTTTTTTAGTAAGATTTGGTGGGTGCTTGCATCTGCCAGGCCCCTAGACTCTCTCCAGGCCCTAGGCAGCTGCCTAGGGTTGCCTTGTGCATGATCCGGAACTGCCTTTAGACAGCCAGAAGGATTCAACCTCTTCCTAAACGTTCTCATTACAGAAATATGTATCACATACAATGATCTGACAGATGATCTGCTCTCCATTACAGCTGTGTGTAGATTATATCGGCCAGTCCCTGACGGTGGAGATGGCGTGTGAGGCTCTGCAGGTAAGGGGACGTCGCACAAAAACTCATATACGTTGATTTCAACTTGAATCAATAAAAGTGTGATAGATGTGGGTAAGAATGCCAGGATGTCTCATGGAGGGCGGGCTGCAACTTCCTGTGATGTCAGTACAGTGCAAACACCCTTAGGCCAGAAGAATGCGGTATCATTGAGTTTGGAGGGGAATGAGACTTTAATTGAGAAAGTGCATTTCTCTTTTTTTATCAATACAGAATCAATTTGACTGTATATCGATTAACAGGCGTTGTTCTGCAGAAGACGAGCTTTCAATGGATGACCGATAATTTTATTGTCCGAGTCCATTGAATATACAATCTATTAAACAGAAATGGATTTGTGTATGGCTAGTATAATCGTGTCACGTACAGCTGCTTGAGTTGCTGGATAGCTTGCAGACCCACAGCAGTGGTAGCACATAGGGGTAGGCATGCTGGGGGTTCTCACATCTCTTCAGGGACTTGGAGGGTTAGGTAACTGCATTACTGGTTAGAGGGCAATCTGAATTGATTTAATATATATTCTTAAAGGTGCCCACACACTTACACGATTTCCCGCCGATAGACAGCAGATTCGATCACTGTGATCGAATCTGCTGTGAAATCGATGCCCAAACACTGACCGAACGACCGATTTCCATCAGAAATCGATCGATCCTGTTGATCTGTCCGCACGGAAGATTTCGCTTGGTTGGATCGGGAGTGCGTCGATAGCGGTGTTCGACTGTCCGACGACCGACGCTAGCGGCAATACATTACCTGTTACGCGAGCGCGTGTCTCCGCTGTCCCTTCTCTGCGGTGGGCTCCGGCTGCCTTCACTTACTTCCTGTCAGGGGTCAGGAGTGCGTCGATAACGGTGTTCGAATGTCCGACCGACGCTAGCGGCAATACATTACCTGTTCCGCGGGCGCGTGTCCCCGCTGTCCCTTCTCTGCCCTGGGCTCCGGCTGCCTTCACTTCCTGTCAGGGGAAGTTTAAACAGTAGAGCGCCCTCTACTGTTTAAACTTCCCCCGACAGGAAGTAAAGTGAAGCTGGAGCCCAGAACGGAGAAGGAGACTGGGAGACTCGCGCCGGCTGGATCAGGTAATGTATGCGGTTGGGCGGTTGGCGGCAGCTCCACAGATTGTGAATCGGCTTCAAATCTGTTTGCAGTGTAGGCAGCCAATAGATCCCTCTTTGATCAGATTCGATCACAGAGGGATCTATCTGCTGGTCAATCTGGTGGCAATCGACCAGTGTATGGCAGCCATTGCACCATCAGCTGAGAGCAGTATAGGCAGCAAGCATTCACTAGAGAGGATCAGTGAGATGCAATATGGGTCGATTTTGGGAGGGAAGAGGCGCCTCAAATAGTAGGCAGTGGAAGATGGCAACAATTATTAGTGAAATCCGCTTACCCCATTAGAAGAAAGCAACTAGCCTGAGGTAAAACTAAACCCAAATAACGCGTTTTGCTGGTCTCTGCCTGCTTCTTCAGATCAATATACAGTGTTCTGGAGCTGGGAGCACCTGTCAGATGACTATTCCTCTGTCACTGGCAAGTTTCAGTCACCCTTTCATATACTTTACTTCTCAGGCTGCCGTCACTTATGGCCAGACAGACCTGCGGCAGCGATGTCTGACGTTCATCGAGCGCCATACTCCGGTGAGTCTGCCCGTTTCTGGTTTGTCTAATGTTTTGTGTGTTGTCAGTATGTCATGTTTGGTATTATGTATTTTGTCAACTTGTCTTAGTTCATAGCCTCCTTTTATTGCCACTTGCGGTTCCTTGTGTACTCTGCAGAGATTTGTGTAAAGGTCCAGTACAGTGCATGAATGAAAGACTGATCTGTATAAAAACGGATCCATCAAACGCATCAGTTTTTATTTGGATATCAGTTTTTCATCTGTGACTTCCCATTCCGTTAACGAGCGGTCAGTATGATGCATCCGTTGATCTGGTTATATTGCAGCCTCCCAATACTTGCACTCCAGTCAGCAGAACGGGCCAAACGGATCATCTTGAACGCAGCAATATGAACAAAGCCGATTTAGTATCATAGGATCTGTTCGCATCCTATTGTTCCACTGAACGGAAATTTTTTAATGCCAGCTTGAAATGGCCCAAATTATTTTGTGCAGCTCAAAAAATTAGAATAAGGTACTTATGATTATTTAACTAAACAAAACTGCAATGTTTTTTCTTTCTGAAGAATAGTTACTGATAGAAGTTACAGAAGGCCAGAGATTCCTCCCCACCGCACCCTACTGCCCCCCTTTCCCCCACAAATCCCTGGCAGGTGCCATAGAGCCCCCATCTGCATAACAGATCAGTAAGCCTGAGGTCAGAGGTTACGGGCGCCCCTCGCTGCACTGTAGGCTGTGCCGGGTCGGGTGGGCAGAGTGATTGTTTCATACATTGTTTGGCAGCACAATGCCATTGTCTCTGCAAAATGAGCCGGCTCACATCTGCTGTCACGACGGCTTTCATGGAACGTCACACCGCGGCACGAGGCTAGAATGGGAAGAAACCTCCCTGGATAGGAAACTGCACTGCCGATTCAGAGGGTCCTGACCTATGAGACAACTGCACCTCATTTGCCGGGACAGCATGTGGGAGCCACAGTGTGTCCCTAGAAATGTCCCTGTTCTTCAAAGTCTGAGCAGGCATTCAGTAAAGTCCTTCTTGTCCTGTGTGCGTTCACAACTATGCGTTCACAGGCATCCTTGGGGGATATACAGTGGAGGAAATAATTATTTGACCCCTCACTGATTTTGTAAGTTTGTCCAATGACAAAGAAATGAAAAGTCTCAGAACAGTATCATTTCAATGGTAGGTTTATTTTAACAGTGGCAGATAGCACATTAAAAGGAAAATCGAAAAAATAACCTTAAATAAAAGATAGCAACTGATTTGCAATTCATTGAGTGAAATAAGTTTTTCAACCCCTACCAACCATTAAGAGTTCTGGCTCCCACAGAGTGGTTAGACACTTCTACTCAATTAGTCACCCTCATTAAGGACACCTGTCTTAACTAGTCACCTGTATAAAAGACACCTGTCCACAGAATCAATCAATCAAGCAGACTCCAAACTCTCCAACATGGGAAAGACCAAAGAGCTGTCCAAGGATGTCAGAGACAAAATTGTAGACCTGCACAAGGCTGGAATGGGCTACAAAACCATTAGCAAGAAGCTGGGAGAGAAGGTGACAACTGTTGGTGCGATTGTTCAAAAATGGAAGGAGCACAAAATGACCATCAATCGACCTCGCTCTGGGGCTCCACGCAAGATCTCACCTCGTGGGGTGTCAATGGTTCTGAGAAAGGTGAAAAAGCATCCTAGAACTACACGGGAGGAGTTAGTGAATGACCTCAAATTAGCAGTGACCACAGTCACCAAGAAAACCATTGGAAACACATTACACCGCAATGGATTAAAATCCTGCAGGGCTCGCAAGGTCCCCCTGCTCAAGAAGGCACATGTGCAGGCCCGTCTGAAGTTTGCCAATGAACACCTGAATGATTCTGTGAGTGACTGGGAGAAGGTGCTGTGGTCTGATGAGACCAAAATAGAGCTCTTTGGCATTAACTCAACTCGCTGTGTTTGGAGGAAGAAAAATGCTGCCCATGACCCCCAAAACACCGTCCCCCACCGTCAAGCATGGGGGTGGAAACATTTTGCTTTGGGGGTGTTTTTCTGCTAAGGGCACAGGACAACTTAATCGCATTAACGGGAAAATGGACGGAGCCTTGTATCGTGAAATCCTGAACGACAACCTCCTTCCCTCTGCCAGGAAACTGAAAATGGGTCGTGGATGGGTGTTCCAGCACGACAATGACCCAAAACATACAGCAAAGGCAACAAAGGAGTGGCTTAAGAAGAAGCACATTAAGGTCATGGAGTGGCCTAGTCAGTCTCCGGACCTTAATCCAATAGAAAACCTATGGAGGGAGCTCAAGCTCAGAGTTGCACAGAGACAGCCTCGAAACCTTAGGGATTTAGAGATGATCTGCAAAGAGGAGTGGACCAACATTCCTCCGAAAATGTGTGCAAACTTGGTCATCAATTACAAGAAACGTTTGACCTCTGTGCTTGCAAACAAGGGTTTTTCCACTAAGTATTAAGTCTTTTATTGTTAGAGGGTTCAAAAACTTATTTCACTCAATGAAAGGCAAATCAGTTGCTATCTTTTATTTAAGGTTATTTTTTCGATTTTCCTTTTGATGTGCTATCTGCCACTGTTAAAATAAACCTACCATTGAAATGATACTGTTCTGAGACTTTTCATTTCTTTGTCATTGGACAAACTTACAAAATCAGTGAGGGGTCAAATAATTATTTCCTCCACTGTACGCTATTTCCATCACATCGTCCGTCGCCTTATTCACACTGTGCACTGTTGTGCATCCACTAGGGTCCGCCGCTGCTGCTCAGCTCCACTGCTGTATCCTCTGCCGGGGCTCCCATCGGTATAGTGGTGGCTGTCCTGGGTGGAGACAGCAGCCGACGTAGGTGGCAACGAAACAGCATTTTCATTTAGAGCCCATTTCTACTAGATGCAAATTCGTATCGCAATTTTACACAATGGCTCTGCAACCAATGCATATCAATGGAGTCGTTTCCAAATGAATGCGGTTGAGTAATTGTGGAGTGATACGATGTGCTGGGGGGCAAAATATGGATTGCATGCTGCAGATTTCTGCAGCACGTATCGGATTCCCCTTATCAGTCAGTGACAGCTGGCTGCAATGCTAAAAGCCAGATGCAGAAACCATTCAGCTAGCGGAATCCGGACCTTACTGTGATATTATTATAGTTTTATAAACTGAACCCATGGTGAACTTAACTCAGACTTTTGAGAGATTTCCCTTTATTAGCAGTGTTCTTCCCAGGTTAAAGAATTGTGCTGTGCTAAATGTAGAGCCATGCTGTCCTGATGGGGGAAGAATTAGAAAAGTGTTGGCTCAGGTGAATATAGCTGTGGAAAGGTTCATTCTTTTATTTCCATAATGATCAGCACAATCTATGTTTGGGTAATAACAGAAAGCTTTGACTTGGGGGATATAACCAAAGATCTTTTCCCCACAAATCGGAGTTCAATGTATATGAGAGAGACTGTGGGTTTTAAATGCATGTTTTCCAGTCCTTTTATCATGTAGTCACTTCCGCCTTTTTAATGATGAAAAAAGCAACTTCCTATATTTCAATGAAAAAATGTAATCACACTCGACTCCTTCATGTTTCACCTAGCGTTAAAAATGACATAAAATGGGATAGAAAGTAAGGATTTAAAAAAACATTCTTTTTTTCTGGCAAATCTATCAAAAACTAAAATGGACCGTTGATTATTTTTATCGCCATGTGTAGCACTGTAACAGCTGATAGGTCCCCTGATGACAGCTGCTACTTCCTGTGCACAGATGGTGTCTCCATCTATATCACTAACCACTCCTCAATTCCCCACACGGCTATGGAGCTGGAGATCTATGGAGGCGTCCTATTAAGTTACTCACAGAAATTACGTTTTTGTGGCCAGAAACTAGCTTTAGTGTTGTCTCGGGTGACAACCTAGTGTGAGTAGAGCTGTCATCCAATGTCAGCAGGCTACACTTTAGCGATCTGCCAAGTTGGATAATTCTTGCCATATAGTTCCTACTGCAGCTGGTTGCCTCCTATTCACCTCCTCCCTTCCCCTTTCCATGAGACAGAGCAGGCTGCACACCAAACAGCCCAACAGTTAATCTGTATGGAAATTACTAGTAAACTTTCATCCAAAATGATCAGGAACGATCGGTTCTTTCGAGATTTAAAAATCTAATGTGTGTGCAGCCTCCATCTGCAGCTGAAGAAGAGAATACACTATTCTATCACCCTACAGGTCCAGCATTCTGTTTACACTGAAAAATACTTCTATAACAGGAAGTGACAGATGTGGAAGAGTTTGACTGGTCTTTAACAGCAAAGGCCTAAGAAAGGAGTTATGTTTAAGGAAGCAGTGCTTTATTAGACAAAACTGTGTGGGCAGCTATTAGCACTAGCCAGGATGAACAACATCACAAGAGCTAGAAAAAATCTTGATATATTGTACAGTGTAGATCATGTAACAGTGACACCTATAGGCTGGAGGAGGTAACTCCACTTTTCTCTTCTGGTACAAAAAATGTTTAAGTTCTGGATGATTCGAGCACTACTACTGTATAACAAATAGCAACAATCTACAGTATGGTAAAGCAAGAAATAGTACTAAAGGCTGAAAGAATACCAGAGGAGTGATTTATCTGTGGCTGCCTGTCACTCCACCCAAAAGTGATATTTAAGCAGCCACTCACTAATCCCTTTAGCTTTGTACACACCCTAGTGAAAACTTGGCCGGGATAAAGATGTGTTCCCACTTGAGCTGAGAATGGACATTTCTGGTCCGTTCTCCTTAGAGTTGAGCTGAAATTTTCGTAATTTCGCATTACTATAATTACGCATGCGAAATTTGCGATTACGATGCGAAATTAGCGTAGCGAAATTGCCATTAAAATCGTAATTGAAAATACCGTAAGCGTAATTTTCAACGCGAAATTTCGCGTTTCGGTCATGCCGTAATTTCGCATTAAACGCTACCGTAATTTCGCGTTAAACCGTAACGCTCCGTATAATATAAAAAAGCCGCCGACTTTAAGGGTTAATAGCAAAGCCCCCTTAAATGCTAAGAGCCTCAAATTTGGAGAATATATCAAATCAGAAGGAACCCCATTGGTCTGCTAAGGACCAATGGGGCTCCTTGGAGCCCAAATACAAAGATGCTTTCGAGAGCTCTGAGCTATAGCTCAGAGCTCTGTCGGGTCCTGCAGCGCAGACGCGGTGGCGGCGGCGGCGGTGAGTGACGTCGGGTGCGGCGTAGTTACAATGTAACAAAGTTGTTACATTGCAATAACTTTGTTACATTGTAACTGATAGAACATTTCCGAGGATATTGCGAGGGATCATTTATTTAAAGGGACAGGTAAGTATTAATGGTTAATTAAGAATATTAAAGGACTTTTTTCGTGGTTATGTTTTTTGTTCAATTAAAATACTTTTTCTAAGTGTCTGTGTGTTTATTTACTTTAACTCTTAAAGGAAATGGGTATGGGGTACAAGTACCTCTATACTCATTTCTCCTGGGAGGGGGGGTGGGCATCTGGGGGACCCCTTTTTAAAGGGGACTCCCAGATTCCACTATGAACCTCCCCCCCAGGAAATCGCGGCCTCCACCTCCACCGCCCATCGGAGGTGGAGAAGAGCCCCTTGTCCTTGGATTGGACAAGGGCTCGGAGGGGGAGGGGAAAGCTTGGCTGTCCCTCCCCTTCCGAGACCCCCCAATCCATGGACCATGCGGGCTGGTATAGTCAGGGTGCGGAGCCCCACGCGGCCGGTGCTCCGCATTCTGGCTATCCCAGCCTGCATGGGGGACAAGGGGTTAAAGAGGTCTGGGAGGGGGGACCCCACGTCGTTTTTTTTTAATATTTCCCACACTCAGAACGAAGTAAGTAAAACTCTTCCCACTTGGGGGAATCTATGAAAATAAAACACTATTGTTACCTGTGCAAAAAAAACTGACATTTTCCGCATTTAAGACATTTTCGCCCTTGAAACTTAAAAATCGATTTTCTCAAAAACTATAAGGTCTTTTTGAAAAAAAAATTTTTCCTCTTATTCCTCCTGATCTCCTTAATATATTCTCCAAATTTGAGGCTCTTAGCATTTAAGGGGGCTTTGCTATTAACCCTTAAAGTCGGCGGCTTTTTTATATTATACGGAGCGTTACGGTTTAAGTTTAACGCGAAATTACGGTAGCGTTTAATGCGAAATTACGGCATGATACGACTGTAATGCGAAAATTACGCTTACGCGAAATTTCGCGAAATCCTTCTTCATTACGATTATGTACTTACGGCCATAATCGTAATTACGCGAAATTTCGCAAAATCGTAATTAGGTCATTACGCTCATCTCTAGTTCTCCTCTCATCACCAAACCGACAGTGAACGGCCCTAATTCATGTATAGGAGCCGTTCACACTTGTCAGCCTGCAACAGATCAGTGGGATCCATTGTGGTAAGTGGGGCAAACTTCTGTGCAGTTCAATATCCTGGAAGAGCAGATGCATTTCCCATTTTTTAAGACCATTTCGGTGTAATGTATGAGGGCCGGCGGCTGTAGAGACCAGTACTACCAGACTGAGTGTGTGTATGAGGGCCTGCAGCTGTAGAGACCAGTACTACCAGACTGAGTGTGTGTATGAGGGCCGGCGGCTGTAGAGACCAGTACTACCAGACTGAGTGTGTGTATGAGGGCCGGCGGCTGTAGAGACCAGTACTGCCAGACTGAGTGTGTGTATGAGGATTGGTGGCTGTAGAGACCAGTACTACCAGACTGAGTGTGTATGAGGGCAGGCGGCTGTAGAGACCAGTACTACCAGACTGAGTGTGTGTATGAGGGCTGGCAGCTGTAGAGACCAGTACTACCAGACTGAGTGTGTGTATGAGGGCCGGAGGCTGTCAAGACCAGTACTACCAGACTGAGTGTGTGTATGAGGGCCTGCAGCTGTAGAGACCAGTACTACCAGACTGAGTGTGTGTATGAGGGCCGGCGGCTGTAGAGACCAGTACTGCCAGACTGAGTGTGTGTATGAGGGCCGGCGGCTGTAGAGACCAGTACTGCCAGACTGAGTGTGTGTATGAGGATTGGTGGCTGTAGAGACCAGTACTACCAGACTGAGCATGTGCATGAGGGCCTGCAGCTGTAGAGACCAGTACTACCAGACTGAGTGTGTGTATGCAGCTGTAGAGACCAGTATTACCAGATTGAATGTGTGTATGAGGACCTGCAGCTGTAGAGACCAGTACTACCAGACTGAGTGTGTGTATGAGGGCCTGCAGCTGTAGAGACCAGTACTACCAGACTGAGTGTGTGTGAGGGCTGGCAGCTGTCGAGACCAGTACTACCAGACTGAGTGTGTGTGTGTATGAGGGCTGGCTGTAGAGGCCAGTACTACCAGACTGTGTGTGTGTGTGTGTGTGTGTGTGTGTGTGTGTGTGTGTGTGTGTGTATGAGGGCCTGCAGCTGTAGAGACCAGTACTACCAGACTGTGTGTGTGTGTGTGTGTGTGTATGAGGGCCTGCAGCTGTAGAGACCAGTACTACCAGACTGTGTGTGTGTGTGTGTGTGTGTGTGTGTGTGTGTGTGTGTGTGTGTGTGTGTGTGTGTGTGTGTATGTGTGTATGAGGGCCGGAGGCAGTAGAGACCAGTACTACCAGACTGAGTGTGTGTATGAGGGTTTGCATCTGTAGAGACCAGTACTAGAAGACTGAGTGTGATGTATGAGGGCCTGCAGCTGTAGAGACCAGTACTACCAGACTGAGTGTGTGTATGAGGGCCTGCAGCTGTAGAGACCAGTACTACCAGACTGTGTGTGTGTGTGAGGGACGGAGGCTGTAGAGACCACTACTACCAGACTGAGTGTATATATGAGGGCCTGCAGCTGTAGAGACCAGTACTACCAGACTGTGTGTGTGTGTGTGTGTGTGTGTGTGTGTGTGTGTGTGTGTGTATGAGGGCCGGAGGCTGTAGAGACCAGTACTACCAGACTGAGTGTGTGTTTGAGGGCTGGCAGCTGTAGAGACCAGTACTACCAGACTGTGTGTGTGTGTGTGTGTGTGTGTGTGTGTGTGTGTGTGTGTGTATGAGGGCCTGCAGCTGTAGAGACCAGTACTACCAGACTGAGTGTGTGTTTGAGGGCTGGCAGCTGTAGAGACCAGTACTACCAGACTGTGTGTGTGTGTGTGTGTGTGTGTGTGTGTGTGTGTGTGTGTGTGTGTGTGTGTGTGTATGAGGGCCTGCAGCTGTAGTGACCAGTACTACCAGACTGAGTGTGTGTTTGAGGGCTGGCAGCTGTAGAGACCAGTACTACCAGACTGAGTGTGTGTATGAGGGCCGGCAGCTGTAGAGACCAGTACTACCAGACTGAGTGTGTGTATGAGGGCCGGCAGCTGTAGAGACCAGTACTACCAGACTGAGTGTGTGTATGAGTGTGTGTATGAGGGCCTGCAGCTACCAGACTGAGTGTGTGTATGAGGGCCGGCAGCTGTAGAGACCAGTACTACCAGACTGAGTGTGTGTATGAGGGCCTGCAGCTGTAGAGACCAGTACTACCAGACTAAGTGTGTGTATGAGGGCCTGCAGCTGTAGAGACCAGTACTACCAGACTGAGTGTGTGTATGAGGGCCGGAGGCTGTAGAGACCAGTACTACCAGACTGAGTGTGTGTATGAGGGCCCGCGGCTGTAGAGACCAGAACTACCAGACTGAGTGTGTGTATGAGGGCCTGCAGCTGTAGAGACCAGTACTACCAGACTGAGTGTGTGTATGAGAGCCGGAGGCTGTAGAGACCAGTACTACCAGCCTGAGTGTGTGTATGAGGGCCGGAGGCTGTAGAGACCAGTTCTACCAGACTGAGTGTGTGTATGAGGATCGGTGGCTGTACAGACCAGTACTACCAGACTGAGTGTGTGTATGAGGATCGGTGGCTGTACAGACCAGTACTACCAGACTGAGTGTGTGTATGAGGGCCTGCAGCTGTAGAGATCAGTACTACCAGACTGAGTGTGTGTATGAGGGCCGGAGGCTGTAGAGACCAGTACTACCAGACTGAGTGTGTGTATGAGGGCCGGAGGCTCTAGAGACCAGTACTACCAGACTGAGTGTGTGTATGAGGGCCTGCAGCTGTAGAGATCAGTACTACCAGACTGAGTGTGTGTATGAGGGCTGGCAGCTGTAGAGACCAGTACTACCAGAGTGAGTGTGTGTATGAAGGCCTGCAGCTGTAGAGACCAGTACTAGCAGACTGAGTGTGTGTATGAGGGCCTGCAGCTGTAGAGACCAGTACTAGCACACTGAGTGTGTGTATGAGGGTTTGCATCTGTAGAGACCAGTACTACCAGACTGAGTGTGTGTATGAGGGCCGGCAGCTGTAGAGACCAGTACTACCAGACTGAGTGTGTGTATGAGGGCCGGCGACTGTAGAGACCAGTACTACCAGACTGAGTGTGATGTATGAGGGCCTGCAGCTGTAGAGACCAGTACTACCAGACTGATTGTGTGTTTGAGGGCTGGCAGCTGTAGAGACCAGTACTACCAGACTGAGTGTGTGTATGAGGGCCGGCAGCTGTAGAGACCAGTACTACCAGACTGAGTGTGTGTATGAGGGCCGGCGACTGTAGAGACCAGTACTACCAGACTGAGTGTGATGTATGAGGGCCTGCAGCTGTAGAGACCAGTACTACCAGACTGATTGTGTGTTTGAGGGCTGGCAGCTGTAGAGACCAGTACTACCAGACTGAGTGTGTGTATGAGGGCCGGCAGCTGTAGAGACCAGTACTACCAGATTGAGTGTGTGTATGAGGGTCTGCATCTGTAGAGACCAGTACTACCAGACTGAGTGTGTGTATGAGGAAGGCCTGCACCCCAGACGTTGAGCTCCTTGCCATAAACTGCAGGCCCCGGTACTCTCCGAAGGAATTCTCTTACTTTGTCCTCGTTGGGGTCTACATTCCACCCGATGCATGCTCCAAGTCCGCCCTGCATGTACTCAGTGACTGTATCTTGCGGTGGGAAACAGCCCTCCCAGAGGCCCTGTTCATCATCTTGGGCGACTTTAATAAGGCGAACCTTCGGCACGTGAGGCCCCTCTACAAGCAGCACATCACCTGCCCTACCAGGAACTGTAACACCCTGGATCACGGTCCACAAGAACGCCTACAAGGCCACCCAAGGAGCCCCCCTGGGAAACTCTGACCACAACACAGTACACCTGATCCCCTCCTATAGGAGGCGCCTAGAGACTTCAAAGCCCATCACCAAAACCGTTAAAAAATGGACTGCGGACGCCAAACTGCAGCTCCAGACTTGCTTTGAAACCACCGACTGGACGGCTCTGGAGGCACCTACCCTTGATGAATGGGCCGAGAATATCTCCTCCTACATCACCTTCTGCGAAGAAGCGTGTATCCCGTCCAAGTCCTTCAGGGTCTACCCCAACAACAAGCCCTGGTTCAACGACAGGCTTCGCCGACTTCAGAAACGCAAAGAGGAGGCGCACAGGTCTGGCTCCTTAGAGGAAATCAGAAAAGCTAGGCTCGCCCTGAAAAGAGAACTGCGATCGGCAAAGAGGGCCTACGCTGAGAAGCTGGGGCTCTGCCTTCAGTCCACCAACACACGGGAAGTATGGAAGGGCCTGAGAGCAGCCACGAACTTCATACCAACATCCCAAACGGTGACCCCAAGCCCTCGACTGGCGGAGGAGCTCAATGAGTTCTACTGCAGGTTCGAGCAACATTCTAACCAGCCCGTGGGCAAATCCGCATCGACCTCTGGCGTACTCGGCGCCCTGGCTCCTAGCGCTGTTCTGGAATCAGAGGTACTCCGGCACCTCCGGAAGCTGAACCCCAGGAAATCTTCCGGCCCGGACGGAGTGTCGTCTGTCTGCCTGCGAACCTGCGCCGATCAGCTAGCCCCTGTGCTCACCTCCTTATTTAAGCAGTCATTATCTGATGGTACAGTCCCCTCCTGTTTCAAGAGGTCTATAATTGTACCAGTCCCAAAAAAAACAGGCAGTTCCGAGCACAATAACTTCCGCCCAGTGGCCCTAACCTCTAACATCATGAAGCTCCTTGAGCGGCTGGTCCTTGCCCACCTGAAGAGGTCCACGGACGCCCTTTTAGACCCGCTCCAATTTGCATATAGGGCAAACAGATCCGTGGAGGATGCCATCAATGTCAGCGTGGCACACATCACTGAGCACTTAGACAGGCCGGCCTCCTATGCCAGGATCCTGTTCCTAGACTTTAGCTCAGCGTTCAACACGATCTGCCCTGACATCCTGATCACCAATCTGACACAGCTCGGAGTTGATCCCACTCTCCGAGCATGGATCAAGGACTTTCTGACAAATAGAACACAACAGGTCTAGCTTGGCAACTATTACTCCAGCATTCGAACCACCAATACTGGGGCTCCACAAGACTGTGTTCTGTCACCTCTACTGTTCTCCCTTTATACCAACAACTGCATCTCATCCGCTGACTCTGTGAAGGTCATCAAATTTGCAGATGACACCACCATTATTGGCCTAATTGGAAGCAACGGAGAGCATGAATACCGGAGCGAGGCTGAGAGAATATGCAACTGGTGCAGGGAGAACAACCTAGTTCTCAACACAGCAAAGACTGTTGAACTAGTTGTAGACTTTAGGAGGAACCCTCCCCCCCCCCCCCCTCCCGCCTGTCCTCATTGGAGGAACAGAAGTCTCTACGGTGTCATCGGTTCGGTTCCTCGGCACGACTATCACCAATAATCTGAAATGGGGGCAGAACACCACAAAAATTCAAAAGAAATCCCAGCAGAGGCTGTTCTTCCTGTGCCAACTGAAGAGATTTGGCATGCCACGGCAGCTGCTGGCCAACTTCTATACTGCCACCATAGAATCCATCCTCTGCTCCTCAGTCATTGTTTGGTACGCGGGCGCAACGGCCAGTGATAAACATAAACTGCAGAGGGTCATAGCTGATGCAGAGAGAATCATCGGGTCTCCTCTTCCACCTCTTGATCTCCTCCACTCCGCTAGATTGAGGAAGAGGGCCACCATGATCTCCCGTGACCCCTCTCACCCTGGCAGCCACTACTTCAAGCTCCTCCCGTTGGGCCGCCGCTTCAGGACTATACCATCCAAAACCACCAGGCGGAAGAACACCTTCCCCCAAGCCGTTCGGTCACTATACTCTGACCTTCCCCGGTCCGGCCTGCACTCGTAATTGCCGGGTCGGCAGCTGGTCCCCGTCGCTGCCTCCTCGGTTCTTATCCGGAAACGGGGGCCCTTTACTAGCGTCTACCGGCATCACTATCTGTATATCTGATTACTGCATTTCAAATTGTATGTGTTGTTGTATCTGTCTATGCCATGTGTACCACAAATAATTCCGATTATGGCTCTTGCTGTACTTGGCGAAATAAAAACTGATTCTGATGGCTGTACAGACCAGTACTACCAGACTGAGTGTGTGTATGAGGGCCTGCAGCTGTAGAGACCAGTACTACCAGACGGAGTGTGTGTATGAGGGCCTGCGGCTGTAGAGACCAGTACTACCAGACTGAGTGTGTGTATGAGGGCCTGCAGCTGTAGAGACCAGTACTACCAGACTGAGCGTGTGTATGAGGATTGGTGGCTGTAGAGACCAGTACTACCAGACTGAGTGTGTGTATGAGGACCGGCGGCTGTAGAGACCAGTACTAGCAGACTGAGTGTGTGTATGAGGGCCGGAGGCTGTAGAGACCAGTACTACCAGACTGAGTGTGTGTATGAGGGCCGGCGGCTGTAGAGACCGGTACTACCAGACTGAGTGTGTGTATGAGAATTGGCGGCTGTAGAGACCAGTACTACCAGACTGAGTGTGAGTATGAGGGCCGGAGGCTGTAGAGACCAGCACTAGCAGACTTCGTGTGTGTATGAGGGCTGGCAGCTGTAGAGACCAGCACTAGCAGACTTCGTGTGTGTATGAGGGCTGGCAGCTGTAGAGACCAGTACTACCAGACTGAGTGTGTGTATGAGGGCCTGCAGCTGTAGAGACCAGTACTACCAGACTGAGTGTGTGTATGAGGGCCTGCAGCTGTAGAGACCAGTACTACCAAACCGAGTGTGTGTATGAGAGCTGAAGGCTGTAGAGACCAGTACTACCAGACTGAGTTTGTGTATGAGGGCCTGCAGCTGTAGAGACCAGTACTAGCAGACTAAGTGTGTGTATGAGGGCCGGCGGCTGTAGAGACCAATACTACCAGACTAAGCGTGCGTATGAGGATTGGTGGCTGTAGAGACCAGTACTACCAGACTGAGTGTGTGTATGAGGGATTGCAGCTGTAGAGACCAGTACTACCAGACTGAGTGTGTGTATGAGGGCCGGCGGCTGTAGAGACCAGTACTACCAGACTGAGCGTGTGTATGAGGATTGGTGGCTGTAGAGACCAGTACTACCAGACTGAGTGTGTGTATGAGGGCCTGCAGCTGTAGAGACCAGTACTACCAGACTGAGTGTGTGTATGAGGGCCTGCAGCTGTAGAGACCAGTACTACCAGACTGAGTGTGTGTATGAGGGCTGGCAGCTGTAGAGATCAGTACTACCAGACTAAGTGTGTGAATCAGGGCCAGCAGCTGTAGAGACCAGTACTACCAGACTAAGTGTGTGTATGAGGGCAGGCGGCTGTAGAGACCAGTACTACCAGACTGAGTGTCTGTATGAGGGCCTGCAGCTGTAGAGTCCGGTACTACCAGACTGAGTGTGTGTATGAGGGCCTGCAGCTGTAGAGACCAGTACTACCAGACCGAGTGTGTGTATGAGGATTGGTGGCTGTACAGACCAGTACTACCAGACTGAGCGTGTGTATGAGGGCCGGCGGCTGTAGAGACCAGTACTACCAGACTGAGTGTGTGTATGAGGATCGGTGGCTGTACAGACCAGTACTATCAGACTGAGTGTGTGTATGAGGGCCTGCAGCTGTAGAGACCAGTACTACCAGACTGAGCGTGTGTATGAGGTCCGGCGGCTGTAGAGACCAGTACTACCAGACTGAGCGTGTATATGAGGGCCGGCGGCTGTAGAGACCAGTACTACCAGACTGAGTGTGTGTATGAGGGCCGGAGGCTGTAGAGACCAGTACTACCAGACTGAGTGTGTGTATGAGGGCCGGCGGCTGTAGAGACCAGTACTACCAGACTGAGCGTGTGTATGAGAATTGGCGGCTGTAGAGACCAGTACTACCAGACTGAGCGTGTGTATGAGGATTGGTGGCTGTAGAGACCAGTACTACCAGACTGAGCGTGTGTATGAGGATTGGTAGCTGTAGAGACCCAGTACTACCAGACTGAGTGTGTGTATGAGGGCCGGAGGCTGTAGAGATCAGTACTACCAGACTGAGTGTGTGTATGAGGGCCTGTAGCTGTAGAGACCAGTACTAGCAGACTGAGTGTGTGTATGAGGGCCGGCGGCTGTAGAGACCAATACTACCAGACTAAGCGTGCGTATGAGGATTGGTGGCTGTAGAGACCAGTACTACCAGACTGAATGTGTGTATGAGGGCCTGCAGCTGTAGAGACCAGTACTACCAGACTGAGCGTGTGTATGAGGTCCAGCGGCTGTAGAGACCGGTACTACCAGACTGAGTGTGTGTATGATTGGTGGCTGTAGAGACCAGTACTACCAGACTGAGTGTGTGTATGAGAATTGGCGGCTGTAGAGACCAGTACTACCAGACTGAGCGTGTGTATGAGGGCAGGCGGCTGTAGAGACCAGTACTACCAGACTGAGAGTGTGTATGAGGATTGGTGGCTGTACAGACCAGTACTACCAGACTGAGCGTGTGTATGAGGTCCGGCGGCTGTAGAGACCGGTACTACCAGACTGAGTGTGTGTATGAGGATGGGTGGCTGTACAGACCAGTACTACCAGACTGAGTGTGTGTATGAGAATTGGCGGCTGTAGAGACCAGTACTACCAGACTGAGCGTGTGTATGAGGTTCAGCGGCTGTAGAGACCGGTACTACCAGACTGAGCGTGTGTATGAGGGCAGGCGGCTGTAGAGACCAGTACTACCAGACTGAGAGTGTGTATGAGGATTGGCGGCTGTAGAGACCAGTACTACCAGACTGAGCGTGTGTATGAGGGCCTGCAGCTGTACAGACCAGTACTACCAGACTGAGCGTGTGTATGAGAATTGGCGGCTGTAGAGACCAGTACTACCAGACTGAGTGTGTGTATGAGGGCCTGCAGCTGTAGAGACCAGTACTACCAGACTGAGCGTGTGTATGAGGTTCAGCGGCTGTAGAGACCGGTACTACCAGACTGAGTGTGTGTATGATTGGTGGCTGTAGAGACCAGTACTACCAGACTGAGCGTGTGTATGAGGGCCGGCAGCTGTAGAGACCAATACTACCAGACTGAGTGTGTGTATGAGGGTCGGCGGCTGTAAAGAGCAGTACTAGCAGTGCTGATTTCCTGTTATACAGTGTAGAGTAACTGACTGATGCAGCAGGGAGAGTGGGAGCCCCCTGTAATGGATGCAGCATCTGTGCAGTCCAGGGAACTCAGCCACAGAGATCTCCTAGAGAAATATAAGAAGCTTTTTGGTAGTTTCACCCTCTGGCTCCTCCAAACAAAGAGATATCAGTTTACTTGGCTGGAATTCCCATTCAGAGAGAGTGACTTTCTCATACTTGTCTGCATTGTTCTTACTCCATCATTAACAGTGTTTTGGATACGTTAGCATTAAAATAAAGAATACTCTGCCTGAATGAAATAACAGGTCTGAGTAATCTATAACATGCTTGTAATATAGCAGCGCTGCATAAATACAGGAAACAGATAATAATAATAATAGTGATGTGATTTGTTAGAGGTACTATATGCCGGTAACATGTATAACCATGTGTGACAATGATAGCAGTCAGCAGATTTCACGTGTGAATATTCTGATGCAGACTCTCAGCACCCCAGCTGGGGGGTAATGCAGACAGGATGTGGGGTGAAGAATATTACAGGACTCTGGGGGTCAGCAGCTAATAATAGGGTCTGTCCTCATTCTGGCAGGAAATCGTTAAGACGCAAAGTTTCCGGGAACTATCCGATCTGGGAATCGTCAGCATCCTGCAGAGCGACCGCCTCTCCCTGGACGAGGGCCCGCTGATTCAGGCGGTCCGGGAATGGGCCCGAGTCAACTCTGTGAGTGTGAACACCATACAAGCTTCCTGTGACATGAATGATCACTTCCAGCTTCCATCCTGAGCTCTGCACACACACTGATGTCACAAGGATCAACTTAAAGTGGATCTGAACTCAGAACTTCTTCTCTGCTCTAAAAGATACGCAACAGCATATTAACCTTTAAAGAAAAACATTATTTGTATCAGCTGATACAAATCCTGCATTCAATCAGCAGTGTGTCTACTTCCCGCCTTCATGGAAGCAAACATATTGTTAACATCCTGTGTTTACAAAGTAGCTGCTATGCCGTGGCAGAAGAGATTCCTGAGCCGACACAGCTGAGAGATCAAATTACAGTGGTGATTAGACACATACTGTATGAGGGGGCATTAGACAGGTGAAAGTCTCGAAATAAATACAGGGTACATTTCTCTATGTTTCCCTTCTGTCCACTTTAAAGGACAACTGAACTGAGAAGAATGTGGAGGCTGACATATGTATTTCCTTTTAAACAATACCAGTTGCCTAGCAGTCCTGCTGATCTATTTGGCTGCAGTAGTGTCTGAGTAACACCAGAAACAAGCATGTGGCTAATCTTGTCAGATCTGACAATCGTGAGAAACGCCCGATATGCTGCATGCTTGTTCAGGGTCTATGGCTAAAAGTATTTAAGGCAGAGGATCAGCAGGGCAGCCAGGAAACTGTTATTGCGTAAAAGGAAATTAATATGGCGGCCTCCATATCCCTCTTGCTTCAGTTGTCCTTTAAAGCTAAGTACCTACGGAAAGATAGATCATGGAAATCGAACGACGAACAATCATTCCAAAATCTATCTTTTAAGAGCTTAAGCGACGTCGTGTGAATGGCAAACGTTGTGCTACTGATTGGATAGTTAAAAGATGGGGGAAGTTCCATAGACTTTAGCAGAAACATCGTTTAATGATCTGTACACACAGGTGTCATGGAAAGATCATTTCTGATGTGATCAGTAATAACGGTCTTTCAAAAAAAAAAAGCAAGCATTGCCATACTTAGTCCATGTTTTACTGTCATTTGAAGGTTTTTTTGTGTAACGATAGTTGCACGATGTTGGCAGGAACAATCGTTCGTCTGTCAAAATGACAGACGAAATCTTGCCATGGGTATGGACCTTAACTCCAACTGTGCAACAAATCTCAGATTATAAGGCAAGGTACCAACATCAACAGGATCCTTTGCATTCATGATCTATTTAGTAGTATTATGTCTGTGCATGCTCTAAGGCCGGATCCACACTCTAAATGCTTTTGTGAGCACTTGTGTTTGATTAGCGCTTGCTGAGCACTTGTTAAAAAAATCACTCCCATTCACTTCTAATTTAAATTTGCGGTACAAAATCGTGTAAAAAACGCCGCAATTGCGTACACGGAAAAAACATGCAATCGGGGTGATTTTTACTCAATTTTTATGACAGTGGGAGAGATTTATTTAACAAGCTCTCAGCAAGTGCTAATCAAATGCAATCGCTCGCAAAAGCGCTTATAGTGTGGATCCGGCCTAAAGGTTTAATTTATTCCTAAGAGGAAGCGATCTTAAGGTGCCCACTAATGACACAACCTTGATTGTACAATTTTACCACTTTTAGGTGATATAAGGGACACCCTAAACTAAAGTATCCATTCAATGTATATTCACTCTGTTTTCCCTTTTACTGTGTAGATTTCATTCAAGATTGTATTAATAATGGGCACCTTAAGATTGCCGCTCTGATACAGTGGCTAGTTTTTGTTTTTCCCACATATGAGGCTTAAGGTGTCCACTAATGGTACAATTATTAGCAAACAGTCGCCCAAATGGACGATCATATAAATGCGATTTGTCAGAAAATATAAATCAACTGTGAACAATTCTACAGTAATGGTGATCTGAAAAACATTTTTTATAATTTGTTGTGATGAAGAGCAAATACAGATGGCAACTCTCATGTCACAGAGACCACACAGCTCTGTCCAGCAAGGTGACACAACAATGTGCTCTTGTTATTTCGGTATTTAGAACATGGCCACTTCATTACATCAAATATAGGAAAGATCAGTTCAGGATTTCTTAAAGGAAATCTTAAGGAAAAAAGTTGCGATTTACTTATCTGGGGTTTCTTGCAGCTACTACTCTTCAGGTCCTGCAAGTCCACTGCGTTATCAGTACCACAAGCACTGTCCCAGACACGTTTTTCCTTGATTGCGCTCCTGTGGCCGTCACCATTCTGCGCATGCACAGTTCGTAAACATTGCAACTGCGCATGTGCAGGATGCTCCTGTAGTGCGATTGAGGAGGCTCGTGACCAGAGCTACGCATGGGCAGTAGTCCCCAACTGAGCTAGTTGTGGACTTTAGTTGTGGGCACAGCTACACAACAGTGCAGGCCAAGAGGACAGCGAGGGACCTGATAGACTGCAGGGGGCTAGACGGAGTCCCAGCTAAGTAAAATCTAAACTTATTTCATTCCCTTAAGATTTCCTTTTATGCACCATTTTAACCCAATAACGATGCTTTGACCCTCAGGTGCCAGTTCAGGTCCAAGTGCTGTACAGACATGTCCCCTTAGCCTTGAGGCTAGCGAGGTGTTCTGTTGCTATGTAGGAGGGATTTTGGGGTGGTCATGCATCTCTAGGAGGGATGAGCCCCTTCTAAATAGCTGCGGCGGGTACCTGGAAACTCTAACACCCAGCTAATTACAAGATGTGATATTCCTGCACATACCAGGCATGGAGTAACCGCATTCCTTTTTACTCAACGCTAGCAATTATACATGAATCAGTGCTAACATACATTGCCCATAAAACTGATTCACAACATAAACTGCACTTCATAAGTCTGTTTCTTATAATAGCTGTATGTTTGGTTAGACATTGTATTGGACTGCATTTGTCACATTTATGTTGTTTAGCACCTCTTTATTATACACCCATATTTGCTTGTTATATTGTACAGCAGCACAGAAAATACTGGCACTATATAAATTCATGATAGTAATAATAATGCTGTTTCTGCTGCAGGTAGTGCTGGATGTGCCAGTATCGGAGGTGGCGCAGGATGCGGTACGGGAGCTCCGCCTCTTTCTGCTGTCACCAGAGGAGTTGACCGCTCTTGAAAGAGAAAACACAAAAGATGAGCTTATCCCAGTAAGGCACAGTATGCTCTGCTGCCCTCTAGTGGCAGAGCAAGTTCATGTCCCAGCATTATCAGGCAGCCACAAGGTGTTTGCTGGGATTTGTAATGCCTTCATCACTGGAGGGTTTAAAATTCTCTGACTTGGCCACTCTGACTCCATTTTTGATTTGTCTTTTTTTCCTCCATGTTTTCAGGAAATCCAGATCGCCCAGTCTTGGAAATTCCATGCCCTGAAAAAAGCCATTGACTCACCTCACCTATTCCGCCGCAGGAAAGGAACCTTGCCTAGAGACCATCACCGCTACCTAGACCCGCCACCTAAGTGACCAGACGTACTGTTGACAGTGGCCTGATCTGTGGACACTCCCAGCCAGCTACTTCATAAATTATTTTGTAGAGATTTTTATATACATTATTTTACTTTTAAGGGAAAAAGATTATTTTTTCCTTGCATTTTTCATACTTTAGATTGTACTCTGCACAAAAATCACACAAGAAAGGATGCTGAAGAATTCTAAAGCAAAATATTTATAACCAGAGCCGAATTTGGGCCACAAAGCCCGGGCCTTGGGCTGCTACTGTACAAAGGGGCGGGTGGACATGGGTTCTTGCATAGGCTGTAAATGGAATAGCATGGCTGCAAATGGGATGCAAAACATGGAAGAGGGTACTGCTTCCAAAGTTAGCTTTATATGAAAGAGAAGGGCTGCAGTACATGTATATTATATATGGAAGGGGGCTGCTTATAGAAAGGGGAGGGGGCTGCTACACATGGAAAGGGAGCAACAAGAAAGTTGGCCTAGGGGCAGGGAAAATATACATATGACCAACATTGTAACATTCTTAGTTCCTTTTTTTTTACGTTCTATTTCTACAAATAAAACATTTTTTAACTGCTCAGTGTAATTGTTTGTTTGAAATCGTTCTCTGCCAAATTTCTGTTGTCCCCAGGACACTGGCTGAAATTCTCTAGCAGGCTGAGAGTGGTAGTGCCTGCACCCAGCGCCGTAACCATGGCCCAGCATAGAGCACGCAGATGCCTAGAGGAAGTAGAGACCCGATACAGCACGAGCCTACACAAATATAACAGCGCTCCCTGCACTTACTGTGCAGATCAGGGAGGAGTGGGAGTTTCTGTCAAAGGAGGGGATGGCAAAGGGGTTGGTAGTGTCAGAGGGGTTGTGTCATGATAATTTTACTGGGAGGCCATATTTATTTCCTTTGAATAATACTATTTGCCTGGCTCTTTGGCTGCAGTCATGTTTGAATCACACACCTGAAGCTCACATGCAGCTCATCTTGTCAGATCTTTGTCAAAAATATCTGATCTGCATGCTTGTTCACGGTCTAGTATTAAAGGCAGAGGATCAGCAGGACTGCCAGGCAACTGGTATTGTTTAAATTTAAATGTCAACCTCCATCTCTCTCTCACATCAGGTTTCCATAAGAAAGAGAAATGCAGTGAAAGACGATGACTAGTGTGGCCCAAGAACAGGGCATCTCCCATCATAATGTGATTATACTTTGCACACGTGTCAGCAGCATTATTTATTAATGTCACCAGGACTATTCAGTGTCCCCCAGATAGGTGGTGAGGGGCATTTACTCTGTGACCTCCAGACAGCTGGCTGAGGAGGAGGGGGCTCCATCTGTGACCACACAGCCTTCTCATATCGTATTCCTGTCACTGGCCTTGTCTATAGTGTCACAAGCACCTCCCGCCTCAGTGACATCACTTGTTTCCATAGTATTTTATGTACAGGTAGACCCCGACCTTCGAACGCCCGACTTACGAACTACCTGCCAATACGAACGGCATGAATTCTCTGTTTCCATAGGAACAAGTCCAAAAAAAAATTCAAATTGGACTTGTAGTTTTTGAGACAATTGATTTTAAAAAATTCAAAGAAAAAATGGCTTTTAAACTTGTATAAGCAGCTACAGAGGGCAGAGGGGGACACTGGAGGCACGGGGGGGGGGCACAGAGGAGGTTCAGGGGACAGAGATGGCACAATGTTCTGACTTAAGAATAGATTCAGGTTAAGGACTAACCTACAGTCCCTATCTTGATCGTTAACCGGGGTCTACCTGTACAGTGAATCTAAAGCCAGCTCTGTATGTGCAGCATATTTGCGAATATCGGCTGAGTCCGCAGAAGCCAATAATCCTGTCTGATGCAGTGACCAATCAGGATACATTCACAGCAGCCTTTGTGTTGCGTTCCCTGTAACAGCAGGAATGCAGTGCTGCACGTTATACTTGTGTTGCGCTGGATACAGTAAAGCATACAGTCAATGAAAAGTATGCTTCACTTTTACTCTTATTATGCGGGTTTTGCGGTTACAATGCATGCAGTGCGTTATAATGCCATTCACCGCTATACTGCAATGCACCTGCCGCACTGTGAACATTGATATAGGGGTTGCGTGGCCATGCGTCACGCTGCGCTGCGTTAGAAAGTGGCCGTTATGCTGCAATGCATCTCTGTGACTGTAGCCTAAGGGCAAGTAATACGTTTTTTTCCCCAAAGTTCTCATCAGAAACATACATTTCACATAAAAGCGGAACAGAGACAAGCAGATAAATGGACATGTCGATGGATTTGATGTTATCTATAGAATCCGTTCAGACATGTCCGTTAATAACTTTTCCACTGCGGTGGTGGAATGCAAAGTCCAGTCTTGTGCAACTCTTCTAAACGCCCCATATTCTACAACATGAGTCCATAGATATAGACAGGGTCGGTTCTAGACTTTTTGGCTGCCTGGGGCAAACACCCCCCCCCCTCGATTTGGAATGATTGCACAGCACCCGACAATTTACTCTGCTTCATTTGATGTTCTCACATGACATGCTGCAGCTCAACACAACAGCACACTGGCTGTGAATCTGTGACAAACGAACTGCTCATCCTCAGCCACTCCATTCCTCCTCAGGAAGGTACACACAGTACAAAAATGCTGCCCCTGAAATCTCTGCGCCTGATGCAAATGTTTTACCTTGCTTCATGAGAGAACCGGCCCTGGAAAAGGACTACATCCGTTCTCCCTAGTTCTTTTAACGAAAATCAGACATGACAAAAGTATACAAAATCCATCATCAGATCCCTCCCAATGAGGCCTTCCTTGCTGTCCACTGTCGCTTCACATGCTACCAAGGACACCGACGGATACAGAAAATGTATATCGCTGCATCAAAACACGTTGTCAATCCAGCATAGTGCGCACCGAGCCATTGTCACCGTTTTTTTCACTCTTTCAGTAGAATACCACTGCAGCAATTCGTAAACAAAAACCTGCTTTAAAAAAAAATTGCATCAAGTACGTACAGATTCTAAAGTATTTTTAGCTCTGTCTGAAACGAGAGGCAGTTAAAAATGTCACACGTAGGCCACTAATAATTGTGTCACCATGCTGCCCTGACATTTACAGACAACACAGGACAGTCCTCCTGCAGTGGGGATCCCCTCCTGACTTTCAGGGGAAGCCCAGGAACAGTAACAGGAAACCCTAACCCCCCCCCCCCCCCCCCCCCCCTTTCTCCCTGTCAGGAATGCAGAGACTTTGCTCCAGCTGTCTCCAGGCCAAGGAGCAGACCGTTACACCATGCTGAGGGGGGGACTGGGCCATGAGTGCTACAGTATATCACATCGTCACTGGAGAGGGAGCTGGCTGCGATATTTCTGTGACAGAGTCTTAAGGGGGCCATACACTTATAGATGGCCACCAGATTCAACCATCAGATTCCTTGTCAGATTAAATCTGCCACAAACTAGGAACAGATTTTCAATAGATTTCAGTATGAAATCTGACAGCAGTGTTGCACTGTTCTATCCAGTGCAATGCTATGGGTGTCGATCTGCTGCCTCTCTCAACCCTTTACCGATCGCCCTATATTTTCCGTCTGGACCCAAGAATATATTCGACCGATATTGTCTGAAAATTCATTGAGCGATGGACTGAGCCGCCTGCTGCATCGATTTCTAGTAGAGATGGTCGGAAATGCAGATCTCAAAGGAATTATGAATTCTAATAATTGTCTTTCCGGTTTCTGCGGAAATCAGAATTTCTGATTTCACGCTTTCTGATTTAGGTGTAATGTTTCAGGGTTTTTTGTATTTTTGCGGATATACGCTATTATGCATAATCCGCATTGCCGATTGGCAACCGTGGTACACCTCTGCATTCTCTGATTGGCCTAATACTTTCAAGTCTTGTGATTGGCCTAAAGTTTCCAAGTCTAAGTAAAGCAGTATTTCTGTGAAATGACGATTTCCGCATACCGGTTTCTGCTCTGGAAAGCCAATTTCCGATCGGAATTCCGGAAAAGTTCAGAAGCTCATTCCTAATTTCTAGCCAATTTGATCAGGGTGAATTGACTGGATATCAACAGTAGAAATCGCCAAGGGTAGCAGAGACAATCTATACAATACATGTCAAACTCTGGCCTGTGGGCCAAATCTGGTCCACAAAGCCATCAAATGTGGCCCCCAAGTTGTTACCCCACTTTGCATTATGTTTGGCCCTAGACTACCAGGGAAGCTATATTAGAAGTGAAGCCTTAGGTCACGAGGAAGAGGGAAAGCACTAGACATCAGGGACTGTAAAGAGGAGGCATTAGCCACCAGGGAAATGTATAAGGGAGAGAAGGGGGCCATTAGACACCAGGGAACTGTATAGAGGATTCTCAACGTGTGGTACGCATACCCCAAGGGGTACTTCTGATGGTTCCAGGGGGTTCTCGGGCTTGATGTATTTACCCAAAAATAAGAAATTTCGAGTTTTAGAAAATGATAAATCTTATTTAAACACCACCAAATTAGTATTTTACAACGACAACAAATAACATTTGTAAAGCGCATTTCTCCCGTGGGACTCAAAGCGCATAAGCATGGCTCCGACCATCGTGATACAGAGGAAGAATTTTATAAATCTGGAAATGCCAGGCTAAACAGGTGGCTTTGCAGTCTGGATTTGAATAGCTCCAGGGATGGTGCTGTCTTTACTGGTTGTGGCAGGGAGTTCCAAAGAGTAGGGGCAGCATGACAGAAGGCTCTATCTCCAGATTTTTTGAGGTGCACTCTGGGAGTGACCAAGTTTATAGAACTTGCTGATCTGAGGTTGTGATAGGTGTGGTGCAGCTTCAGCAGGTCCTTCATGTATCCAGGGCCCAGATTGTGCAGGGATTTGAATGTCAGCAGTCCAATCTTGAAGAGTATTCTCCATTCTACTGGTAGCCAGTGCAGTGAGCGAAGGATCGGTGTAATGTGACAGTGGCGAGGCTGGTTTGTTAGCAATCTGGCAGCAGCATTCTGCACTAATTGCAGGCGACGCAGGTCCTTTTTGGGGAGGCCAGCATAAAGGGCATTGCAGTAGTCCAGCCGTGATGTGATGAAGGCGTGGACTAGGGTTGGAAGATCCTCTGGGGGAATCAGATGTTTAATCTTTGCAATGTTCTTCAGGTGAAAGAAGGAAGATTTAACTACAGATGAAATTTGGTTTCTGAAACTCAATTCCCCATCGATTAGTACTCCAAGGCTGCGCACAAGGTTGGAGCTGTTTATGTCTGAATTCCCAATCCTGATTGGTGTTGCTTTAGGATAGAGCTGTTTTGATGGCGAGTGTTGGCTTTGGACAAACAGGACCTCAGTTTTGTCGGCATTGAGGAATTAAAAGCAATAGTAAATGCTTGGAAATTGTTTAAAACCAATTATCATGTACTACAATTAAAAATATATTCCTCAAGGGGTAGTTGTGATGTTTACTATGCTAGGGGGTACTTGGTGAGTACATCGTTTTAAAAGGGGTACATACCAATAACATTTTGAGAAACACTGGTATAGGTGATAAAGGACCACTAAACACCAGGAAACTGAAAGTCGAGGGAGGGAACCACTAGCCACCACGGAACTGTATAGGTTAGGGAAGACAACTAAACACCAGAGAACTGTATAGGGAATGGAGGACCACTAAACGCCAGGAAACTGTAAGAGGAGGGAGGACCGCTAGACACCAGGGAACTGTATAGGGGAAAGAACAGCTGTCTGATCAAATGTTCTCCTCCCCTCCAGTCTTGCTGCTGTGTTCACTATCAGTGGTGACTGGTGATACTGAGAATGTTTGTCAATTTAATTGGTGAACAGGTCTGGTCTGCTGCTTTTAAATAAAAAGAGCAGGAGATAATATTATGAACTTTTATAAATATGTGTTGAACAAAAATATGGTGATACCTGTTTATCACTAAGAAGCTTCATAAGCAGACTTTTTCACAATTCACTTGCGCCATTTGTAAAGCTGCAGAGTGAATATCAGAGCATTCATTAGCAGATTACCAGGCAAATTATCCCTAATTAAGGTGAATCAAAAGTATAAATAAAATGTATTCCATCAGGAAGTCCCATCGGAATATTTTGTCTAATATTTTAGACATAATAACCTATTAAACAACCTGTGTGTGGTATAAATAACTGTTAGCAGCTATTAGGAAGGAACATGTGACTGCTCTGTGTGATGTAAATACACTCCTCAGAGAACATGTCTCTCGGGACGACGCATCATGGAGTCTTCACAGGACTTCCTGCCACCATCTTGTTCCATTTACAACTCCCTGATAAGAGCCCTGGGATGGAAACTTCTAAAATTAACATCACACTGAGCCACAGAGAGCGAGCAGCTTAGAATGCCGCTAATCTGCATCTGGTACAGATCAACCTTTCCAAAAATGACCTTTCTTTGAAACATTTTAATGTAAGTACCAGTATTCATATAGCACTGTTAAACTGCCAATAACACCCTAAAAATGAGCACGTAAATCCACAGCTACATAAAAACATGCACACTAGGAGCACACTGGACGGTGCAGAAAACCGTGCGCTTTTGTATGCATTTCGCATTTGCGTTTGGGGTATGTGCGATATAATAAATGGGAAGCGATCGCTGTACTTTACATGGTGTCGTCGGGGATCTTAAAGGAGAACTGTAGTGAAAGGTATATGGAGGCTGCCATATTGATTTCCTTTTAAGCAAAACCAGTTGCCTGGCAGCCCTGCTGAGCTATTTGCCTGCAGTAGTGTGAATCACACCAGAGACGAGCATGAAGCTAATCTTGTCAGATCTGACAATAATGTCAGAAACACCTGATCTGCTGCATGCTTGTTCAGGTTAAAGGGCTAAAGGTATTAGAGGCAGAGGATTTGCAGGTTAGCCAGATAAATATGGCAGCCTCCATATACCTCTCACTACAGTTCTCTTTTAAAGATCCGATCATGATGGGCGTGTATTGTCACTCAAAAAATTGCCAGTCGGGAAAATCGTGACATGGGTACACAGCTTGACTGTCTTTCAGAAGAGCTCACAATCTAATCCTACTATAGTCTAACGCAGGCCATACACATATTGATTTGCCCTGGGAATCTATACCAAAGCATGCCACATCGATCATAATTTAGATCCACTCTTTGCAAACATGTTGTCAACATTATCGATGTGACAGTTTTGATCATTCGGGGGCGGCGGAGGAGCAGCGGCAGATTGGCTTTAGGTGGCGTTAGGGTGAATCAATCCTACTGGATAGTGTACTGGTTAAAGGCTCTGTCTCTGACACAGGAGACCTGGGTTCGAATCTTGGCTCTTCCTGCTCAGTAAGCCAGCACCTATTCAGTAGGAGACCTTAGGCAAGACTCCCTAGCACTAAAACTGCCCATAGAGCACATCCTAGTGGTTGCAGCTCTGGCGCTTTGAGTCCACCAGACTGTGTCTTGTTTACTGATGGCGGGGGAGTTTGCTGTCCTTTCTCTCTCTCTCTGTCCTCTCACTCTCTCGGAATGCAGATACAGAAGACTTTAGTTGCAACGATTTGTACATGTAAAGTTGTCTTCACATAAAAAAAAGAAATATAATGCACTGTTTTTGTTATTTCTTGTTACCGGGATGTTACAGTTTTATATAAACTGTTGTAACTAGTTGGAAACAAATGAGTAAAAGCACATCTAAGAAAAAAACATTGATTATACTATATTTAAATCCAGAGTTGTCCGAAAGTAAATCATTTATCCCGTTTTCTCATGTATAACACCTGATTCAACTTACAACCAAGCTACCAGAACGTACCGTTCTGTTTGTAAGTAGGGGACCGGCTGTATTTTAACAGGACATTGGATGTAGACTTTGCAGGGCTGTCTGTGTGGCCATACATGGTTCAATTTTTTCATCCAATCTCACCATTTCTATGTAGTATAAGGGTAAATTAAGTGAATATACTGAAAGGATAATTTAGGCAGTTCCCTTATATTACATAGAATTGGTAAGATTGGATGAAAAAATTGTACCATGTATGGCCACCATTAGGGCTCTTTCCAACTTGCTGTGATTCACTCAAAAAAGCAGATCGCAGCTAATCTCCCAATTGCAAAAGTAAATCGCGCTGCTCCTTTTCCATCCGCGAGATTTGTTTTTGCCTGAATCACTTTCGCTGGCCTGCTCAATTTTCAATGTGATCATGCTTTGACAGTTTTCAGTGAGTGGAAAAAGCAGGTTGCGCGATAGGGCTTGCAAGTGAAAAAGCAGCCTTTTAGGACTTTAACTGTGGCCTTACAAAAAACATAATGTAGGTACATGATGCCACCTTGTGGTGATAACTCAATAATACAAGTAGTAAATGGAACTTGGATTTAATACAGAAATATAAAGGCTGATCTACCTCTTTTTTTTCCAGAACTGAAGCATTCCTGTACTTCCACTTAATGACTAAGTGAGACAATGGACAACGCACAGAGGTATGTGGATCCAGTATGAACATATTATTATTATTATTATTATTATTTAGTATTTAGCGCCGACATCTTTCACAGTGTTGTACAGAGTATATTGTCTTGTCACTCAGAGGGGTTCACAACCTAATCCCTACCATGGTCATATGTATGTATCATGTATTGCATGTATCATAGTCTAGGGCCAATTTTAGGGGAAGCCAATTAACTTATCTTTGTTTTTGGAATGTGGGAGGAAACCGGAGTGCCCGGAGGAAACCCACACAGACACGGCCAGAACATACACACTCCATGCAGATAGTGCTCTGACTGGGAATTGAACCAAGGACCCAGCACTGCAAGGTGAGAGTGCTAACCACTACACCACCATGCTGTGCTGAGGCAGGGGTTACATTTGTCCATGCAAAAAAGCATCCGTTTTCTGCCATGTGCATTTCTGCATTTTATTCATTTGCATTTTTATTGCATTTTTTGTTTGCTTCTTTTTGCATTCATAATAAATATCTATATTTAACAAGTAAAAAAATCATTTTCAAATAGATTTTTCCATTTTTTTTTAAACCGCATGCCTTTTTAATTTGCCATAAGAAACCTTTGTATGTAAAATGCATGAGATGCATGCGTTCTGCATACAGTATGCAGACAGAACAATTTTGCACGTTTCTGCACATGCATTATGTACGTTATTGCAGGCATTTTCCGTTCTGCAGCAAAAAGCATGCAATTCAAACAAGTGTGACCCCTGCCTTATGCCTTAGGCAGCCTTGCCTCAGGTCAGGTATACTTTAAAGCAAAGTGTGACACAATTACTGCTGTTCGCCTGACAGAATGAGATTTTACAGTGAAGAGGCAGAATTCAATGACTTATCTATACTTTGGAGCATTTACAGATGGCTAAATTATCAAAGGTGAAAACGGTGCAACACTGATATTTATAAACAGAGGAAAATACCAGCAGAAAAACAAAAACATACTGTTTTGTCTAAATAACAAAAGTATTTTTCAGACCATAAGATGCTCCGAACCATAAAGACGCAACTAAGTTTAGAGACCAAAAACCAAAGGGGGAGAAAATATATACTAAACCTGGTGCATCCATGATGCAGAGGCATCTTGTTGATCCCTCCCCCCCCCCCCCCCATGCCAATTATGTCCCCTTCTTACCTTTAGTGTCCCTTTGTACCTTTAGTGTCTCCCTTGTGTCCTTCTCTGCCCCTCTTTAGTCCTCCTCTGTCCTGCAGTGTCCTCATAAATAGAGATGTGAGCGAACAGTTCGCCAGCGAATCTCTATGTTGCCGTACTACTTCCAGGTCGCTATGACCCGTAGTAGTACGGCTGCGCTGGGCCGGCAGTGCGCGTCTTTGATCGCGCTTCTGTTGCTGGGCACACTCTGCGCATGAGCGTGACATCACTTTTGACATCACGCACATGCGCAGAAAGTGCCCGGCAACAGGCGCTCGATCAAGGACGCGCACCACCGGCCCAGCACAGCCGAACTACTACGGGTCATAGCGACCCGGAAGTAATACAGGGTGAGGGGGACAGGACAGCCATGGGGAGATGGGGGGCAGGACAGAGGAGGACAGGGACAGGACAGCCATGGGGAGACAGGGGGAGGGACAGGGGGACAGGACAGCCATGGGGAGACGGGGACAGGACAGCGGAGGACGGGGACACAAGGGGCACATTATTGCAGGGATTGTCACCTGCAGCATTCGGACTATAAGACGCAGGCATTTTTTCCCCATGTTTTGGGGGAGAAAAAAAGTGTGTCTTATGTTCCGAAAAATACGGTAGTTAATAAATAAAGTCTTTTCTTCAAGCATGATAAAGAATTGGATCGGAACCATATGATTTTGAATATTAAAATGGATAAAATGAAATGTTTCTTTTATTCATTGAATCTTGATAAGTCTGTAGAAATTTGATAAACACCCAATTGGGCCCTGGGCGAAGTGTCAGGCTTGTATTATTACTTATTATCATATCCTGATGTCCAGTAGGGGGCAGTTAAACACCCCCTTTTCATGAACTCTAATACAAATTGTGGCACTGAATAGACTGAGCATAGGGGATGCTGCAGGCAGGGAAAAGCATTTGATCACTGTGATCAGAGGCGGTTGGCCCATGATGCCAAGTGACGCAATTGTGTCAGGCAGCATGGGCCCTGGAGCAGCATTTCCGCCCCCTCTCCTCACGGCTGCCCACCTGTGACCTTATGGAGGTGGTAACAGCAAAGGAAGGAGGAGCGGGCACGCAGCGGTGGGGAGGGGGGCCAGTACAGTGGGTTAGCAGAACTACTACATGGGCTTGATTGACAGCGGCGCTTCACGCAGACGCAGTAAGGACGACCTCAAGGTTGTCCTCTGCACCGTGCGGGAACCCTGGGCCCGGTGGCTGTGAACTGAGCTGTCTGCGTGGGACAGACAGCTACGAGGGGCTGGAGAAAGCCCCAGGTAAGTAAATGGGATTTACTTTATTTTTGGCAGATGATTCCTTTAAAGAAGGTCCCCCTGGTTACTGTATATTTGGGGCAATGCAGCTGGAAGTGGTTCTCTTCCTCAAGGGAGTTCTGCTCACAGTGTTGGCATAGTCTCTCCTCCCTGGGTTTGTACGTCTGTCTATGTCTACCAGACTCGATTTTGAGGTTGTATGCAGTCTGTAGACACTCAGGATTTTCCTCTCTTGAGAGTTTTGGAGAATTTCCAGATATGGGGCTATTTTATATTCTCTCTGCAGGGACTGGTATATGGTTAGCTTTTGTGACATTCCTCCATTTATCTACATAGTCCTCTTTGCTCTTGGCTGTGGTGTGCTTTATCTGGGCTCTTGATAGGACCTGTGGATCTGGGTTTGGAGGGATCAGAGAGTTGACCACTTCTTTCTGGGCACATGGCTTTTCTTAGTTTTCATTGTGCAGCATGGCTTTGTAGTGGAGTGAATCAGGCCTACTGTCTGTATTTCCACCAAGGGGATTTCCAATCGCATTAGGGGCTTGATTCACAAAGCGGTGCTAACCTACTTAGCACGTCTAAAGTCTTTAGACGCGCTAACCAGGGGGCTAAGTAGGTTAGCACCGGATTTCTCAATCATATCGCGCGCTAACTTTGCGCGCGCAAAGTTTTACGCGCGCAAAGTTTTACGCACGGTAAGTCCCATAGGCTTTAATGGGCACTTCGCGTGGTGCGCCCTGCGCTCTGTGCAGTAAAGTTTTACGCGCATAAAGTTTTGCGCGCGTAAAGTTTTTTATGCGCGAAAAGCATGTTTAGACGTGCTAAGGGGGTTTTCACAGGCGTGCTAACAGTTAGCACCGCTTTGTGACTCAAGCCCAAGGTCTCCTACACAACAGAAAATGAGAGGTTATTCCCCCAGAGGGAGAAAGGTCTGCGGCAGAGGTTTGTCCCCAACCCATGACTTGCTAACAGTTCATTTCCTTTCTTGGCTTCCCTTTGTCGCTAGAACAGGAAGTGAGAAGAAATCTCCCCAGTAACCGACAGCAATAATACCCTACAATTTCTAACCCTTTTTGGTACTATCCAAAACAAACAAAACAAAAATACCAGATCTCCTCTTTTTTTCTTTATTTATTAATCTAAAAGTTCCTTTTCCAGCTAAACGTATATGGAGACCTGGGTTTGAATCTGACTGTTCAGTAAGCCAGCTACTATTCAGTAGGAGACTTTGGGCAAGACTCCCTAATGCTGCCAGAGCTGGGACAAGGTCCTCCAGCACCCAAGGCTGAGACACCAAAGTGCGCCCCTCCATCCCTCCCACCCCAACCATCACACACTGATTACTATTACACTAAGAGGCCCCCCAGGGCCCTCAACACCTTAATCTCTAGTTACCTGGCTTGCAGTCACTGTCATGTATCCTCTTTTCTTATTCCTCTCTGCTTAAAACACAATAGAGGAATGATAGCTGAGTGAGTTGTGCGCCCCCTCCTACACTGCGCCCTGAGGCTGGAGCCTCTCTCGCCTCTGCCTCGGTCCGGCCCTGAATGCTGCTACTGTCTATAGGGTGCGTCCTAGCGGCTGCAACAAGGAGAAAAGCGCAATATAAACGTTATTTAATTTGTCTTGTCTTGGCAGCCCATTAGCGGTATAGGCAGTGTCAGCCCGGCTCCGGTCATAAGTGAGCAGGAATACCAGGGTGGGGAAGGGGTGGCTGAAGTGGCACGAGCAACGAGTAAAACCAGCTCATGTCAGGATTTCTCTTGGCTTTGTCTGTTGGCTGGCAAACTGCAACCCCCTGCGTTTAACCAATCAGGTTTCCTTGATGAACCGCACCACAAGAAGTTTTTCAATGGCTGCTTAGAACTAAATGCAAATGTATGATTCAAAAAGTGGTAGTATGTATCAAAGTCTTGTACTCATGCTAGATGGGACCAGGCTTACCATCGATCGCGTATACAGCAGTCTTTGAACCCCTTGGTGCCTCAGCCACAGCCAGCGATAATCCTGGCTGATCATCTAAGCCAAGCGCTGGCCAAGGGTGTTGTCCTCTCATGCCTCTCGATTCATCATGCACCACACCATCGACCCTTCTCCTCCAGCAGCAATATGCTTTGCTAGCCTGGATGTTATTGATGATTCTGTATAGTCTTCGCCCCGTACTGTCGTCCAAGTGATCGAGTCCTGATCCCAGCCAGGAGACCGTCCTCGTACTTGTGAACAAGGATTATGAACTATGGCTTTAAGCTCAGTATTGAGCAAGTTTGGTGAACAGATCATCATAAGAACAAGGTCATCATGCATATAACATAAGCCACATAAGATGACAAAGAGTTTTCAGATATATCCGTACACAGTCCATACAAAGAGACTCAAACATAAGTTAAGCTTATCAAAGAAACCAAGAAGAAATGAAAACAAGCAGAAAACAAAAGATTACAAATAGGAACTCCCCTAAATACAAATAATACTTGTTTTCTAAAGCTGACATGCAGTACTGCATATTACGTGACCTTGAAGCGACCCTAGAAAGAAAAAAGTTATCTATTAAAACATTCCTCCCAACTTTTTGAGAAAAGAAAGAGGCACACCTTAAATAGAGCCCGAGGTTGGGATATGAAATAAAAAAAACTATGCTACCAGATCCAGGGGGCTGGACGGATCCGGTAGCCGCCATCTCCACCGCTCCTGTAGTCTTCTCTCCTTTACTTTCACTTTCGTGACCTCTGGGGTCATGACACTAGATTAAGAGCGAGCTGCTCTCTCAACGAGCAGGTAGGCGGGGGAGTGGCACTGTGGCAGGGAGCGCGGCCAGGGAGAGAGCTGCCCAATGGCAGCTGGGAAAAGAGTGCAGGAATGCCCCTAGTGGGCGTTTTGAGCAGGGAATCCCTAGTCTCCGCCCATTACTCTTCGGAATAGCGGCAATCAATGTCGCTAATTTTGGGGGTGATAGTGCGGCAATGGGGGGGGGGGGCAGAGAACAGTGTGGCGGGACACGGAGGCATGTCATGACACAGGGAACATGCCTCTGTGTCCCATCTGCCCCCCCCCCCTCCCCCCGCATCACCTCGGGTTCTTATTAAGACACACCCCTGCCACCAGGGCCGATTGTAGACTTTGTGCTGCCACCTGAGGCAAACTTGTGAGGATGCGTGTGTCTCTCCCCCATTGTGGAATGATTGCACAGCACCGAAAAATTTTCACTCTCAGTGTAGGTAGGTAGGTAGCCAGGTATAGTTGCCCCCAGTATAGGTACCTAGTATACTTGCCCCCAGTATAGGTAGTATAGTTGCCCCAGTATAGGTACCTAGTATACTTGCCCCCAGTATAGGTAGTATAGTTGCCCCAGTATAGGTACCTAGTATACTTGCCCCCAGTATAGCTAGTATAGTTGTCCCAGTAGGTAGCATAGTTGCCCCAGTATAGCTAGTATAGTTGCCAGTGTAGGTAGTATAGTTGCCCCAGTAGCTACAGTTTCCCAAGTATAGCTAGTATAGTTGCCCCAGTATAGCTAGTATAGTTGTCCCAGTAGGTAGCATAGTTGCTCCAGTATAGCTAGTATAGTTGCCAGTGTAGGTAGTATAGTTGCCCCAGTAGCTACAGTTTCCCAAGTATAGCTAGTATAGTTGCCCCAGTAGGTAGTATAGTTGCCCCAGTATAGCTAGTATAGTTGTCCCAGTATAGCTAGCACGTACTTGTCCCCCCATGGCCACCACTCCTATTACCTGCAGACAGAGCTGGCGTCCGCTTCCTCAATAATTGTCCCTGGCTCTGCCTTCTCCCCTCTGTCATATGCCTCTCACAGCAGCGCGACCCGTGGCTGCTGTGAAGAGGAAGGAACAGGACAGCGGCTTCCTGTAGGGAAGGGCCGTTTGGGGGGGCAGGAGGGGCCGCAGCATGAGGGGAGAGCATTGGCCCCCACATCGGTGGGGAGGGGCACCCTTAGCACTCTCCCCTCCTGCATTAATGGGTAGCAGCAGCAGCGGCAGGAACACAGGCATACCTCTGTGTTCCACCGCTGAGGTCCGATCTCTAAGTGCCACACAAAGTAGCGTGTCTCCCAGCAGCGATTGCTAGCCGCCTACTTACATTGTACAGCGCTGCGATCTATAGCAGCGCTGTACTGGGGACAGCCGTGTCACTCGGCTGTCTCCTATATAGGCTCAAGAGCGATTGGCTCTCATAGGCTGATGCCTATAACAGCCAATCGCAGTCATTGGCTGGCGGGGGGGGGGGGGGGGGGGGGGGGAATAAAGAAATAAAAAAATTGGCAAATTTATTTAAAAATAAATAAACACTGCACGAGTGTTCAGAGCCCACCAACCGAAAGCTCTGTTAGTGGGCAGAAAAGGGGGGGAATCACTTGTGTGCTGAGTTATACGGCCCTGCAGCGAGCCCTTAAAGCTGCAGTGGCCTGAATTGTAGCCTGGTTACTAGCATTGCTCTCCACGGATTACTCACGAGTAACCACGGTGGTTACTCGTGATTCAAATTAGCTCTAATTGCCACAGCTGAGCAGCTAGATGCGGCGGGGTTAATTACCCATAATGCAGCTCTCCGCCCAGCGTTTTAACGAGGTGCAAGCGTTCGAATGGACGCATTGCAAGCCTCGCTATGGAGCACTTCCTCATTAGGAAGTGCTCCATAGCGAGACTAGCAATGTGTCCATTCAGATGCTTGCACCTCGTTGAAACACTGGGGGAGAGCGGCATTATGGGTAATTAACCCCGCCGCATCTAGCCGCTCAGCTGCGGCAATTAGAGCTCATTTTAATCACGAGTAACCACCGTGATTACTCTTGATTAATCCATGGAGAGCAAGGCTACTGGTTACTAGTGGGGTGTAAGCCTATGGTCCTGAAGTGGTTAAAGATCCGATCCGTTATAGTGGTTGTTATCACTGCACACCTGTACCCACGTTGCAAGATCACGGTAACAATCGCCACTCCTCAGAAAAATTATCAGGAAAATCGCTTTGTGGGTACGGGCCTTTAGATGTACCCACAGTTAGATTGCCTACAAGTACTCTTACCAAGGACTACTTCTATTTAACAGCTGCTCTACAGCTTTATCCTAAGTTTAGTTAAAACGCATCTCTTATGTACATAAAAAAAACAGAGGTACGCTGATGCTTAAAAGTTAGAATGTCCTAACCCATTGTCTGTTTAATAGGATTCTCTGGAACCCCGTATCAGCTGGGTTGTGGTGCAAAGCTCTGCTTCCTGACAGAAAATGGCCTTGGTGTTTTCTATTTAAAATATAGAAAAGGTAGAGGCCTTTTTCTGCAAGGTGGCTGGGCTACACACTGGAACCTGGCTGATATGGGACTCCGGTGAATCTAAAGGTGGCCACACACACCATACAATTTTTTAAATATCTGTTCAATTTAAGAATTGAAAATCACAAACACTGGTCCACATGACAGCCCAGGGGCCCCAGGTCTCTCTCACTCGCTGGGGCCCCCAAACCACCATGCGACACCTAGAGGGAAGTGTGGGCAAGCCCTGGACCTCTCACCTCCAGGGAACTCATCCCACCACCTCTAAACTGAATGCCAACTTCACAAAAACACAATTGCTAACTTCCAGCTAGAGCAATGTCCTGCCTCTGTCTGGCCAGCAGACGCCAGTCAGCCAATCTGAGAGGTCCAGGGCTTTCCCACACTTCCCTCTAGGTGTCGCATGGTGGTTTGGGGGCCTCAGCGAGTGAGAGAGACCTGGGGCCCCTGGGCTGTCATGTGGACCAGTGTTTGTGATTTTAAATTTCTTTTTTGCAGCTTCTAGGATGCGGTTGACAGGTGAGTGGTTAGGGAGGGGACCGTGTGGGAGATGTGCCTACACGGGGCGTCCCTGTAAACGATGCAATTCACGATTGCGTCCAACCGAAGCCTCCCACTTGAATGCTAATTTATGTAATTCCTGCTAGATTCGGTACAGCAGGCAAAGGGTGTATGACAGTACACCTGATTGGCTGACTGGCGTCTGCTGGCCAGACAGAGGCAGGACATTGCTCTAGCTGGAAGTTAGCAATTGTGTTTTTGTGCAGTTGGCATTCAATTTAAGAATTGCAATACATTTTTCTGACAGATTGTAACATTTCAAAAATATGACCAATGTGCCACACACGTATGTTCAATTTTTCCCCAATTATGGTAAAAATGATTGGAAACTCTAACAAAATTGCTAGGGTATGTATATTAATAAATTGACAATCCAACACACACCATACAATCTTTAGAAAGAGGGACGAAAAAGATCTGGCATTCCGGATCGATTAAAATCGAAGAAAATGGGAAATCCGATCAGATTTCTCAGTCGAATGAAAAAAAAGCTTTCGATTTTTCGGGAGATCCGATTGTTTTTATTGAATTAATGTAAAATCGGATCATTTTATTGTATCGTGTGTGGCCACCTTTATACAGACGACATGGCAATGACAGGCTGAGATGGCCGACAGGATAGATTGTAAGCTTCTTGGCCAGGAATTTTTTGTTCCCAAAAGCAGATAGCGTTAAAACTCCTAAGCTTTGGTAGAGGTCAAACACATTTTATGTTACATATTTTCAATCAACTAGAAAAGCACGATATAAATGTTCTGTGTCTTGTCTAATGTCTTCAAGGTTTTTTCGCGCATGCCGCTACCTGGGTTCATTGTCTGTGCAGGTACAGGCTGAGTGGAGTCCACCGCTGCTACCAAGTACCCAGGAGGTCAGGGCTCCACTAAGGTCAGAAGACAGTGCGCCGAGTGGAACACGTTTGGCCTTCCATCAGCTGCTGCTGCTCCACCGCAGCAGGGACACCTTTGGTTTAGCCCCTCCATGATACCAGCCACTAATTAGTGGTGTGTCTACCATAAGGCTGCAGGTGCTCACAGCACCGGGTGTAGCCATGGCTAAAGGTGCCACTGTGTTGCTCAGTCACTGTGTTCTTCCACCTGGGACCTTTTTTCATAGTTTGGGCAACATTCAGGAAAATAGCAAAAGGCAGTGCAGGGGACTGTATTACTTCCTGCACTAGATGTAGCACTCCTTCCCCTTCCTGTCCCATGGGCAATTTGTTTCCTTGCTCTCTACACACAGCCTGCAGTGAGTGAATGTGCAGAGCAGCAGGGTGAGTAGAGAGAATGACTGCTGTGCTGCAGCTGTAACATTCGCAGAGAAAGGTGGCGGGATGTGTTTAGTGCTTCAGAAGTTGCCTGTCTTTAGTAGCCATGTGCATGTGCACTGGCTGCTGTAATACCACAGTGCCCTGGACTAATGATTATTATCTGGATCAGAGTAATTAATTAATAATGCAGGGCAGTCTGCTGTTGCAGAATCCAGCGATACAGCTGCTTACAGCTGACTTCTGTAGTGGGCAGAGAAGCACGCTCCAGGCAATTTAGATTAGCTTGACTGCAGGTAGTCTTATCCAGCTCACCCTCTCACCCTGTTGTCTTCCCCCATGACCTTTTCCTCTCTACAGATTTTAGTGGCTTCTTTTAACAGCATGCAGCACTGGTGATGTCTACTACAATCTTGGTGAGTGGTCTTCCTGCCATTTCTCCTCTATCACCAGGCTCTCTGTCTTGTGCCTCTACCTCTTTACCCCCCCCCCCCCCCCCCCCACACACACACACACACGCTCCTCCTATGCATCCCCCTCTTTCGTATGTCCCCCTTTGCTGACTGTCCTCAGAGGAGCTCACAATCTAATTGTACCATAGTTATAGTCTAATGTCCTACCATATTATTATTATTATTGTGTATTTACTGTATATAGCACTGACATATTCTGCAGCACTGTACAGAGTTTCATAACGGTTAGCTCCATCCACATCCTAATTACTCCTTTTCCCCATAAATCCCCCCTAATTTGCAGCGTGCAGCCCCAAACCGTCAACCCTTCCATCAAATTGTTTTTATTTTATTAGGGGGAAGGGGGGGAGGTTCTGTAAATAATCAGCATTGGGTGTCAAATTCCCTGTGTTCCGGAAGTAAAGGTAGCCATACATTGGTCGATTTGCCATCAGTTTCGACCAACAGATAGATCCCTCTCTGATCGAATCTGATCAGAGAGGGATCGTATGGCTGCCTTTACAGCAAACAGATTGTTAATCGATTTCAGCCTGAAACCGTTCACAATCTGTGGTTGTGGTGGTGGTGCTGCCGCCGCTCACCCCCCCTCTACTGTTTAAACTTCCTGCCGGGACAGGAAGAAATGAAGCCTGCCGGACCCGGAGACCAGCGCGGAGAAGAAGACAGTGGAGACCTGGGGAGTCGCGCCGGCGGAGCAGGTAATGTATTGCAGCTGTATTGCGTCGGTCATCAGGCACTCGAACGCCGCTAGCGACGCGCTCCCTACCCATGGGCGATCGACGGTAATTTCCCGCACGAAGCGATCGACGGGACCGATCTATTTCGGGACGAAATAGATTGAAATTTAGCGTTAACGTTAACGATTTGACAGCAGATTCGATCCCAGTGATCGAATCTGCTGTCGATCGTCGGGGAATCGGCCTAGTGTATGGCCAGCGTAAGGGATACCACGGCCGGACGCTTTTGTGACAGCCAGGTTATCTTGACCAGGGCCTGCCAAATGCTGCCCGGGAGTCAGGTCCCACCACAGAAATGAACACTACTGCACCTTTTGAACTGGAACACCTTGGCCAGCATTGCCAGATGTCAGCAATCGGGGTACTCAGCAACGTCGGCCGTCAGTGTCGGTTTCTTTCATGAAGAACTGGGCCATCACTAATGAAACTTCGCATCCCCCCTCCTCCGTGTCTCCTTGGGGATGACAGATGATTGCCAAGTGTTACCGGTGGCGCCGTAGTATGTCAGCCTCGGCTCTTGGCTTTTGGACATTATTCCCCTTCATCCTTCCAGAACCTGTAAGAGCTGAAACCAATTCCGGGTACAACCCCTCCCTTAGTACTTGGCAGAATTAATGATTCTGATTCTGAGTGTTCACCTATCAGTCAACTTAAAATTGGGGACACTTTTTGTCTCTGTGCTAACCTTTACAATATATTCTGGAAAAGCGCCTTGCCTTTTGTCACAATAACTTAGAGGACATGTGGCACGCAGCGCTCCGGCACCTGGAACGCGGAAGACGTGGGTCATTCCCCGCCCGCTGCCTTTGACACTGTGCTAATATCTGGAGGGGGGGGCAGGTGAGGGGGGGAGTCTGGCCCCCCCTCCCCACCGCTGTTTGCCTGCTGCTCCCCCTTCCAGGCTACCTATACTGGGGACTCCTATAGCTAACTGCCTATACTGGCGGCACCTATACCTGGCTACCTATACTGGGAGAACCAACCTACCTGGCTACCTTATACTGGGGGAACCTACCTGGCTAACCTATACTGGGGTAACCAACTTGACCACCTTATACTAGGGGAACCTACCTGGCTAATGTATAGTGGGGGAACCTACCTGACTAACCTATACTGGGGGCACCTACTTGGCTAACCTATACTGGGGGAACCTACCTGGCTACCTTATACTTGGGTAACCTACCTGGCTAACCTATACTGGGGGGGTTTGGGGGGGGGGGGGTTCGGTTGCACCTCAGTTATAACATGCAGTGCAAATTGTTGAGTGCTGCGCAGTCATTAAAAATCGGGGGGATGGGCAAAAAAAAAGACACTAATAATGCTAGTATCTGTATTATTATTATTATTTAGTATTTATATAGCGCCAACATATTACGCAGCGCTGTACAGTGTATATATATATATCTTGTCACTAACTGTCCCTCAAAGGAGCTCACAATCTAATCCCTACCATTGCCATATGTCTATATTATGTAGTGTAAGTACTGTAGTCTAGGGCCAATTTTAGGGGGAGCCAATTAACTTATCCGTATGTTTTTTTTTTGGAATGTGGGAGGAAACCAGAGTGCCCGGAGGAAACCCACGCAGACACGGAGAGAACATACAAACTCTTTGCAGATAGTGCCCTGGCTGGAATTCGAACCAGGGACCCAGCGCTGCAAGGCGAGAGAGCTAACCACTACGCCACCGTGCGCTTTTCATCTGTTGGACCCAGAGCTGCAGCCACTAAATAGGCCACCTTGCAGTATTAGGGAGGCTTGCCCAAGGACTCCTTACTAAGCAAATACTGGCTTCATCTATGATTCAAAGCCTGTTAGAGGCGGAGCCCTTAACCAGTGCGCTATCTATTCAGCCAAGATCATGACTGCACCAGATTGTGTACAGTATAATGTATTTGTGCAGTGCTATTAAAATTCATTAGATGCACTTTCAATGGGGAAAAATGCAAAATCGCCTTCAAAAATACATCCAAAAAGCATAATGTGCAATCATGCATTCAACCTTATTCAAACAATCCCCATCACTGAAAAAAAAGAACTCACTGTTTGCCAGCAGAGGGCAGCAAAGCCCTGTTATTTGCAGCTTAGTCAGGCCTAGTAGTGTTTTTCTACCGCGCAAAGACAATTTATTGCTAGAGAGATTTTAGAGATTTTGTAAGCTGATCAAATTTGGACTGAAAAGCAGTGCTGGGCCGAAATTACGCATTAGCGTAATTACGCATCGTAATTCACTACAAATGCACCGTAAGCGTTACGTGTAAGGCTACGGTATTACGCGTAATTAATTACGCATAGACCGTTGGGTTACGTTTTACGCGTAACAAATTACGCGTAAGACAGTAAACTCCCATTGAAATTACACAGTCTGCCGTAATCGCGTAATATTACGCTTCCGTATAATATAAAAAAGCCGCCGACTTTAAGGGTTAATAGCAAAGCCCCCTTAAGTGCTAAGAGCCTCAAATTTGGAGAATATATTAAGGAGATCAGAAGGAATAAGAGGAAAATTTTTTTTTTCAAAAAGACCTTATAGTTTTTGAGAAAATCGATGTTAAAGTTTCAAAGGAAAAATATATACATTTAAAAACCCGCCGACTTTAACGGTTAATAGCAAAGCCTGCTTAAAATTTAGGAACACCAAATTCACAGGGTATATTAAGGGGATCAGTGGGAATAAGAGGAAAAAAATTTTTTTCAAAAAGACCTTATAGTTTTTGAGAAAATCGATTTTTAAGTTTCAAGGGCAAAAATGTCTTTTAAATGCGGAAAATGTCAGTTTTTTTTGCACAGGTAACAATAGTGTTTTATTTTCATAGATTCCCCCAAGTGGGAAGAGTTTTACTTACTTCGTTCTGAGTGTGGGAAATATAAAAAAAAAACGACGTACAGTCCCCCCTCCCAGACCTCTTTAACCCCTTGTCCCCCATGCAGACTGGGATAGCCAGAATGCGGAGCACCGGCCGCGTGGGGCTCCGCACCCTGACTATACCAGCCCGCATGGTCCATGGATTGGGGGGTCTCGGAAGGGGAGGGGCAGCCAAGCTTTCCCCTCCCCCTCCGAGCCCTTGTCCAATCCAAGGACAAGGGGCTCTTCTCCACCTCCGATGGGCGGTGGAGGTGGAGGCCGCGATTTCCTGGGGAGGGGTTCATGGTGGCATCTGGGAGTCCCCTTTAAAAAGGGGTCCCCCAGATGCCCACCCCCCTCCCAGGAGAAATGAGTATAGAGGTACTTGTAGTACCTCTTACCCATTTCCTTTAAGAGTTAAAAGTAAATAAACACACAAACACATAGAAAAAGTATTTTAATTGAACAAAAAACATAACCACGAAAAAAGTCCTTTAATATTCTTAATTAACCATTAATACTTACCTGTCCCTTTAAAAGCCAGTTCCCACGCAATATCCTCGGAAATATACTAATCAGTTACACTGTAACAAAGTTATTACAATGTAACAACTTTGTTACTTTGTAACACCACCGCACCCGACGTCACTCGCCGCTCACCCGCCGGCCGCCGCATACACGCTAGTCCCCGCCGGCTCCCGCCGTCCACTCCGCCCACACCTGTCACTCATATACATGCTGGCACCCATGGGTGCCAGCATGTATATAGGTGACATGTGGGAGAGGCGGGGAGGGCAGCGGAGCCGGCGGGGACTTAGCGTCCTGCACCCGACAGAGCTCTGAGCTATATTAGCTCAGAGCTCTCGAAAGCATCTTTGTATTTGGGCTCCAAGGAGCCCCATTGGTCCTTAGCAGACCAATGGGGTTCCTTCAAATCAGAAGGAACCCCATTGGTCTGCTAAGGACCAATGGGGCTCCTTGGAGCCCAAATACAAAGATGCTTAGAGAGCTCTGAGCTATAGCTCAGAGCTCTGTCGGTCCGTGCAGCGCAGACGCGGTGAGGCGGCGGCGGCGGTGAGTGACGTCGGGTGCGGCGTAGTTACAATGTAACAAAGTTGTTACATTGTAATAACTTTGTTACATTGTAACTGATTAGTATATTTCCGAGGATATTGCGTGGGAACTGGCTTTTAAAGGGACAGGTAAGTATTAATGGTTAATTAAGAATATTAAAGGACTTTTTTCGTGGTTATGTTTTTTGTTCAATTAAAATACTTTTTCTATGTGTTTGTGTGTTTATTTACTTTTAACTCTTAAAGGAAATGGGTAAGGGGTACTACAAGTACCTCTATACTCATTTCTCCTGGGAGGGGGGTGGGCATCTGGGGGACCCCTTTTTAAAGGGGACTCCCAGATGCCACCATGAACCCCTCCCCAGGAAATCGCGGCCTCCACCTCCACCGCCCATCGGAGGTGGAGAAGAGCCCCTTGTCCTTGGATTGGACAAGGGCTCGGAGGGGGGGGGGAAAGCTTGGCTGCCCATCCCCTTCCGAGACCCCCCAATCCATGGACCATGCGGGCTGGTATAGTCAGGGTGCGGAGCCCCACGAGGCCGGTGCTCCGCATTCTGGCTATCCCAGTCTGCATGGGGGACAAGGGGTTAAAGAGGTCTGGGAGGGGGGACCCCACGTCGTTTTTTTTTTATATTTCCCACACTCAGAACGAAGTAAGTAAAACTCTTCCCACTTGGGGGAATCTATGAAAATAAAACACTATTGTTACCTGTGCAAAAAAAACTGACATTTTCCGCATTTAAAAGACATTTTCGCCCTTGAAACTTAAAAATCGATTTTCTCAAAAACTATAAAGTCTTTTTGAAAAAAAAAATGTTCCTCTTATTCCCACTGATCCCCTTAATATACCCTGTGAATTTGGTGTTCCTAAATTTTAAGCAGGCTTTGCTATTAACCGTTAAAGTCGGCGGGTTTTTAAATGTATATATTTTTCCTTTGAAACTTTAACATCGATTTTCTCAAAAACTATAAGGTCTTTTTGAAAAAAAATTTTTTCCTCTTATTCCTTCTGATCTCCTTAATATATTCTCCAAATTTGAGGCTCTTAGCACTTAAGGGGGCTTTGCTATTAACCCTTAAAGTCGGCGGCTACCTAACATTGATCCATGCGTCAACTTTTCCGCTTGGCAGCATGACCTTCCGCATTAATTGCTAGTAGAATTTTACGCGTAAACCTATAACGTAATATCCTCAATTACGGTATACTTACGCGTAATTGCGTAAGTGCTATGCGTAATTATAGACATGTATCGAAATTGACTGTCTATGCCGTAAGCGTAATTTCGTAATGCGTAATAGCGTAAAATTACGCGTAATGATCCGTAAGCGTAGCTTTCTCCATTACGACCAGCACTGCTGAAAAGGGCTACAATGTCATTTGATTGGTCCAGTTTTAAGATGCATGCAAATCTGCATCAAGTTTAAAATATTCTTAGGTGTTTGAGCATCTATATCAGCATGCTCCCCAAGTGTCCCGAATTCTGCGGCACTGTCCCGATTTGGAGGGGGGGGGGCTCTCCCGCTACCCCGGTATGACCCCATCCCCCACCCCCAGTGTCCCGGCCGGCAGTGGGCAGAGAGGTTGAATAAAATGATGGAGGTAGCGCGGAAAACTTTTCACCCCATCTGCCAGCAACTGGCCCAAAACAAAAATGATGGAGGTGCCAGCCGCACCAATGCGGGATGCCTGGCATCACTTTTCTCCCTCCCTCCCTCCCTCGGAATGTGCCCCCCCCCCTGTGTCCCCCCTGCTAGCAGAGTGTGCAGCGGAGCGGGCTGTCCTCTTACCGTCCATCCACGCGTACGGCATCCGACTTCACTCTACTTCCTGTGACAGGAAGCCGAGAAGAGCCAGATGCCAGTACTGTGGATGGACGGTAAGATGACAGCCCGCTCCGCTGCAAACTCTGCTAGCAGGGGGGACACATTCCGAGGGAGGGAGGAAGGAATGTCATGCCAGGCATCCCACATCGCCATGGCTGGCGCCTCAATCATTATTTTTTTTTTTTTACTTCTCTCCAGTGGCACCCTCCTTCCCACTCACGGCCATCCTCACCCTCCTCCCCACTCACGGGCAGGGTATATGAGGGGATATTAATTCAAAAACAAAAAAATCTTCAAAAATCTTTATGGTAGGTGTGACTAGGGTGTGTGGTTAGGGGTGTGGCCTAAGTGTCCCAATTTCCAATTTAAAAATGTTGGAAGGTATCATATCAGTTCTTGCTATGTGACACAATACAAAGGCATAGCTAGGGTGTTCAGCACCCGGGGATGAAGTCAGTTTTTGCACACCCTTGTGACCATAAGGGGGTGTTACCCATAAGGGGGTCCATCATGCTTTTCCAGAAATATTTGAGTTTTAGAATCATTTTCTACATGTCTGATCAGCACCTGAAAGAACAGGATTTATTTTCAGATCAGCACTGCACAAAATCTTTCCTGTTCTTGATCAGTAGCAGATTGGACAAGCCGGAAATGATTGATTTGACCCATCTGGCAGGAAAGTGCATTGTGTGTACCAGGTATTAGAATGTTGGGAGATATACAGAAATAAACATAATCTACTTTGCTGATGCAAACATGGCAAGCGCTGATTACAGCAGGGAGATAAAATAAAACAAAATTCTGGGCGGAGAGCAGGAGGAAGCAGGGAAGAAGATCATATCCTTTCTCTTCTTTCACAGATTCTTCGACACGGACGCATCAAGGAAAGTCAAACCTGTAATAGGGATGCTCATTCGGATTCCGCGGAAATGCAATTTCCGAAATTCCGCTCAGAAATTGCATTTCCACATCGGAATGCGGAAATCGGTAAGGCAAGTGCGGTAGGCGGATTTCCGCCGGAAAGAGCAGAAATTTCCGCCGGAAATCGCGGAAATTTCAGCCAACTTTAACATCAATCTTCTCAAAAACTATAAGGTATTTTTGAACACTTTTCTTTGCATTTTGTTCACAAGATTTAGTTTAATAAACCCTGAAAATTTGGCGTTTCTAGGACTTTACGGGGGCTTTGCTATTAACCGCTAAATTACGCGGATTTTTACTGTAATGTGAAATGCAGAGAATCTGCATCTGCCTATTTTCTGCATTTTACATTACAGTAAAAATCCGCCGACTTTAGCAGTTAATAGCAAAACCCCGTAAGCCTTAGAAACACCAACTTTTCAGGGTTTATTGAACAGAATCTTGTGAACAAGATGCAAAAAAAGTTTTCAAAAAAACCTTATAGTTTTTGAGAAAATCGATGTTAACCCATTCAGGTTCCGTGGTTTTCACGAGAGAAATGTTCACCTCCCATTCATTAGCCTATAACTTTATCACTACTTATCACAATGAACTGATCTATATCTTGTTTTTTCCGCCACCAATTAGGCTTTCTTTGGGGAGTACATTTTGCTAAGAGCCACTTTACTGTAAACGCATTTTAACAGGAAGAATAGGAAAAAAATGGAAAAATTCATTATTTCTCAGTTTTCAGCCATTATAGTTTTAAAATAATACATGCCTCCATAATTAAAACTCACGTATTGTATATGCCCATATGTCCCGGTTATTACACCGTTAAAATTATGTCCCTATCACAATGTATGGCGACAATATTTTATTTGGAAATAAAGGTGCATTTTTTCCATTTTGCATCTATCACTATTAACAAGTTTAAAATAAAAAAAATATAGAAATATTTCATCTTTACATTGATATTTAAAAAGTTTAGACCCTTAGGTAAATATTTACATGTTTTTTTTTTTTTTTTATTGTAATGGTTTTTTTTATTTATAGTAAACATTTTATTTGGGTAGTTTTGGGAGGGTGGGGGGTAAGCAATAGATTTATAATGTAAATGTGTGTTGATTTTAATTTATTTTCATTTTCAGGTGTAGTTTTACTTTTTGGCCACAAGATGGCGGCCATGAGTTTGTTTACATGACGTCACTCTAAGCGTAACACACGCTTAGAGTGGCGCATCAGGAAGGGAACGGCCAGAAAAGGCGCAGCTTCCGAGAGAAGCTGTCGCTTTTTCAGCGGGGGAGAGGAATCAGTAATCGGGCTTCATAGCCCGATGTATTGATTCCCTGACTACCGAATCCGCGGCCGGGAGTGTGCGTGCACGCGCGCGATCGGCCGCGGGGGCGCGCGGTAGCGCACATGGTTTCTGGACGTAGTTTCTACGTCCAGAAACCAAAATAGGTTAAAGTCGGGCGGAATTTCCACGATTTCCGGCGGAAATTCCGCATTGGAATGCGGAAATTGGTAGCGGAAAGCGAAATCAGTAATTGGCAATGGCGGAATGCGGATTTACCGCGGAATCGGAAATTGGCATTTCCGACCATCCCTAACCTGTAACAGCGCCCCCTAGATGCTGCACCCGGGGACAGATGTACCCCTTGCCCCCTCTATAGCTACGCCTCTGATGCAAAATAGACAATTTTACAGTGTAATGCAACTAGTAGGAATGGACAATGGGATGCAAATAATTGATGCAGGATTTTGCTATTTTTTTTTAAATGTAGTTTAAGCGACAGACGCACAATGGTTCCAGTGTGACTGCCTGTGAAACACCTAGACTTTCTGCTGCCTGAGGCAAACTTGTGAGGATGCTCCCCCACCACTCGGAATGATGGCACAGCACCCGACAATTTACTCTGCTTCATTTAATGTTCTCACATGACATCCTGCAGCTCAACACAATAGCACACAAACATGCTGTCAATGTAATCTCTGCACCGGATGCAAATGTTTCACCTTGCTTCATGAGAGAACCGGCCCTGGACACACTAATGAAATTCTACCTCGCCATAATATGATTGGTCCATTTTCAAGCTGCATATATTTGCATACCAACTTTGCATAGTCCTGCATCAAATGGAAATAACTGTCATGTCATTAACTATCCCTAGTAAATAATAGTTGCTATCCAGATCTCAGCTGAATGCAATCAGTAACCTGTAGCAACCAGAACCTCGTGGCAGGGCCGGTTCTCCCATGCAGCGAGGTGGACCATGTGCTTTGGAGGGCAGTGGTGCAGCACTCCCCAAAGTGTGTAGTCGGTGTGATGCTTGTGCTTTCTTTGGTCTCTGCCTCCCCTCCTCACAGACACACACACAGCACAGCCAGGCACAACAGTCATGCATGAATGCTGTGCCTGGCTGTGCTGTCTGTGAGAAGAGGAGGCAGGGAGACCCGGAAGAGCAGCAGCGTGTGGCAGTCAGGATAACCGTCTGCCTGCCGATCCCAGTGAGCTGAAGGAGACAACCAGCATAGCTCCCAACTGTCCCTTTTTCGGAGGGACAGTCCCTTTTTGGAAGCCCTGTCCCTCTGTCCCTTTTTCCCTCTCATTTGTCCCTCTTTCAGGACTTTGTCCCTCTTTCTATGTAAGTATATATATTTCTATACTAAAAATGTGTTTTATTGAGTCTAAACTTTATTCACATCCTTTAAATTGATATATTACTAATTTTAAAATGTTACTATGAAGGAAAATGAACCAGGACAGAAAGAACCAGTGTGGTTTGAATGATAAAACAACATATTTTTCTTATGAAATCTTTATAGTATGCGTGACTAGGGATGTGGTGGGGCGTGGCCAGGGGTGTGACATGGGCGTGGCTTAAGTGTCCCTTTTTCTCATCTCAAAACGTTGGGAGGTATGAACCAGCTGTGCTGCCCTCCTGTCCGAGAGTTAGTGTGGGGGGGGGGGGGGGGTTGTATCATCCTCAAAATGTTTGCTAGTCTAGAACCAGCTGTGCCTCTTGTAGCATGTTTAGCTTTGCTTGGCAACAGTGGCATAGCTGCATGGGCCTCACTGCAAATTGTATCTCCCCTTGCCCTATCTCCACCACCTTTCCCTACCTTCAGCAACCTATATAGTAAAATACTAGGGTAGCTGCTTCCGCCTGCATCCCTGTCAGAACTGATCCACTCTGAAAATGTTGCCTCAATTGCGTTTGTGATTCTCATTCAAGTGAATGAGAATCACTGCAGAAGCAATTTTGCCGTGAATGCGTTTCACCTTGTTCAGGGTCTATGGCGAAACGTCATAGAGGCAGAGGATGAGTAGGATTGCCAGGCAACTGGTATTACTAAGGAAATAAATATGGCAGCCTCCATATGCATCTTGCTTTGGTTCATTGAGTGAATGATAATTATTTCAGAATTGTTGCATGCAGCATTTTTAAAACTGCAAATGCATCACAAATGCAGCCAGTGTGAATCAGCCCCTGGAAGTAGATGTGCTGGCCACACGTGCGTGCGCACAACAGCCAACCATGGCGGGTGTGCTTCTAGTACCTGTTATTTCAACGGTCCAAGGGTCTAGATGTATTATAATAATGTAGAGTGAATGTAATGGTTAACGGAGGTCCCCTGGTTGGTCCCTCGGGTACAAACCAAAATCACCCACAAGGCAAGTTAGGAGGGTGCCTGGGTTTGATGCTATTCTCTACGAAATCTAACTAATAAAGGTCAGGTTGTCATCAGGGAATGTTGCTAGCTTGCCTAGGGCCTCATTTCACCTTAATCCATCTGTGCTTTGGTCCAGGGCAGAGCAGAATCAGCCACCAGGCAAGCCTCATTTCACCTTAATCCATCTGTGCTTTGGTCCAGGGCAGAGCAGAATCAGCCACCAGGCAACCTAGGCAGGTGCTTGGGGTTTAGTGGTTGTCAAGGGGCCCACCTACCACCTTCTCTGACCTCTGTCCACTTCAGCTTACCAAAAAGAGCACAAGGGGGCCCCAAATCTACTACCTTGCCTAGGGCCCCATTACATCTCTGGTCCAGGGCCCCAGTGCAATCACAACCTCTACATTACCTATTGCTACTGCCTGGCAAGTTTTACTTCCCTGTCATAGCTTGTCCAGTAGCCTTTGTGTGCTATACAGTCAGCGCAGTGGATCATGAAAAATAATATTCCACCACTGAATAACTAAGTGTGTAAGAAAACAGGCATCAGCGGATGCTGGTGCTTGTAGTTCCTCAGCAGCAGGTGGTCCGCAGGGTGCCCTGGCTTCCCCAGACAGCAGATAAGGTGTCAGTGACATCAGCTAGTGACACATGTGGTGACAGATAATTGTGTCTGGTTGGAGGCTGGAGAATGTGCGGCTGGGTGGTCTGTCTGTGTCACTATCACACATACACACGTGTGTTTACTGCTACTTCCATCCATATATCACACACAAGCACCTTACTGACACATGGAAAGCTGCCCCGGACCACCCACAGCCTGCCTCACCTTCCATTGCCTGTAACTAGGCTTCTGTCCCGCACCTCGCTTCTCCACCTCTACCAGGAATATGTCCTGAAAATAAGCCTCCCATTCCCCCTAATAACTGTCACAGCACTTTATGGCTTCCTATTTTAACTTTGGAATCTTCTCTCCAGTTCTGTCCTGCAATCTTCTGAAGTTACGTATCATTTCCTTCCCTTTAGGATCTCCTCTTGTGGGTCGCTGGATTTTTCTGGAATCCCAGTGGACACAGTAATATACTGATACCTGGAGATACCACAGTAAACACACCATTATTCGCACTGACAATTGAGGGATCATGCATTATATTTTAAGATCCCCAAAAAATTACTCGAGATGGTCCCAGAACTTTGGCATGTCATGGGACAGCTGTGTTGAGGCAAGACTTTTACAGTCACTCAAGATGATTTACGAAAATGATCTCTACTGAGAATTAAAATCTAGAGGCTGACACCAGATAGTCATTCATTCATTTACAAGCTGGATATATTTGTTTGCAAAATTTAGCATACATCTGCATCAGCTTGGATTTATTTACATCTCATTGATCATCCCTAATCAGAACAGTAACAAACTGGCACTTGGGATAATCATAACAGTATTAAGCCTGGTACACACTTTCAATTATGATTGGCCAATCACTAGGCCCGGATTTACCTCACAGGAGCTTATAGGCACAGATGTGTTGGCACTGTAGACTTCAATGTACATGAACCTACAAACCCCACCAAACTGCTCTGCAAGGCTATCCCAGTTGTCACTTCTCCCAGACTTCCATTGCCCATCATAGGTAGCTACATTTGCCACTTAGTATTAGGTAGCCAGAAGTACCCTCAATATTAAGTAGTTAGAGGTGCCTTCAAGTATTAGGTAGCTAGAGTAACCTGACCTCTGCCACCACCAAACTCCTCATCCATGCCCTCATAATTTCCCGCCTTGACTACTGCAACGCCCTTCTGTCTGGTCTCCCTATGACCCGAATGTCCCCACTGCAGTCTGTCATGAATGCAACAGCCAGAATTATCCACTCCTCCCATCACGCCACAAGCCGGCTCCCCTTTGCAAATCCCTCCACTGGCTTCCTAGTCCAGTTCAGAATCAAGATACTGTGTCTAGCCTACAAATCTGTCCACAAAACCTGCCCAACCTACATTTCCAATCTTACCCAGATGTAAACACCTAACAGCTCACTCTGCTCCTCCAATGAACTGCGCCTGACTTTACCCTGCATCACCCAATCCATGCACGCTTCCAGGACTTCTCAAGAACTACTCCAACACTATCAAACTCCCTACCTCCCCCCATTAGGGTTTCCCCCTCCTTCAACATCTTCAAGGCGGCCCTCAAAACTCACCTTTTTACTGTAGCCTACCTACCCCCCCCCCCCCCCCCCCCCTTTCAATAGTGCTCTAAACCCGCAGCTGAACTCTGGTCCCCTACTTTTTTGTGTCCCCACCTCTCCCTCTAGATTTGTAAGCCTTCGGGCAGGGTCCTTCTCCTTATGTCTCCTACTTGTTCACGCACCTCCATACGTACGTACGCCCATCCTATGGATCTGAGTGAACTCGACTTGCCTAATCTCCATGCTCCCATCCAGTGACTGACTAAGCATTACCTTGTACTCATACTGTGCTGTGTGATCTGTTTTTTCTTGTATGCCTGTATTGTCTTATTGCTCTATGTCACCCTAAAATATTGTCTGTAACCTTAATGTAGAGCGCTGCGTATGTTGGCACTTTATAAATACAATAAATAAATAAATATAGAGGTGCCCCTGACTAAGGGGAGATCTAGTCAGTTGAATGCCAAAAGTAGGTTTAGTAACTTCTTATTACACTCTCATCAGGACTCTGCATAGGTAAGGCGAGAGGGAGGCACTTGGGGAGGGGAGTAAGCTGTCTTTCATCATCAGGCGCCTGTAGGCATGTGCCTACACTGCCTTATGGAAAATCCAGCCCTGCCAATCACTGACCAATTTTACCACCTCTATGTAGTATGAGGGTCAACAGAATACTATGAGCAGATTGTGTAGGTCGGGGGTGCCCAATAGGTTGATCGCGATCTACCGGTAGATTCGCGACCGCCTAACTGGTAGATCGCCGGCCGCGTCACATACAATTTTGAGAAGCAGGAGAGGCGGCGTGGGCGTGACATCATGGCTGGGGGCGGCACCGAGCACAACGTAACTACACACGGAGCCCGCCGCCCCCCGCCGGAGCGTTCCCTCAGCCACCGCTCTGCACTCCAGCCTGCCGCGGCTGAATTAGGGAAGACAAGGACGAGCCACACCGCCGCTGGAGGGAGGTAAGTGGCACTTTCGCTAGCTACACTGAGGGCACATCTACCTGCTACCTACACGGAGGGCACAGCTACCTGGTACCTACACTGAGGGCACATCTACCTGCTACCTACACTGAGGGCACATCTACCTGCTACCTACACTGAGGGCACATCTACCTGGTACCTACACTGAGGGCACATCTACCTGCTACCTACACTGAGTGCACATCTACCGGCTACCTACACTGAGGGCACATCTAACTGCTACCTACACTGAGGGCACATCTACCTGCTACCTACACTGAGGGCACAGCTACCTGGCTACCTACACTGAGGGCACAGCTACCTGGCTACCTACACTGAGGGCACAGCTACCTGGCTACCTACACTGAGGGCACAGCTACCTGCTACCTACACTGAGGGCACAGCTACCTGCTACCTACACTGAGGGCACAGCTACCTGCTACCTACACTGAGGGCACATCTACCTGCTACCTACACTGAGGGCACAGCTACCTGCTACCTACACTGAGGGCACAGCTACCTACACTGAGGGCACAGCTACCTGGCTACCTACACTGAGGGCACAGCTACCTACATTGAGGGCACAGCTACCTGGCTACCTACACTGAGGGCACTTACACCTGGCTACCTACACTGAAGGCACATACGCCTGGCTACCTACACTAAGATAGAGTGACCAGACGTCCCGGATTGCCCGGGACGCGTCCCGGATTCGGGGTCCGCTGTCCCAGGCTTAATGAGGTCCCAGGAAACGTCCCGCTTTCAGCAGCGGGACGTCCCGGCCTCGGGACTCTGGCCACTCTCTCCTCAATGAACTGGCAGCGGCGTCCCAGTTCATTGCCTGCAGCCCCGCTCCAGCCTCCTTCTTCCGGTGTCTGTTTCCGACACCGGCAGGCGAGCAGGGCTACGGCAAGATGGCTGCCGAAGCCCTGTACTGGAGACCTATTTGTACAGTACAGGGCTTCGGGCGCCATCTTGCCGTAGCCCTGTCAGCGCGGGAGAGAAGAGCAGGAGGAACAAGACGGTCCCGGGACGGAGCAGCGCGCCAGAGGCCGGACACTTCTGCCAGGTGAGTAAATGCTTTCTTTTCCAGGTGAAATGTTTGCCCGCATTAGGTTTCTTTTCCAGGTGAAATGTTTGCCCGCATTAGGTTTCTTTTCCAGGTGAAATGTTTGCCCGCATTAGGTTTCTTTTCTAGCGAAATGTTTGCCCGCATTGCGTTTCTTTTCTAGCGAAATGTTTGCCCGCATTGTTTCTTTTCTAGCGAAATGTTTGCCCGCATTGTTTCTTTTCTAGCGAAATGTTTGCCCGCATTGCGTTTCTTTTCTAGCTAAATGTTTTCCCGCATTGTTTCTTTTCTAGCGAAATGTTTGCCCGCATTGTTTCTTTTCTGGTGAAATGTTTGCCCGCATTGCGTTTCTTTTCTGGGGAAATGTTTGCCTGCATTGTTTCTTTTCTAGCGAAATGTTTGCCCGCATTGCGTTTCTTTTCTGGTGAAATGTTTGCCTGCATTGTTTCTTTTCTAGCGAAATGTTTGCCCGCATTGTTTCTTTTCTGGTGAAATGTTTGCCCGCATTGCGTTTCTTTTCTAGCGAAATGTTTGCCCGCATTGTTTCTTTTCTAGCAAAATGTTTGCCCGCATTGCGTTTCTTTTCTGGGGAAATGTTTGCCTGCATTGTTTCTTTTCTAGCGAAATGTTTGCCCGCAGTGCGTTTCTTTTCTGGTGAAATGTTTGCCCGCATTGTTTCTTTTCTAACGAAATGTTTGCCCGCAGTGCGTTTCTTTTCTAGCGAAATGTTTGCCCGCAGTGCGTTTCTTTTCTGGTGAAATGTTTGCCCGCATTGCGTTTATTTTGTACCGACATGTTGCCCGCATTGCAGTTATTTTGTGCTGACATGTTGCCTATTGCGTTTATTTTCTGGTGTCCGGGGTAACCGTTACTACATTTATTATTTGATTGGTCATAGATGGCTATGTTTGCTGCTTTGTGGTTACGGTATACTATTAGCATCACACAGTTTCTGCACACCCATGATGCAAAGTCTCTTTTGTCCACATCATGGCGTAAACACTGCTTTCTTATGCCTCGCTGTTACATCATTACGTTAGCTCCGCCCATACAATGTCATGGCCACGCCCATTTTTCGGCGCGGCGCAACCCACCCCCCCCCCCAGTCTTCGCCACTGCGCGCTCAGTCCTCCCCACTTTTCGCCCCCCCCCCCCACGTCCCAGGTTGGACCCACAAAAATATGGTCACTCTAACTAAGGGCACATACATCTGGCTACCTATATTGAAGGAACCTATATCTAGTGGAGGGACCAATACCTGGCTGCTTATACTGAAGGGACCTAGTATACCTAGCTACATATACTGGAGGGGCACTTGTACCTGGGGGCTGTTCATGACAGCAGGGGGGGGGGGGGGGGTAGGAGTCTGCAATATTTGAAATGTTGGTAGATCTCCTGGACTCGGCAAGCTTTAAAGTAGCTCGTGAGCCGAAAAAGTGTGGGCACCCCTGGTGTAGGTCAACCTCATACTACATGGAGGGGCTAAAATTGGTCAGTGCTTGGCCAATCATAATTAAAAGTGTCTATCAGGCTTTACTGACACCTGGGATCCCAGAATGATAACATAGCAGTGTGAAGACAAAAACACATGACGCGTGAGATAATAAGGCTGGGTTCTACACTACGACAGATCGATGAACAATGGTCCGTCACATGTGTGTCGCAGGCGGTCACACTGGCACCATTGTGCATTGGTCACTGCACAGTGCTCAGGTTTCTCTGCCACCGCTTACACAGCCATCAAGCACAAACGCTGCAATACGGATAGGAGCCCTAGCGGAATCATACTGCTGGGGATCTCCAATGGACTGAAGCAAACCAATAGGAATTCTCCCTTCCCAGGGAGGCTTCTCATTGGTCCAAGAACCAGTTATATAGCTTGAAATAAACCAGAGTCTTTGCTATTTTTGTCGCCTTTGCCTAACTATCATCCTCTTCCTGAAGTATACAATAATATATTATGTGTAACGTGTGTTTAATTTTTTTGAACAATTGCTGCAATAAAAGAAATAGATGCAGATTGTCTTGTTCAGAAAGATTGTTATATCTTTATACTAAATATACTCTACAACAAGTACAGCCATGTTTCCCTACAACAAATACAGCCCGGACTCTTCTGTAGCACTTGAAGCTATAATGTCTCTGTAAAGCTCGGTTTCCGCTTGCGCCAGATCCAGAACAGGATCATTCACCAGGCAACCTAGGCAGGGGCCTGGGGCCTAGAGGGTGTCAAGGGGCCCACCTATCACGTTCTCTGTCCTCTCTCCACTTCAGCTTACCAAAAGGGCCACAAGGTGACGCCAAATTTAATACCTTGCTTAGGGCCCCATAACATTGGCATGGAGGCTACAGCTGCTGAATGGATTGGCATGGAATGTCAATGCGGGACCAGGGCTACAGGGGGCTGGAGGAAGCCCTAGGTAAGTTAAAGGACAACTGTAACGAGAGGGATATGGAGGCTGTCCTATTTATTCCCTTTTAAACAATACTAGTTGCCTGGCTATCCTGCTGATCCTCTGTCTCTAATACATTTAGCCATAGACCATGAACAAGCATGCAGCAGATCAGATGTTTCTGACATTACTGTCAGATCTGACAAGATTAGCTGCATGCTTGTTTCTGGTGTGATTCAGACACTACTGCAGCCAAATAGATCAGCAGGGCTGCCAGGCAACTGGTATTGTTTAAAAGGAAATAAATATGGCAGCCTCCATATCCCTCTCGTTACAGTTGTACTTTAAACTGGGGAAATTGATTTCACTTTAGGCTTTCTTTAAGTAACTTACGTATTCAGGTTCCATGACTTTTATTTTCTAATTTCAGTACATATTATGATAGGTTGAGCGTGACAAGTTCAGATAACCCTCAGACCAACATAAGTCCTAGTTCCTAGCACATTAAAGGATACCAGAACTGACATGTGACATGATGAGATAGACATGTGTATGTACAGTGCCTAGCACACAAATAACTATGCAGTGTTTCTTTTTTTCTTTCTCAGGTATGTAAGTTGCTGACTCAGTCCTGACTCAGACAGGAATTGACTACAGTGTGATCCTCACTGATGAGAAATTCTCCTTTTTATCTCTTTTCCTCCTCTCAGAAGCCATTTTCTTCTAGGAAAGTGTTTTATAGTTGGAATTTCTTATCAGCAAGTGTCACACTGTAGTCACTTCCTGTCTGAGTCAGGACTGAGTTAGCCACTTACATACCTGATATTTAACTCTTTCAGGCAGAGAAAGAAAAAATGAACACAGCATAGTTATTTGTGTGCTAGGCACTGTGCATACACATGTCTATCTCATCATGTCACATGACAGTTCGGGTATCCTTTAAGCTATCCATTTAAATCTACCTTGTGTTTTTGTTGTTTTTGTATTTTTATTTGAATATAGCATAACCCAGACAAATGTGTAGAAACATCCATTTGCTGTAATATAAATCTGCCATGTCAGTGTGTCAGAGTGAGGCTGGCATTACCCAGTGTCACGGCTACATCTCCTAAACAGGACCTGTCACTCTACCAGTATAATCCAATCAGCAGTTGGTAAATAAGTCCAGATTCCTGAATGGGTCAGATCTGAAGGCGGCCCCCCACCCCCTGCCTGCTGGGGGCCCCTCTCTGGCTCCACAATCCATGTCCTGGAAGGGGCTCTATTGACAAGCTCAGAGTGGAAACAGCCAGGACACACAATGCAGACAATGGTCTAGGTGGGTTGTTTGGTATTAGTTACATTAGTAACATCCCCCCTCCTCTGTTAGTAACCTGTCCCCTGGGGGGGAGAGGAGTAGTGACAAGACAGTTAATTAGAGAGCAGACCACCCAGCAAGAGGCAGCTTTCACCCAGCGGCACAAAACACACAATACTGGGGGTCACAGGGGCTCAGGAAGGCACATTAACCCTGCAGGTGCCACACCGCATCCTGACCACAGCGCAGTCCGCACAACAAAATAGCATAGAAAATCCATCCACCTGGGGGGGCCGACGAACCCCCAGCCTACAGTCTGGACCACCAGCACACAGCAGGCTAAATATGTCAGCCAATGTATGCAGATAGATAGAAATGATGGTACAGCACAGCTATAAAACATGACACCAGTCGCTGCACATTTAAGAATCCGCCGGTGTCACGCTCTGAGCCTAGTGGGGTTTAAAGGGGATTGGTAACCAAAATCACATGTTGTCACATAAATCTGTATGACACATTTCAGCTAGAGATGGCCCGAACCTCCGATTTTCGGTTCGTGAACCTCCCGTGAAAGTTCGGTTTGCGCGAACTTTCGCGAACCGCAATAGACTTCAATGGGGAGGCGATCTTGGAAAACTAGAAAAATTTATGCTGGCCACAAAAGTGATGGAAAAGATGTTTCAAGGGGTCTAACACTTGGAGGGGGGCATGGCGGAGTGGGATAGACGCCAAAAGTCCCCGGACAAAATCTGGATTTGACGCAAAGCAGCGTTTTAAGGACCGAAATCGCATTGAATGCTAAATTGCAGGCCTAAAGTGCTTTAAAACATCTTGCATGTGTATAGATCAATCAGGGAGTGTAATTAGAGTACTGCTTCACACTGACACACCAAACTCACTGTGTAACGCACCGCAAACAGCTGTTTGCGTAGTGACGGCCGTGCTGGACTGGTGCGCACCATGGCCAGAGCGCAGGCCGTGGCGGTTTTCAAGCCCATATGGTCGCCGGGTTGAGGTAGCTGAATGACAGAACGGTGACTGTCCAGCTGATCAAATTTGGTCTGTCCACAATGAAGCAACGATCTTATTATCTTGGGTGTGCCCCCCCCCCCCTGAGACACTCATATAGCCAGCGGTCATGCTTCATTGTGATACGCAAGCCCCTTCACCATGGCAAGGTAATGATCACGAAGGGGAATTGGCACATGTACATGCCTTTTGTTTTGTTGTTGCAGCCGCCATGCAGCCAGAAAAATTAGGAAGGCATGTACATGCACCAGAAAAATTATTATAGCAGCCGCTGCTAGCAGCGGCCCTAAACCTTCAGGAATCCGCCTGGAGTCCTGGACCCTGTTGGTGGTGGCAGAGAAGGCAGTCAAGCGGCTTGCAGGCAGAGATGCTGTGTGGGGAGCGACTTAGTCTTCGGGCAGGCCTGACCATGCATTGCAGACCACGTGGTCAGATGGTCCCAGATGACACCACTTGCCTTTCAACATCACGGTACAGTTTGGGTATCGACTTTTTTGAGAAATAATTGCATATCTTCCACTGCGATGTGTGCATTTGCTTTTGTGTGCTGCTTTCCCTCAGGTAGTCATCCCATTGGAGTGTGTGCTTTGTAATCATGTGCCTTCGTAAGGTAGTTGTCCCTACGCGGGTCTTGATCTTTCCATGGATTAATTTTCGGTGGCAGAGAGTACAGATGGCATTGCTCTCATCTGAGGCAGACACACAAAAATTTCCACACCGCTGAGCCCTGGGATGATGGCACTTTGGTGGTGGCGGCTGACCGAGTGTTAAGTGGGGTGCCAGAATCAGAGCAGGAGGAGGAAGATATGTCACGCTTCCGTGCGGAAGCTGAGAAAGATGAGGTGTTCTGTGTTAAATAGTCAACTACATCCTGACAATATTGCTGGTTGATGGCATGTGCCTTCTTCTGAACACTGTACTTTGGTCGCGGGCCGCACGAAATCACGACAGCGCGACCTCAAACAGACCTGCCAGGTGGCCTGCCTCTGCCTTTTGTTTTGTCCATATTGGGGGGGATGAAGTGAAAGGTATGCACTGACTTGACTAATACAATGTGCAGTCAGTCACACAGGTGCAGTTAACAGGTATGCACGGAGTGGTATTATCACACTGCGTGCGCTTACGTAGGTAGGTCGGTGGGTGCACTGAAGTGAACAACAGGTAGTAGGTATATGCAGTGATGGGTATTACATGTGCACCTGTCACACACAGACAGGTACCGGATAGGCACAGTGACACTGCATGCGCTCACGTAGGTAAGTGGGTGCACTGAAGTGAACACAACAGGTAGTAGGTATATGCAGTGATGGGTATTACATGTGCACCTGTCACACACAGACAGGCACAGTGACACTGACTTACATGGCTGTATATAATGCAAGTGGGCCACACACACGGAAAAAAAAATAGATCACAAGAACAAGATTAGCTCTCAAAAGAGCTGTTGAGGGGTGCATTTTTAGCAATAACAATCAGCCAGGGGCAAACTAACAAGCCTACAAGAGCCTAACTAAGCTTTCCCTATGAGAGTCTGCAGCAGTTCTCCCTTCACTAATTACTGCAGGCACACGAGTGAGTCCACTGCCTGACGCTGCCTGCCTTTTATAAGGGGGACTCCAGGAGGGAGTGTAGCCTAATTGGCTACAATGTGCCTGCTGACTGTGATGTAGAGGGTCAAAGCACTATGGATGTGAACCGACCTTCCGGAAAAGATCCCAGTTCGCCGCGATCGCAAACCACGGAAGTTTGCTGGCGAACCATTCGGGCCATCTCTAATTTCAGTGTTACCAAATCCCATTTTTACTCTGCGTAAAAAAAAAAAATGCTAGTACCTCAATTTAATCTCCCAATGTGTCTGGACATGAGAGGTGACATGAGCAGTGGCGTAGCAATAGAGGATGCAGAGGCTGCAGCTGTCTAGGGCCCCTGAAACTGAGGGGTCCACATGAGGCCCTCCTCCAGTCGCAGCATCAGCTCTTCACTGGAGCTGCAGTGCTAATGAGCACACAGCCAGTGTGTAAATGAGATGCAAGGAGAGGAAAAGGAATGGTTTGATAATGGATTACCACTATTGCAAAAATGTAACATTTTTGGAATAGTGGTAATCCATTATCAAACCATTCCTTTTCCTCTCCTTGCATCTCGCTCACACAGTGGCTGTCATAGGGAAGTATGTTTTGATTGACTGTGTCATATGACTATTATACATACAGTGCTAGGAGCGAGAAGGGGGCAGTGTATAATTTGCTCTGGGGCCCATGGCTTTGTAGCTTCACCTCTGCAGATGAGGAAGATCAGACTGCAGGTAGAACGAGGTGGCAAGTGACCAGCTGAAGTGAATGGTCATGGCAGAGTTGTTATAGGGAGGCAGGAGATGACTTGGCTTGTTATGGAGGGGAAAGGGAGTCATGGTTACTGCACTTGTTTTGAAGGAGTGAGGAAGTCATGCCAGATGTACTTTGTATGGAGGGGAAGGGAGTCATGGCATATGCACTGATTATGGAGGGAGAACAGAGCAATAGTCATTGCACTTGTTATGGAGGGTCAAGTGAGTCATGGTTACTGCAGTTGTTGCGGAGGGGGAAAGGAGTCATGGCTACTTGGCTTGGAGGGGGAAGGGAGTCATGGTTACTGCACTTGATATGGATGGGGGAGGGAGTAATGCAGTGGTGTAGCTAAGGAGCTATGGACCCGTTGCAAGTTTTACATGGTGCCCCCCCAAGCACTCTACACATAATAATTTATACGGTGCACCAAAACCTACCGAGGATTTCCACAGTGTCAGAGGTGCAAGTAGGGGATGGGAAACAGTTTGTTAATGCTTACTACTATGCAAAGCCTCTATAGAAGTGATTATTACCAGCACAGTGCCAATAGAGAGCTAATAATGTGCTTGAGGGTAGGCCCTTCAGGGCTCCCCTAGCCCAAGGGCCCCGATGCGGTCGCTACCTCTGCAACCCCTATTGCTACGCCACTGGAGTAATGGCTACTTGTTGTTTTGGAGGGGGAAGGGAGTCATGATTACTGCACTTATTATGGAGGGGGAAGGGAGTCAGTCACAGTTTTTTTTTTTTTTTTTTTGCTTGTCTTGGCTCCTGTTGCAAGCAACAGGAGTCCCGGTTAGCAAGGCTATTAGCCCCGTGCACGGAAAAAGCGTGAGTGCCCTAAAGCACCCCCACAAAACGTGCACGAGTAGCCACGGGCCCCACAATACAGCAGGGCCCTTCCGGTTGTTCCCCGAAGGGAACCTTCCCCCTTTGCCATCGGCTCAGGGGGTGGCATCCTCCAACACCCGAGGGGTTGGAGGATCCTGGGGTCCTCCGAGGAGGACCCCGACTGTGCCCAGTGGTTACCCAAAGGGCCTGGCCATGTGGCATCCCACATGGTCCGGGTGGCTCCCCCGAGGGGGAGCCGGGTGGGAACCGAAGTCCCCTGGGAACCAAAGTCCCCGGTGCCAGCAAGCTGGCCCCGACCTTGCGGCCGGAGTGATAAAAATTCCGCACTCTCCCTAGCCAAAAGGCCGGGGAGCTGCGTTAGTCAGCTCTGCATATGGGCAGTACAGACCAAAGCACCCTACTTCCGCCTGAGATCTGCCACATCTCAGGTTTTTTCAGGTGCACCTGGAGTGCCACTTCCAGGGGCAGTACGCCTAAGCAAAGCCCTCAGCTATTCAGCCTCGACCATTGTATAGATCCATTCAATCAGTCCCTGAGAATTATGAACCAGGACGGACACCTTTACTAGAGGACCAGAGGTTCCCATCCCCCCTGCTCAACTCGTTCAAGGTTCCTTCCCCCGGGTGACCAGGCCGGGGTTCCCAGTAGCATGTCTCCCAAAAACCTCAAGAACAGATACTACACTTGATCTTAGCCAAAAGGCCGAGAAGCCAGTCACAGTTACTGCACTTGTTATAGAGAGGGATGGGAGTGCTGCACTTATTATGGGTTGGGAAGGGTGTCAGATGGCCACCCTTGCTGAGAGGGGGGCTGGTTATGGTGACTTCCCTTGTTATATGACCCCTAGCAAATGGGCCCCCTGGCTGCAGGACCAGCACGGAGGAAAGGGGGGGGGGAGTGTAGGGATGGGGTCCTCATCATAGTTTTGGCAGAGGAGATTATAACAGGTGTACATGAAGTAGAAGTGTGTTTTTTGATTAAACTTGCTCCCAGCATGCTTTGCAGCAGCCTTCCTCTCCATAGGGGTCGGGCTTGTGATATAGATGTGACCAGTGAAGACACACTTACTACCACTGCTGCCCGGGACCCTTTTGAAGATCTCAACCATGCTCCTTTTAATGCACAAGCGCAGCCATGCTACACCCAGGCGAGCACAGCCACACCTATGCAGTAGCAGAGAGTCACCCAGCACACGTGTGTTCCTATATCTCACACTTCACAACATATTCTTTCCCACACTTTGAAAACATTCCAAACATTATGCATACTTTTCCCCACACTCTGCGCAGGATATCAGAGTGTGGGAAATGAAGTGCTGAGTGTGAGAAAAGAGGTCGAGAGTGTTGGAAATTAAGTGCAGAGTGTGGGAACGGCTGTACAGAGTTCCGGAAAGGATGTGCAAAGTGTGAACATTTTTCCTAAAATAAATTTAAAGTCCGTTTTGTCAAACTACAAGGTCTTTTTGAGAAATATTTTTTTTTTCTTGTTCCCACTATTCTGACTAACATACCTTTGCTATTAGCCGCTAAAATTGGCACCAGTGACTTCATTGCAATCTCACAAAAAATGTGTCAGAAATCAGCTGCAAACTATAAAGAAATGAAAAATGTGATTTTAAGCAAAATCGTCTTGCAATTTCATGAAAAAAAGTTTAGTAAGTGAAATTGTGCCGTGAGAACCATTTTGAAATTCTTGTCCGATTTCTGTTTTCTTAAAATATATACAAGACTCGGATCTCGGTCTATATTAAAGTATGCCTGTGAGAAAAAAAGTTGAAGATACTTACCTCAGTAGAGCATATCCTCTGGATAATACAGACGCTTCCCCATCCTCCTCCACTGAAGCAATCTAGCCCTAGGGCCCACTGAACATTTTTGATAACGACATGTAGAATATGTACTTGTGGCCGTAATGTCCAGGCACCAGCAGGGTTCGCACCTGACCAGTAGAACAAAGCCACGTCTTTGTCTTCTGCTATGATGTACCATGTTGAATTTCTGGTAACCAGTATGAGACAGTGTATGAGAGTAATAATACCAAATTTAACACACATGCTCCTCATTCACCCCTGATGCCTTGTAACACATAAATGTAACATGACATAAGGGAGGCAAAGTGTCTAATTGGGCAGAATTTTGTCATTCTTCCCTTAAAGCGGAACCAAACCTAACTTTTTTTTTAATTCAAAATATTTAGTTGCACCACTCTGACACATACAAAGATAAATTAACACTCCTTCAAGCCTATGAGCATTTCAGTGCATGCTTTTCACCCTTCTCTTTTCATAACTAGGGTTATACAGGTGGCAGCCATTAGCAATTCCTCCTTTGCCAGACACTTCCTTCTCCACCAGTCTGCCGGATTCTGTTCCGACAATATGAAAGGAAGGGAGGGGTTCCTCCAATAAATGTAAAATATTTTATATTTGTCATCATGCAGCTGAAAAAGGCTGCTATTTATTATTATAATTTAGAAAATAGATTTCATTTCTGAAATCTTGTATTTTTAATTTGGGTCCACTTTAACGGTATACTTACTTTTGTTGCCAGTGGGTTATACATTTATGGCAGTGTGTTGAGATATTTTGATGGGGCAGTAAATTGACACCTATATGCAAGCTGTACGCTGACTACTTTACATGGTATCAAAGTGTCATATCTTCAGTGTTGTTCCATGAAAAGATACAATACAATAGTTACAAAAATGTGAAAGATGTACTTGCTTTTGTAAGATACTGTAATACCAACCTCCCTCTCCAAGCCCAACACTAACCTCTCTTCTCCAATGTCTAACACTAACCTCCCCTCTCCAAGCCTAACACTAACCATCCCTCTCCAAGTCTACCAGTAACCTCTACTCTCCAATGCTTAATACTAACCTTCCTTCTACAAGTATAACACTCATTTCTCTTCTCCAATCACTAACACTAGCATCCCTCTCCAAGACTTTCCTCCCCTCTCCTCTTATTGCCTAACACCAACCTCATCTCTCCAAGCCTAAAACGAACTAACTGTTTCCAGGAATAACACCCCACCCCCCATGCCTAACATTAACCTCCCTCTCCATGAATAACAATATCCCTCCCCCCCCCCCCCCCCCCCATGCCTAACACTTATCTCCCTCTCCAAGCCTAAGACTTTCCTCTCCTGTGTCTAACACCAACCTCTCCCCTTTAATAGATAAAAAAAGTGTTCCTTGCGCTTTCAACTCCAGGAAGCCTTGACCAATCACATCCAATGAGTCTCTAGTCCACACCAGGCAAACACAGTTTATGCTGCTCCAAGTTAGGGAGTGTGCAAAAAGTATCTAAAAAAGAAGGAGCGCTCTAAGTGCGTTACCCAGGATGAGACTTTTATTGCGCTTAAAAGTGATTACTTACAGAAATGAAGATTAAAAACGCTTATCAGCGGGTGGGCTACCCGCTACACCCCTCAGCGGCAAGGCTGCACGCGCTGTGGCCAGCAGCAGCGTGTCCGATGTACCAGGAAGCTCGTCTTGCGAGGCGGTGGGCGGGGCCTAGAATCGTGGTGCGTGTGACGTCATGACGCGTTTCGGCGCTCTGCGCCTTCATCAGATCAGATCTGATGAAGGCGCAGAGCGCCGAAACGCGTCATGACGTCACACGCACCACGATTCTAGGCCCCGCCCACCGCCTCGCAAGACGAGCTTCCTGGTACATCGGACACGGTGGCAGCCATTAGCAATTCCTCCTTTGCCAGACACTTCCTTCTCCACCAGTCTGCCGGATTCTGTTCCGACAATATGAAAGGAAGGGAGGGGTTCCTCCAATAAATGTAAAATATTTTATATTTGTCATCATGCAGCTGAAAAAGGCTGCTATTTATTATTATAATTTAGAAAATAGATTTCATTTCTGAAATCTTGTATTTTTAATTTGGGTCCACTTTAACGGTATACTTACTTTTGTTGCCAGTGGGTTATACATTTATGGCAGTGTGTTGAGATATTTTGATGGGGCAGTAAATTGACACCTATATGCAAGCTGTACGCTGACTACTTTACATGGTATCAAAGTGTCATATCTTCAGTGTTGTTCCATGAAAAGATACAATACAATAGTTACAAAAATGTGAAAGATGTACTTGCTTTTGTAAGATACTGTAATACCAACCTCCCTCTCCAAGCCCAACACTAACCTCTCTTCTCCAATGTCTAACACTAACCTCCCCTCTCCAAGCCTAACACTAACCATCCCTCTCCAAGTCTACCAGTAACCTCTACTCTCCAATGCTTAATACTAACCTTCCTTCTACAAGTATAACACTCATTTCTCTTCTCCAATCACTAACACTAGCATCCCTCTCCAAGACTTTCCTCCCCTCTCCTCTTATTGCCTAACACCAACCTCATCTCTCCAAGCCTAAAACGAACTAACTGTTTCCAGGAATAACACCCCACCCCCCATGCCTAACATTAACCTCCCTCTCCATGAATAACAATATCCCTCCCCCCCCCCCCCCCCCATGCCTAACACTTATCTCCCTCTCCAAGCCTAAGACTTTCCTCTCCTGTGTCTAACACCAACCTCTCCCCTTTAATAGATAAAAAAAGTGTTCCTTGCGCTTTCAACTCCAGGAAGCCTTGACCAATCACATCCAATGAGTCTCTAGTCCACACCAGGCAAACACAGTTTATGCTGCTCCAAGTTAGGGAGTGTGCAAAAAGTATCTAAAAAAGAAGGAGCGCTCTAAGTGCGTTACCCAGGATGAGACTTTTATTGCGCTTAAAAGTGATTACTTACAGAAATGAAGATTAAAAACGCTTATCAGCGGGTGGGCTACCCGCTACACCCCTCAGCGGCAAGGCTGCACGCGCTGTGGCCAGCAGCAGCGTGTCCGATGTACCAGGAAGCTCGTCTTGCGAGGCGGTGGGCGGGGCCTAGAATCGTGGTGCGTGTGACGTCATGACGCGTTTCGGCGCTCTGCGCCTTCATCAGATCAGATCTGATGAAGGCGCAGAGCGCCGAAACGCGTCATGACGTCACACGCACCACGATTCTAGGCCCCGCCCACCGCCTCGCAAGACGAGCTTCCTGGTACATCGGACACGCTGCTGCTGGCCACAGCGCGTGCAGCCTTGCCGCTGAGGGGTGTAGCGGGTAGCCCACCCGCTGATAAGCGTTTTTAATTTTCATTTCTGTAAGTAATCACTTTTAAGCGCAATAAAAGTCTCATCCTGGGTAACGCACTTAGAGCGCTCCTTCTTTTTTAGATACTCTCCCCTTTAATGCCTACCACCAACCTCCCCTCTCCAAGCAAAACACTGACCTTACCTCTCCACGCCTAACACCAACCACCCCTCTCCATGAATAACATTAACTCCCCCTCCCTCCCCCCCCCCCCCCCATGCCTAACACACTAACCTCCCTCTCCATGAAATAACACTACCCCCATGTCTAACACTAACCTCCCTCGCCAAGCCTAACACTAACCACCCCTCTCCATGAATAACATTAACCCCCTATGCTAACACACTAGCCTCCCTCTCCATGAATAACACTACCCCCCCCCCCCCCCCACCACCCCATGTCTAAAGTCCCATCTACACGCGTAGATGCAGCGACGATGTTCCTTATCAATCGAGCCGCTAATGCGGCTCGATTGAAAAGATCCGACAGGACGGATCTCCCCACCGCCGATTCCCTGCTCGCTCCCCGCGAGGGGACAATGGCAGGGAATCGAGCGGAAGATAAGCGGCGCCGGCGGGGACGAACGGGGAATCGAATCCGGCGAGCGGGGACGCGGCGGGGACGCGGAAGAGGGGATCCGGCGGCTAATCGACGGATCGGAGCCTCATCTACCAGTGTAGATGAGGCTTAACACTAATCTCCCTCTCCCCACACACATGTCTAACACTAACCTCCCTTCTCCATGAATAACACTAATCTCTTCTCTCCAATGACAAACACTAACTTTCTCTTTCCTCTGCCTAAAGCCTGGTAGAGTTGGGCCGAACGGTTCGCCTGCGAACGGTTCCATGCAAACTTCAGTGGTTCGCGTTCGCGTCCCGCAGGCGAACTTTTGCGGAAGTTCGGTTCGCCCCATAATGCACCATGAGGGTCAACTTTGAACCTCTACATCAAGGCTTTTCAACCTGTGGTACGCGTACCACCGGTGGTACTTTGCTGTTGGCCAGGTGGTACACACCAGATTTGCCTGAGACTTTATTGCCCGCATGCCACTTGTCCTGGTCCTGTCCTGCCTCCACAAAGTTTGGCTCCTCCTCCCTCGCTCCTTGCTGTGCTGCTCTGCAGCATACTTCAGACCTCAGGTCAGTGGGGAAGAGACAGCCAGGCGCACAGTGATGGCGCAGATACAGAAAGGGACATCACTGCTCACTTCCTGTACTTGAAGTATACACGCTGTCACTGTGCACCGCTTGCCTGACTGTCACTTCTCTGCGGCTGGGCAAGGAGTGAGCAAGAGGGGAGCCGAACTTTGTGGTGAGTCACTGCCTAGCTCTCAGCTCTCTGATGGTGGGACTAGGCTACCTATAATTATGCAGGGGGGGGGGGGGGGGGGGGGCGAGCACTGTAATGACAGTGCAGGAGATTTGGGCGCAGCCGGCGCCATCATAGGCAGAAATAGGAATTACGGCTATAGCGGTGCACAGTCAGTAACTTCGGCGCCATCAGAAGACAGTGCTGAAGTTGCTTTTAAAACACTGCAATTCGGCTTCCAGCAATAGCCGTATACCAGCTGTATCCTGCGCCCAAGTCTCCCGGCGGGCAGTTCATATGTATGCGAGGGAGGGGAAAGAGAGGAACTTGCAAGGCTACCTATATTGGCAATCTACCTACAGATTGCCAATACTGACAATATGTAGGCTTGCAATCTAATTGTAGTCGTTTTCCCCACCAATGCCTCCTACTTTTCCCCTCCCATATGCCCTCTTCTTTTCTTAAAGTGTAACTGTAAAAAAAAAGTGCCCCGGGGGGTACTTACCTCAGGGAAGGGTAGGCCTTTGTATCCTAAAGAGGATAGTAGAAGGGATCCAGCTCTGGGAGCCCCAAAGTTCTCCTTGCCGGTGTGTGCGCATGCGCAGTGGTATTTGTTTTCCTTGACTGCAGTGCTTGAGTTTAGGTCTTTAAAGAGGTTCTGTGGGATTCTAAAAATCAATCAAACAAGCTAACACTTATCTGGGGATTCTATCGGCCCCCTGCAGCTGTAATGTCCCGTCCCGTCCTCCTACGATGCTCCGTTTCCCGCCGCCGGTCCCGGTTTAATATTCGTCTAAACAGACGAATAATGTTAGCACCTGCTCACGTCATCAGGAGCTTACTGAACAGCCGCAGTGTAATAACTCGTGTGATTACACCAGGACCGGCGGCGGGGAACGGAGCATCGGAAGTGGACGCGTGGGACATTACCTCTTCGGGGGGCCGATAGAAGCCCCAGGTAAGTGTCAGCTTGTTTGATTCTTAGGCTGCAAAAGAACTCCTTTTAAGTGAGAAGAATACGGTGGCTGCTATATTAATTTCCTTTTATACTATATGAGTTGTCTGTCAGCCCTGCTGATCTATGTCTCTGCAGAAGTGTCTGAAACACACCAGAAACAAGCATGCAGCTAACCTTGTCAGATCTGACAACAGAACCTGATCTGCATGTGCTTGTTCAGGAGCTGTGGCTAAAAGTATTAGAGGCAGAGGATCAGCATGATAGCCAGGTAACTGGCATTGCTTAAAAGGAAATAAATATGGCAGCCATAGTTAAATAAATAAATATGGCAGCCTCTCACTTAATTTCTCCTTCAACTACTCACTTTTTTCACCGTAGTGGTCCTTGAAACAGTTGAAATTTGACAGTTGGAAAATGACAGTTTAAATAAGACGGTTAGAAAAGGGCAGTTGAAATTTGGCAGTTGAAAAATTGCAGTTAGAAAATTACAATCAGAAAATGACAGTTGGAAAATGACAGTTGGAAAATGGCAGTTAAAATTTGACAGTTTAAAAATGACAGTTAGAAAATGGCAGTTAAAAAATGACAGTTAGAAAATGGCAGTTGGAAAATGACAGTTGAAAAATGACAGTTGGAAAATGACAGTTAAAAGTTGAACTGTCATTTTTTTAACTGCCATTTTCCAACTGTCATTTTTCAACTGCCATTTTACAACTGTCATTTTCCAACTGCCATTTTCCAACTGCCATTTTTTTACTATCATTTTCCAACTGTTGTTTTTTAACTGCCATTTTCCAACTGTCAAATTTTAACTGCCATTTTCCAACTGTCATTTTCCAACTGTCATTTTTCAACTGTCATTTTTCAACTGTCATTTTCCAGCTGTCATTTTCCAACTGCCATTTTCTAACTGTCATTTTCAACTGTCAAATTTAACTGCCATTTTCCAACTGTCAAATTTTAACTGCCATTTTCCAACTGTCATTTTCCAACTGTCATTTTTCAACTGCTTTTCTCCAACTCTTATTTTCCAACTGCCATTTTTCAACTGTAGTTTTTTAACTGCCATTTTCCAACTGTCAAATTTTAACTGACATTTTCCACCTGTCAATTTCCAACTGTCATTTTCCAACTGCCATTTTCTAACTGTCATTTTACAACTGCCAAATTTTAACTGTTGTTTTTCAACTGTCATTTTTAAACTGCCATTTCTCAACTGTCATTTTCCAACAGCCAAATTTTGTCAGCTTTTGAAGCGGACCTAAACTGAGAGCTTCCTCTCTGCTCTAAGGAGAGAAGCAGCAGCATCATAACTTTAAAGAAAAACATTTCTTTGTTACAACTTACAGGAATCTTACAAAAACCCTGCAGTGTTTACTTTCTGGTGTCCTAGGAACACAAAAGGGTTAACCTCCTGTATTTACATACAGTATTAGCCCAAACTATGGCATAGAGTGGCACACCTGACAACCCTAATTTCCACTTGCTGTTTACTTGTTGATAAGGCCTAATTAGACAGGCTAAGCTATCTAGACCAGGGCTTTGCACCTGTGGTATGCTTGCCACCGGTGGTACTTTGCTGTTGGCCAGGTGGTACACACCAGATTTGCCTGCCACTTTTTTGTCTACCTGCCACTTGTCCTGGTCCTGTCCTGCCTCCACAAAGTTTGGCTCCCCCTCCCTCGCTCCTTGCTGTGCTTCTCTGCAGCATACTTCAGACCTCAGATTAGTGTGGAGGAGACAGCTAGGCCAACGGTGCACAGTGATGGCACAGATACAGAAAGTGACATCACTGCTCATTTGAAGTATACACGCCGTCATTGTGCACCGCTTGCCTGGCTGTCTCTTCACTGCGGCTGGCTTACCAATGATCTGAGGTGCGAACTATTCCGCAGGGCAGCACAGCAAGGAGTGAGCAAGGGGGAGCCGAACTTTGTGGTGAGTCACTGCCTAGCTCTCAGGTGGTGGGGCCAGGCTACCTGTAATTAAGCGCGTGGGGGGGAACTTGTATGGCTACCTATATTGGCAATCTACCTCTAGATTGCCAATACTGACAATATGTAGGCTTGCAATCTAATTGTAGTTAATTTTTTCCCCACCTCCTACTTTTCCCCTCACAAATGCCTTTTTCTCCTAAAGTGTACCTTGTAAGAAAAAAGTGCCTCGGGGGGTACTTACCTCAGGGAAGGGGAGGCCTTTGTATCCTAAAGAGGTTTCCCCCTTCTCCACAGGAGATGGGATCCAGTGCTGGGAGCCCCATAGTTCTCCTCATCGGTGTGCACAGTTTGTTCAGGCTCCAGCAGAAACAGCCAAGTCCGATTGCATCCAATCTACTGTGCAGGCACACTGGTGGTACTTGAAAGTTTTCAGGCAATAAAAGTGGTACAATTTGTGGAAAGGTTGAAAAGCCCTGCTCTACATCACAGTCAGCAGGCCCAGTGTAGCCAATTAGGCTACACTAGCCCCTGGAGCCACTCCCCCCCTAATAAAAGGCAGGCAGCAGCAGCCATTACGCTCACTCGTGTGCCTGCGTTAGTGAGAGTAGGGCGAGCTGCTGCAGACTGTCTCTCATAGGGAAAGATTAGTTAGGCTTAGCTTGTTCCTGGCTGCATACCTGTTCTGTTCAGTGAGCCCACCATACCTGTTCTGTTCAGTGAGCCCACTGGATACCTGCATACCTGTTCAGTGAACCTGCCACTGCATACCTGTTCTGTGAACCCACCACTGCATACCTGTACTGTGAACCCACCACTGCATACCTGTACTGTGAACCCACCACTGCATACCTGTTCAGTGAACCCACCACTGCATACCTGTTCAGTGAACCCGCCACTGCATACCTGTTCTGTGAACCCACCACTGCATACCTGTTCTGTGAACCCACCACTGCATACCTGTTCAGTGAACCCACCACTGCATACCTGTTCAGTGAACCTGCCACTGCATACCTGTTCTGTGAACCCACCACTGCATACCTGTTCAGTGAACCCGCCACTGCATACCTGTTCAGTGAACCCGCCACTGCATACCTGTTCTGTGAACCCACCACTGCATACCTGTTCTGTGAACCCACCACTGCATACCTGTTCAGTGAACCCACCACTGCATACCTGTTCAGTGAACCCACCACTGCATACCTGTTCAGTGAACCCACCACTGCATACCTGTTCAGTGAACCCACCACTGCATACCTGTTCAGTGAACCCGCCACTGCATACCTGTTCAGTGAACCCGCCACTGCATACCTGTTCTGTGAACCCGCCACTGCATACCTGTTCTGTGAACCCACCACTGCATACCTGTTCTGTGAACCCACCACTGCATACCTGTTCTGTGAACCCACCATTCCATACCTGTTCAGTGAACCCGCCACTGCATACCTGTTCAGTGAACCCGCCACTGCATACCTGTTCTGTGAACCCACCACTGCATACCTGTTCTGTGAACCCACCACTGCATACCTGTTCAGTGAACCCGCCACTGCATACCTGTTCTGTGAACCCACCACTGCATACCTGTTCAGTGAACCCGCCACTGCATACCTGTTCTGTGAACCCACCACTGCATACCTGTTCTGTGAACCCACCACTGCATACCTGTTCAGTGAACCCGCCACTGCATACCTGTTCTGTGAACCCACCACTGCATACCTGTTCTGTGAACCCACCACTGCCTACCTGTTCAGTGAACCCACAACTGCATACCTGTTCAGTGAACCTGCCACTGCATACCTGTTCTGTTCAGTGAACCCGCCACTGTATTCCTGTTCAGTGAACCCGCCACTGCATACCTGTTGTGTTCAGTGAACCCGCCACTGCATACCTGTTCTGTGAACCCACCACTGCATACCTGTTCTGTTCAGTGAACCCGCCACTGCATACCTGTTCTGTTCATCAGCCAGGCGACCATATGGGCTGTAAACCCACCAAAACCTGCACTCTCGCCATGGTGCGCACCAGTCCAGCACGGCCGTCACTACACAAACAGCTGTTTGCGGTGCGTTACACGGCGAGTTTGGTGTGTCAGTGTGAAGCAGTACCTTAATTACACTACCTGATTGATGTATACACATGCAAGATGTTTTAAAGCACTTTAGGCCTGTCATTTAGCATTCAATGTGATTTCTGCCCTTAAAACGCTGCTTTGCGTCAAATCCAGATTTTTCCCGGGGACTTTTGGCATGTATCCCACTCCTTCACCTGGGGGTCCAGGTGTTAGACCCCTTGAAACATCTTTTCCATCACTTTTGTGGCCAGCATAATTTTTTTTTTCAAAGTTCGCATCCCCATTGAAGTGTATTGCGGTCCGCGAACTTTTACGCGAACCGAACCTTACGCGGAAGTTCGCGAACCTAAAATCGGAGGTTCGGCCCCACTCTAAAGCCTGGTACACACATACAATTATGTGGCCCGTGCAGTATGAGACATTGGTGATTAGAGAGTGTTAGGGTGAGAAAAGGTTAGTGCTCTTCTAATGAAGTTCTGTCCCTGCCACGTTAAATCAGCTGTTAGCCAGTCAGCTATTAAGTTGACAGGCTAATATGTAAGTACCAAAATCAAAAATTACCAAAACCAAAAATAATGTCCTTCTATTCATAGTCTACTGTCCCTACCATATTCACAGTCTAATGTCCCTGTCATATTCACAGTCTAATTCACTTTGTACAGCACCATGGAATATGTTGTGCTTTATAAATGAATAATAATAATGTCCCATCATACTCAGTCTACTGTCCCAACCATACTATTCACAGTCTAATGTCCCTGTCATATGAATAGATTAATGTCTCTACTATATTAACAATGCAATGTCTCTACCATATCCACAGTGTAATGTCCCTACCATAGTCTATAGTCTTGTTCAGGAGTCTATGGTTAAGGATTGTTAGTGGCAGTAGCTCAGCAGGGCAGCCAAGCAATGTGCATTGTTTAAAAGGAGATACATATTGCAGCCTCCATATCCCTCTTACGTCAATGTCCTTTAGGTGATGGTCACCTGGAATGGTAATTTGCGATGTATCTGTGTAATAGCTGCAGAAACATTAGCTGTACAGCCTTTTCGGTTTTATATAGAGTGGAGGGAAGTAATGAGCAGAGGAGAGCTCTGAGTTTTTGGACACCTGTAGTGATGCCAGATTGTGCCCAGGATGATGGAATAGGATTGTCTCAGGTTAGGGAACTTCAGAGTCTGGGCTGTGGTGTTTGTCTGAATAGGCTGGAAGTCACCATGCAGATAAATCATTTCCAGTCACAGTGAGGAGCTGCAGGAAGTGGAAGGGTTAAAGTCTGTTGACAGGGTGGCAGTGTGTGTGTCTGCGCTGCCTGGGTGGCCTGCAGCCATTGTTGTGATAAAAGGCTGCTTGTCCCTCCCTGGTGGATTATACAGGTCCTCTCTATCACCCAGAGTCCAGGCCTGGGTGGCCAGAGTGTTTACTGAGTCTCATCAACTGCCCACAGGCTACTGTGACTGGAGCTGATCTGTGTTCCCCGATTGCTCAGCAGGGATATGGCTGGAGCTATAACATCTGCTGGATGTGGTGATTCATATGTATGGACCAGAGGACAGTCACCCCTCCGCTCATCCTCCTCTGCAAGTCAATGCAATTATGAGCCGTCATAATTGGAATTGGGATGTACAGAGCATTCAGCCTCCCCCACACAGATCACTGTCATAGCGGGCAGTTTATGAGGATCTGTCTGGGAAGTAACAGCATAGCATTACCTCTGCTGGGACTATTAAATGACCACTATTGCGAAAAGTGTAAAATTTAAAATGCATGTAAACACATTCAAATAAGAAATACATTTCTTTCAGAGTAAAAAGAGCCACACATTACTTTTCTCCTATGTTGCTGTCACAATAGGTAGAAGAAATCTGACATAACTGACAGATTTTGGAGTAGCCCATCTCCTCGTGGGGAGAGGGTTTCTTTATTTTCAAAAGCATTTAGCGTGTGATGTAAAAAAATGTGTTTTTGCATTCTCTTCCTATGTCAGGGCTGGCTTTGGGTGCAGCGGGATCCTGAGTGAAAATGAACAGGGGGCCGAGTCAGACAAAACAGCGCAGGAAATTTGGTTGCACCAGGCACCGCCATAGGCTGTAATGGGAATCACGGCTACAGCGGCGCTCAGACAGTAAATTACTATAAAAACAGGGTAATGCGGCCACCAGCTAAATTACCCTTTACCCCCCTACTGGGACTTTTGCAGTAGCAGTAGCATGTACACATTTCACTACACCTCAAGTCACAACAATGAATTCAAATTATATTTAAATAAAGGGGAGGCTTTGGAAACCAATTGCAAAAAAATAGTCTATTATCTTTAATGTTCAAAAAGAGCAAAAATATCCAATCAGACTCATCAATAGTGATAAACATCCAAATACGATCATAAACAGCTTAGGCCCATTACAGCTTGTTTTTTAGGCGACATGGCTATTTGCAATCTGATTCCACTCAGTTGTACTTGAAGAAGGGCTATCTAGCATGAAACAAGCCAGCGCTGTCGCCTAAAAAACAATTGTAACAATTAGAGCTATAATGGGCCTAAGCTGCACCTGGAGGCACCCGATAAAAAAGCTGGTGCCGGGGTTACCGGCTATGAAAGTTGCAGTTATACATAGCCGGCGCGCGATATAGCCGCATTTTGCATAGTGGGTAGCCCTGGTACCAATTATTTTCAAATGTCCTCCTAATGCCGCTAGTCACAGCTATTCTGGTGCCCAAATGTCTTTGTAATGCCGCCAATCGCAGCTTTGCAGCGGGGAAGATTAAGGGTTAGGCACCACCGGGAGGGGGGGGGGGGGTGTTAAGGTTTAGGCATGGATAGAGGGAGGGTTAGGCATCAGTTGAGGGAGGGTTAAGGTTTAGGCATCGATAGAGGGAGGGTCAAGGGTTAGGCATCAGAGGGATGGTTAGGGGTTAGGCATCAGTAGAGGGAGGGTTAAGGTTTAGGCATCGGCAGAGGGAGGGTTAAGGGTTAGGCATTGGTAAAGGAAGGTTTAGGCATCAGTAGAGGGGGTTCAGGGTTAGGCATCAGCAGAGGGAGGGTTAAGGGTTAGGCATCATTAGAGGGATGGTTAGGGGTTAGGCATCAGCAGAGGGAGGGTTAAGGGTTAGGCATCAGCAGAGGGGAGCGTTAAGGGTTAGGCATCAGCAGAGGGAGGGTTAAGAGTTGGGCATTAGTAAAAGGAGGGTTAAGGTTTAGGCAGAGGGAGGGTTAAGGGTTAGGCATCAGCAGAGGGAGGGTTAAGGGTTAGGCATTGGTAAAGGAAGGGTTAGCCATCAGTAGAGGGAGTTAAGAGTTAAGCATCGGCAGGGGGATGTTTAAGGGTTAGGCATCGGTAGAGAGGGTTAAGGGTTAGGCATCGGTAGAGAGGGTTAAGGGTTAGGCATCGGTAGAGAGGGTTAAGGGTTAGGCATCGGTAGAGGGGGTTAAGGGTTAGGAATCGGCAGAGCGGGGGTTAAGGGGTGTCACCCTTCTGATAGTGACATCTGTGCTGCACCCCCATAGCCACTAACAAGAAGATTTGGGGGCTCTAGGGCCTGCCCAGTCTGTCCTTATGAAAGTTCCAACCCTGTCCTGTATTTATACAGAACTGACATGCTGCACAGTGTTTTACAGAGTTCACAGAACTATTCATTTCAGAGAGGAGATATCAGCAGGACTTCCAAATACAGGCTGCACCTGAGTTGACCAGCTACATAGATGTGCAGAGCCCAAAACACTGGCAAATTACACAACTTGCATTCAAAACAAATGCAGCAAATGGAGGACGTTAGCTTCCAAAACAGACTTGTCCACGGCGATGCCGTGCCCTCACACAAGAGACCTAACCACTAGCTAACAATTAAAACATAGCAGGAATCTGGAGCTGCTAGTCCCCCCGGGGACTTAAATACACACCTTGAATACAAATCAGATGGTTAAGTCTCTTCCGTGTGAGCATGTCATCGCCGTGGGAAAGTCTGGTACTTAGCAACCTGCATTCAAACTGTTTGCAAACTCTTTGGAACATGCTTCATTTGCTGCATCTGTTTTGAATGCAAGTTTTCTAATCTGCCTGTGTGTGTGGGCTCTGCACATCTATGCAGCTGGTCAACTCGGGTGCAGTCTGTATTTGGAAGCGCTGCCAATGGGCTGTATTCAGGGCCGGGCCGAGGCATAGGCTGGAGAGGCTCCAGCCTCAGGGCGCAGTGTAGGAGGGGCGCAGAATTCATTCAGCTGTCATTCCTAATTGTGTTTGAAGCAGAAAGAAATAAGAAAAGGGGATACATAGCAGTGACTGCAAGCCAGATAACTAGATATTAAGGTGCTGGGGAGGTTGTAGGCCCTGTGGCCCTCTTAGTCTAATAGCAATCAGTGTATGATGGCTGGGGTGGGAGGGATGAAGGGGCGCACTTTGGTGTCTCAGCCTTGGGTGCTGGAGGACCTTGTCCCGGCTCTGGCTGTATTCACAATCACACATGCGGTAATGGGGTTTTTTTTTACCGCTAAATCTGCTGCAGCCTCCAGAGAAGCTCACAATCTAGTGTTCCATCCAGTCATAGACACACAAGTCCTGATGAGGCATCTCTAAAGATCTATGGGGATCTCCAGTAATAATATCATAAATATTCCAGAAACCCTGAAGAGAATTTTTGAAAAATTCTCTGTTGGTAGGTGGTGAAGGAATTCAGCCCTTGTCTGGGTCATATAGGAACATAGTCGGGTTTGCTAAAATATTAGTAAATTAGCAAGTCTCGTGCAGGACCCACAGTGAGAGCTCGTTCACACTAAGGGCGTTTTTGCCCTTTTTTTAAGTGCAGGCGTTTTTCAAAATCTCCCACAAAACGCTTGTGCAATGAGTCTCTATGAGAAGGTTTATATCAGCGTGTTGCGTCCGCTTTGCGGTCCACAAAGCAGTGCCTGTACCATTTTTGGGGTGTTTTTGCTATAATGAAGGTCTAGGAAACGCTCACAAAATCGCTTTGTGCAGCTATTGCGTTCACGTTTTTAAGAATAAATACATTGTATTTATTCTTTTCCGGCTCGAGTTCACTTCCTGACTTGCGTCAGGGAGTGAATGAAAAAAAACTCTTTAGAAAAGCGCTTGTAACAAAAAAAGCGCAGTGACGCTAAAAAAACCGCATGCAAAACGCTTGCGTTTTTAGATGTGAACAAGGCCTGAGAAGATTCTATACTAACGCCAGATTGTCCTGGACATAAAAACACTCTAGCTGTGGTTGCAGCTGCAATTACCAAACCTTTCATTTACAAACCTCTACAATCTATTTTGACCCAGGTGAGAGAGGAAAGTCTTAATAACTTAAAAGTAAACAATTCTTAATTAATCAAGCTCATCTTTGCTGGATGACTTAAAGAGAAATTCTGACCAAGAATTGAACTTTATCCCAATCAGTAGCTGATACCCCCCTTTTACATGAGAAATCTATTCCTTTTCACAAACAGACCATCAGGGGGCGCTGTATGACTGATATTGTGGTGAAACCCCTCCCACAAGAAACTCTGAGGACCGTGGCTGTTACCAACTGCCAAAAAAGCATGCAGCAGCTACATCACCTGCCAACAGTAAAAATGTCACCATGTGATAAATGTCAGAATGTAAATCAGGGATTTAAAAGATTTTACAATGGGCAAACACTGACCAAATCATTTATACATAATTATTGTAAAAATGAAGCACATTTTTTATTACATTATTTTCACTGGAGTTCCTTTTTAAACTGTTCCTACTGGAGATGTTTGAAGATCTCCAGAGATTCCTTTGAAAATCAGACACAAAATCTGGCCAGGAGCCCCTGCAGCAGGTATTTCCTTTAGCACAGACCTCCATAGCTGCAAAGCTGTGATCTTCTTACATAGCAGCAACAGCATTCCCTCCCTGCTGGTGAAGCCAGATTCTTCTTTTCTTAGGGCTGGGGAGAGAAGTTTAAATATAGCAAAGAAAGTTAACAACTTCTTCCAGGTTTTTATTGCTGTCTGGGTCCACATATGTAATTTTCAATGTTTATGTTGTTGTTTGCAGTAAAAGAAAGACAGGAAGTGCAGTGCTAGGACAGGAAGTGCAGTGATAGGACAGGAAGTGCAGTGAAAGAAGGGCAGGTGCAGTGAAAGAAAGACAGGAAGTAAGTAGAGAAGTCTGGAACTTTTGACACGCTGGTATTGATTTCTGTGTGTCACTGTTGGGATTTCTGTTGGGATTTGGGAAGATGTCATCCTGTTTAACCACTTGCCGACCGCACGCTTATACCGTGCGTCGGCAAAGTGGCAGCTGCAGGACCAGCGACGCAGTACTGCGTCGCCAGCTGCAGGCTGATTAATCAGGAAGCAGCCGCTCGCGCGAGCGGCTGCTTCCTGTCAATTTACGGCGGGGGGCTCCGTGAATAGCCTGCGGGCCGCCGATGGCGGCTCGCAGGCTAAATGTAAACACAAGCGGAAATAATCCGCTTTGTTTACATTGTACGGCGCTGCTGCGCAGCAGCGCCGTAAGGCAGATCGGCGATCCCCGGCCAATCAGCGGCCGGGGATCGCCGCCATGTGACAGAGGACGTCCTGTCACTGGCTGCACAGGACGGATAGCGTCCTGTGCAGCCCGGATCACTGGGGGGACAGGTAGGAGAGGGAGGGGGAGGGAATGTCGCCGCGGAGGGGGGCTTTGAGGTGCCCCCCCCCCCCCCGCAACATGCCACCAGCAGGAGCGATCAGACCCCCCCTGCACATCATCCCCATAGGGGGGAAAAAAGGGGGGCGATCTGATCGCTCTGCGTGCCCGCTGATCTGTGCTGGGGGCTGCAGAGCCCACCCAGCACAGATTCCATCAAACAGCGCTGGTCCTTAAAGGGGAACTTCAGCCTAAACAAACATACTTTAATCAAATTACATTAGTTATGTTAATTAGAATAGATAGGTAATATAATCTCTTACCCACCCTGTTTTAAAAGAACAGGCAAATGTTTGTGATTCATGGGGGCTGCCATCTTTGTCATGGGGGCAGCCATCTTTTTGGTTGAAAGGAGGTGACAAGGAGCATAAGACACAGTTCCAACTGTCCTGTGTCCTGATTACCCCTCCCAGCTGCACACGCTAGGCTTCAAATGTCAAATTCAAAATGTAAAAAAAAAAAAATTACACCAAAACAGCAGAACGAGAACAACACAATCAGAAATCCCGTCATGCTTTGCACAGCATCAGGGGAAAAAAGCCCGGGCAGTTTTCTTCTGTGCAGCTAAAAATGAGGCTTGTATAAGAGAAACAAAGTTCTGATGCTGTGAAACTGTTAAAGAAACACAAAGCCTTTTCAGTGCTGCTGAGTCGATTTTTAGTCCGGAGGTTCACTTTAAGGGGGGGTAAAGGGTGGGTCCTCAAGTGGTTAAACAATAACAGTAGCCTGGCAGTCCTGCTGATCTCTTTGGCTGCAGTAGTGGCTGAATCACACACCTAAAACAAGCCTGCAACTAACCCATTCTGACTTTAGTCAGAGCACCTGATTTGCATGCTTGTTCGGGGGCTGTGGCTTAAAGTATTAGAGACACAGGATCAGCAGGAGAGTCGGGCAACTGGCATAATCTATATCTTTCTCAGTTTAGGTTCCCTTTAAAGGACAACTGAAGTGAGGGGGATATAGAGGCTGCCATATTTATTTCAATTTAAGCAATACCAGTTGCCTGGCTTTCCTGCTGATCCCCTGCCTCAAATACTTTTAGCCAAAGCCCCGGAACGAGCATGCAGCAAATCGGGTGTTTCTGACATTTTTGTCAGATCTGACATGCTTGTTCCTGGTGGTTTTCAAACACTACTGCAGTGAAATGCATTAGCAGGGCTGCCAGGCAACTGGTATTGTTTTTAGGGAAATACGTATGGCAACCTCCATATCCCTCTCACTTTGGTTGTCATTTAACCAAGAAAATGTCTCTATCCTGTTTTGGTGCTCAAAACATAACACGTGCATAATCTCGGCCAAGCTCAGAGAAGGTCTGTGTGGGAGTGTACTCTTTTTCCTCTCACCCTCTTCTGTCCCACCTGACTCCCGCTCAAAGGACTTATCACAGGCACAGCAGAGAGGATGCTTAGATGAGAGAGAACCCTCAGAGGTGAAGACAGCAGAGTATCTGCCTGACTTATAATACTGGAGTAAAAGCATTTATTGGTGTCTGACAGCTGGACAGGGAGCCCCCAATATTTTTAATATATTAAATGTTAGATTTGAGAAAAAAATCCAGTAAAAATCTGTTAGCAATTAGTGCCACTATCGATCAGACTAAGCATTTTAGTGACGCAGCGTGATGTCAAACTTGCGGCGCTCTGACGGCCTGTAAATCCTCCCCTCCACACACGTAGCAAAAGAACATCGTCCTAGCCTGTAGGCTAGTGGCACATCTGCAGTGTTGTCCGAAGGATCAAGTACCAGTCCCAGCCTGGCAACATGCCTTGTACCTGTGTATGAGGGATAACAGGTAGGCCTTCTCCATGCAGTTTTTGGGTTCTTTTACTTTTCTTCACTAAAACTTGGTGGTCTCTGAAACTGGTTGTTGTCCTGAGTGGAAGTCAAAAGTTAACCAGGTTTCCAGTCTCTTCAGATGCTACAGCAATGTGGTGACATCTCCTTATTGTTTCTATGTTGCACATTTTCCTAATTCAGCTCCTCTTGTGCCAAACAATTGTCTCAGGTTTAATTGTAGCAATCTGTGTTATTCAGAGAAAGCAGCAGGACATGAGTCTGCGTGTGGGGCCAGCTTGTCTCATGTAAATTCGCTGTTCCGTTTAAAAAAGCATCTATTAGTTGTGATCAGTAGGTGGCGCTGTGCGCCAGGGAACTCAGGAAGGCTGATCAGACACAACTAGTGGGTGAAGCCTGGGGAACAGAGCAGGACCATTCACACTACGACCACAAAATGCTAGCGATTAGCGCTAGTGTTTTGCCGCTGCAGTTTTTATGCGCTAATCACTTTTTTTGTTTGTTTTTTTACTAGACATTTTCATGATTTATTCTGCGATCGCGATTGAAATACATTGCAATCACTCTAAAATGCTGCATTAGTTTGCGCTACGCATGTGCATTTAGCACTAATCGCAAACAATTGCGGCAGTGAGATCACTGCCATATAGATTACATTGCACTAGCGCTTTATAAAGCGCTAGCATAACTCCCAACTTTTTGAGATGAGAAAGAGGGACACTTAAGCCACGCCCTTGCCACACCCCTGATCACGCCCCCGACACACCCCTAGTTTACCGCTAATCACTGGCAATCGCTAGCGCATAGCTCCCAACTGTCCCTCTTTTGGAGGAACAGTCCCTCTTTGGGAGCCATGGCCCTCTGTCTCTCTTTCCTCCTCATTTGTCCCTCTTTCTATGTAAATATATATATTAATCTACTGAAAAATGTGTTTGATTGACTCTAAACTTTATTCCCATCCTTTAAATTAATATTACTAATTTTAAAATGTTAATATAAAGGAAAATGAACAAGGATAAAAAAGGACCAGTGTGGTGTGAATTATAAAACATTTTTTATATGAAATCTTTATGATATGTGTGACTAGGGGTGTGTCGGGGGCGTGATCAGGGGTGTGGCAAGGGCGTGGCTTAAGTGTCCCTCTTTTTCATCTCAAAAAGTTGGGAGTTATTGGCCAAAGTGCGGGGATCTCATCTTACAAAGTTAATCAACCCCCAAGTCGGCTAGCTAATGGTACAAGCTGTTAGTCGGTATTTCTCCTGTCTGGCTTTCAGTGAAATTGCTGATGTTGCGGAAACCCAAGAGATGCTGATGACGTGTTTGACACTTACGCTGCCTGGCGGATCACAACATATTGTATGGCTCTCACAGAATTACATTTTAAAATTTGTGGTGTTTATGGCTCTCTCAGCCAAACAGGTTCCTGACCGCTGCCCTAGAGTATAAATGTACATGTATGTGAGCATTTTATTCATTACCTGTCCTGTGTGGCTGTGCCCGTCCGCCTTCTGAATCTGCCGCTCTTCCATTAGCGCTATACACACCGCTGGCGTGGCGCGTGAATGACGTTACATTGTGCTCTACGCCATCGGCATGTATAGGGCTAAAGGAAGAGCAGAGGATTTGGAAGATGGACAGGAACCGTGACCTGTGACACAGGACAGGTAATGTATACATTGCTCACATACATGTACATTTATTCACTGCAGCACCGGGGGTTTCGTTGCATTCGTCGCTCATCTCGATATTGCTCACCATTTCCTCTGTGCACCCGATCGACCACAACATCTTGGGCATGCACTTGGCAGCACCGATTTTCATCCGATTCAATAATTCTCAAATCAGATGGTCAATTGGCCGCCAAGTCGCTAGTTGTATGGGTACCTTTAGTGTATGGTCACCTCTGCTTTATCCAACATACATATCCAACAAACCTCAGTCTCTGTGTTCCCAGGACTGTTTGGTCCTTTGTAGGCCCTTACATGCTCCTAGGATTTCTGGTTCACCATGAGCTTGCTGGGTAGTCTGTAAGGGGCCATTCACACTGGGGTGATTAGCGACCGTTTACCGCTAATCACTGGCAATCGCTAGCGCATAGCTCCCAACTGTCCCTCTTTTGGAGGGACAGTCCCTCTTTGGGAGCCATGGCCCTCTGTCCCTCTTTCCTCCTCATTTGTCCCTCTTTCTATGTCAAGTGACAGGCAGCCTATTGGGCCAATCAAAGTGCGGGGATCTTGTCCTACAAAAACACTGGACCTTACAGGGTCCAGAGTTGAACAATTGGAGCAGCCGTTTGTTTTGGGGTAGTGCGAGTAAGTTAGTAGTGCTACAGCAGTAGTGTGCCTACTTTAAAAATGTTATTTGTGCTGCCACAATAAGCTGCGCTGCTTGAGCAGTGAAGCTTAGTGAATCAACCCTACTGATTTGTATGTGAGCCAGATCTAGCCATCAAAAGAGCCGCATCTGGCTCCCGAGTCATAGGTTCCCTACCCCTGCTCTAGGAGAAGAGCAGCGAGGCGGTGGGCGCAATGGACTCGGCCAATTCCCAAGAGATTTCAGCATGAAAATGATCGGGAATCTGCCTGCGGTGTATGGGCAGCTGATAGATCTCTCTCCAATCAGGGAGAAATTTGTCTCTTCTTGGAACCTGCCCAACATCGCCTGATGTATAGTTACCTTTATAAAAAAGCCAACAGATCCTTCTACACACTAGGCACGCAGTATTCCCTGAAAGCCTCTTTTTGATGGTGCGGTGGGCTCGCCGCAACACAACACTGCCACTAATTTACAGTGTGAAACCAGCCTCAAAACGCTGGCCTTCCCTGCCTCACTAATGCCCTAATCCTCTTCCCTGAGCACCCATTTATTGGTCCCCTACCTAGTGTGTCCCTATCCCCCCTTTTAGTCTGTAAGCCTTTGGCAGGGCCTTGTGTAGCCTGCTTGATCATTCACCCTCATTATCGTGTACCCATCCCATTGACTAACTTGCATGACCTGGTCTCTGAGACCATCACTCCATTGACAACACAGCATTGCCCCACACTCTCCTGTGCGTTCTTGTTCTGACCTAGTGCTGTCACCTCTAGTTATCGATGTCTGTGACCCTATTTGTTGTCCAGCACTGCATAATATGTTGGCGCTTTATAAATAAAGTAAATAGTAATTCCCTTGTTTTCTAGAATGCTTGCAATCAAAAATATATTTAATTAATGAAGTAATTTTGCACTTTCCTCCTACTACCAACTACCCATTCCTACCCATCACTGGAGTCTTGTGGTTTCTAAATAGAGACTAACTTTGTGGCATGACTAACATATAGATACGATCGGGAGAAGCGGTAACTGTTGTGACATAGACAAAACATTCCTCAGCACATTCCTGTGTGATGTCAGCAGTTGGTGTGTCACCTATAGGTGATCAGGACTTCCACACCACTGTAAATCTACCACTGCGCAGCTACGACATGAAAGTTTCCAAGTGAGGTTTTTTTTTATACTGTATACTGGTACCACAGCAAAATGCTTAAAGAGGAACTCCAGTGAAAATAATGTAATAAAAAAGTGCTTCATTTTTACAATAATTATGTATAAATGATTTAGACAGTGGTTGCCCATTGTAAAATTTTTCCTCTCTCCGATTTACATTCTGACATTTATCACATGGTGACATTTTTACTGCTGGCAGGTGATGTCAGTGGAAGGAGATGCTGCTTGGTTTTTTTTTTGGGCAGTTGGAAACAGCTGTAAACAGCTATTTCCCACAATGCAATGAGGTTCACAAACAGAAAACTGTCAGGACCATGGTGCTGACATCATTCTGTGGGAGGAGTTTCATAACAATATCAGCCATACAGACCCCCTGATGACCCGTTTGTAAAAAGGAAAAGATTTCTCATGTAAAAGGGGGTATCAGCTACTGATTGGGATGAAGTTTAATTCTTGGTTACGGTTTCTCTTTAAGTCCCGGTGGCTGTAATTACCATTCCCACTCCAGGCCGCCATGGACTATGGGGTAGGCTGTAATTTGGCTGCCGAATTACGCTATTTTAATTTGAGCTCTGTCTTTTTACAGCGCCCATATTACTGACTGAGCACTATAGCCATAATTCATATCACAGCCTATGGCAGTGCTGTTTTTGCCTGACTCTGCTATACACACGCTAGCTTAGCACGTGTACATATCTCTAGATACTTAACGCTCCGTTATTGAACTCTCAGAGCAGAAGGTTAGGGGCCTAAGTTTTTAGTTTTCCTGTGGTGTAGTGGAACTTGCTGCTACAAAATTCCTTTTGGCTCCTGAATTGCGTGTTACAGTGGTCACCCGTGAACATGAGCAAGCACACTGCCAGGAAGTGCAGCACTGAGGCTTGTGGGCTACACTCCTGCCTTGCAGTGTTAGCGTTCCACATCTGATTCTCACCCAGGGGCGTAACTAGAGAGGAGCAGTCCCTTGAGACTGCAGGGGGGCTCAGAGGTGTAAGGGGGCACCAACTACTACTTTACTCCCTCTGATAAATGGTTACATCCTTCAGATCAGGTGTTTTTGTGGCTACACTTGGGTGTGAAGATCATGATGGCCAAACTTGTTTTATGACCCTTGTGAGATGGACACCAGGCTGTGAGGGTCACAAGGGGTTGGCAATAGGGGCGTAACTAGAGGGGAGCAGCCACTAATGTTTATGGGTGTGAAGATCATGATGGCCACACTTGTTTTATGAACCTTGTGAGATGGACACCAGAGAGGCGCTGGGTGTATTACATACCTGCAGATGTTATATCGCCTACATTATTTCCTGATGAAGCAGGTTTAAACCTGTGAAACGTGTTGCACAATTTCTGGAGTAAATAAAATGTTATCTGTCAAAATCAACAGTCCCTTGTGTCTGCTTGGAGAAGGTTAGTCCACCACTGCCTCCTCTCAATTTTAAGTCTTTTAGTATATTTTATTCTTTTGGCGCCTCTGTTTGCTGTATAACAAGCCCGTGAAGGGTACCCAGGGGAGGCAAGGGAAAGGGTGTGAACATTGGGGGAACCCATTAATGTTTTGCTGGGGGACCCCATGAATTGCAGTTACGCCACTGATCTCACTAATCAGACTTTGTATGTTCTCCCCATGTTTGTGTGCGTTGCCTCAAAAATCAACTAGTTTCCCCTGAAAACGGACCTAAAATGTTGCAGGAACGTTGGATTGTGGTCACTGTCCCAAAAAAGGAAAAGGAAGAACGCACAACACACACACACAACACACATGCACAACACACGCACACGCACACACATGCACACACATGCACAACACACACACACACGCACAGCACACGCACACACACAGCAACAGACACGCAATAAAACACTGGAGCCAGAGATTATAATTATATATAATATATATTTTACTCTTTTAAAAATAAGCCTCAGTTGAACGGCAAACTTCTGTACAAACTACAAAAATAAATCTTTTCTCCTTTTTAATATAAATAATTTATAGAGCACAGTGACCGAGCTTCAGTCTATAAAATAGACACAAACACAGAGAATAACCCTTTGCAGCGCAGGAGGCGGGGGCCACAAGAGGGTCACCTCCGTCGAGATTTCACCGCTGTGGCTCCCACGGTTCACGCGTAAAGGGTTAAATTATTATAAACTTTTAAACAGGTTAGAGAAGCTGCCAGTTCACAACAATAGAAATATATACAGCACGCTAATAATACAAAATAATAATTAATATTATATTAAGTAAAACTGTCTGAATACTATCGGCGTCCCCTAAACAGGGACAAATGTGAGAAAGTCCCAAATGGGACAAAGAGAAGGGGGGGGAATAAGAGGAGGAACGATTTCACAGCGAAGACACAGTGGGCATTAACCACTTCAGTGCTGGAGGAGGGGTGGGCAGTGAGGGCTGGAGCAAGCCGTCATGTGTTACAATTAATGGTAGTTAGCAGTGCTACAAACTCCTGGTGGGGAAGCGGGAGACTAGACCACTTTATACATATAAAAAAAGAGCTTATTTTAGACCAGGATTGTGGTTTTACAGTAACTGGCATTACAGAATATAGGGGGAGGAGTTTGGGGTGTGGATTGCATCCCAGCTGATCAGGATGAGCAATGATTGGCGGTTGTCTTGTCACGTGACATGGGATGGGGTGGGATTCACACCTTTGTGAGAGGCAAGGGTCGGTAATTACTGTGCATTGTAGACAAGATATAAGACAGTCACATGACAAAATACAGTAATAAATGTGGTTTGTGCATGAAATAAGACGCCTCTTGTAAGAAATAGAGTGCTCAGCTGAACATGAGATAATGTAGATGCGCGAGTATAAAGTAACAGATGTTTGTTTAACCAGAATCTCCACTTGGAAACTGATCTTACATGGATGTTTTACCAGATTCATACAACTGTCCACCTACTAAGAAATAATGTAGGGAGACCCCCACATAGCTTATCAGAGACTGGGAAGGAAAACTGACAGGAGACTAGGGCTTGTGCCCACTGATGCAGTGGTGTCAGTTACACATCAGTGTTACAGACACAACTGTGTTAGTGGGCTCAGGCCCTGGGGGAGCATGGTAGTGCTGAGAGTCACGTGATCAGTGGGCAGCCACTGGAAACACGGTGGGATGAGTGGGAGGAGCTTTACCTCAGTAACCGATTAGTTCACCATTTTCAAAAATGAGGTGACAAACCTATTTCTCACAAATATATAGAAACTGGTTGCTGATATTAAAACTAGAGATGAGCACAAATTATTCCTAACATGGTACACGGCTTCACTCAGGAGGGTCACTTAACACAGCTACTGGTTCAGTTGTTATACAGGTACTGAAAGGTTTCATTTACCAATCTTAGCTTCCTGTGTGAAGCTAATGAACATGAGGAGAAATGTTTGCTCATCACTACTTAAAATAAAAAGCATGTGAGTCAATGTGGTTACATGGGCTGAGCAGGAGTAGTCACCAAATATGCAAGTCTCTATCACCTAGGCAACAAGAACCAGCAGTTAGATGATGGAGATTTAAAGTGATAGTACACCTTTGATTTAACAAAAAAAAGACTTACTGTGACATGCATCAGTCATTTTATAATTCAATGTAATTAAATGTGATCATTTTTCAGTCAGCTGTGCATGTACTAAAAGTACAACTTGCACAGTAACTCCCCTCCTGCAGAGAGTAGATAGAATGCAATGAAACTTTGAAGAAGCATCAGCTGTAATAATCAAAAAACTGACACACCCAATCCTCCCTTTGATATCAGGAAGGCTGAGCTGTGCATGTGGTTGTCTCTGTAGATACAACCAAGGTAACAAATTTGAATAGGTCTGACAATTCTCTTGAGATGTAAACATCTGAATTAAGGGGATTGTTTTTCCATCCACAACAGGTGAATATCACTTTAAGGCAAACTCTCTGCTGGCCTCTGGTGGTAAAAATAGTCTGTAGTTAAACATTTTCCTTGTTTTGGTGAAGAAAGTAGCAGACTTGCGACTGATAGTTGATCTCACAGTATCATACATGAAATCTATGTGTGTAGCTAACAGTAGAAAACTGTGCATACAGCCCACACTGACCCTATATATACAGAACATGTTACATTTTACTTGGGGGGGGAGGGGGGGGGGGGTGGTAAGGGGGAAGTGCCCTTTCCCTGTCACTATCAATAACATTTATCCCCGTCATGAAGGCACAATGTAGACAAATGGATCGTTTCTTCTTTCGGATCCACTCCAGCAACAGAGCGTTAACAATAGCAGCAAGTCTGGCAAGTTTGATTTGCGGGTTTGCGTAGGGGGCGAGTGGAGGTGTCGGCGGGGTCATTGCTTGTACGTTGGCTTCCGGTAAGCAGCGCCCCCTACAGTATATTATCATTGTCAGCTTATTAAATAGACTTTTTCTGTTGAATTCCATATTAAAATATATGATAAAACATGTAGTCTCTAATACTTCTCTTGTATTAATAATATTATTATTATAATTATATTCCGTGTCCGTTTATCTCTTCCTTTTATACAAGTCTTTGTGGAGTTTATATACAAGGATGCAGCTTGTCGGAGTTGGAGGCGGAGACTTTGGCTTCCACCTGAAATAGAATAGAAAACAAAAATTCAGAACTGATTCTCTTTACACACATTTATCTTCATCTAAAGCATACATGTCAAACTCCGGCCCGCGGGCCAAGTCTGGCCCTCAGAGCCGTTAAATTTGACCCTCAAGTGGTTTCCCCACTTTACATTATGTTTGGCCCACTCTAGACCACCAGGGAAGTCATATTGGAGGTGAAGCCCTAGAACACCAGGGAAACCGTATGGGGGAGGTAGGGGGAAAGTGCTAGACACCAGGGAACTGTGTAGGGGTTGGTGGGGTCCAATAGACACCAGGAAACCAGGGGTTGGTGTGTGTGGGGAGGGGGGGGGAGGAAGGGGGGCACTAGACACCAGGAAACCTTATATGGGACGAAGGTGGCCAGTGAACATTGAGGTTGGTTCGCGACTAGGTTGCAGTTTAAAATTTCGAACCCACTTTGTATTTGGGTTTGACACCCCTGATCTAAAGTGTGGTAAAGGCTTTGCTTTCAGGGTATAAACAGTTTATGTATTCATTACTTTCCCTTTTAGAGCTGATTTGGTGTCACTGAGCCATACTGGGATGTTGCTCAGGAAAGCAGTGTTGCTTCAGGTGTGCTGTTCTGCAGCATACAGTCATGCCCTTGTAAACTGATGGTCTTGTAGTTCCGCTTATGACCATTTGATGGCAGACTTTGCTCAGAATGGCTACTAAATTTTCATACAGTTTTTATTCATATTAACAGTCAGGAAAGATCCGATTCCAGACAGTGCATTTTTTTTCAATAGTAATGTAGCAAAGGTGCTCATTCATGGTACAATCTCCCGAACGACTACGATTGGATTGGGTACAGTCAGTTGAAGACAAATGATTGTTCTGTTGATCCTTACTGATCAGATCTGATCTGGATCGATTCTATTAGTCTGATCAGATTGCTTATTATTATCCGCACCTATGGTAAGCCCAAACGATTGTTTCCGACCGATCACTATGATTGGATTGTTGATCATTCAGGTAATTGGATCGTTAATGGGCACCTTTAGGATACTCTCTGGAATTGTGTGGCATCTGTTAGGGCTTAAAGGGAACCTGAAGTGAGAGGGATTTGGAGGCTGCCATATTTATTTCCTGTAAAGCAATACCAGTTGCCTGGTTGTCCTCTGCCTCTAATACTTTTAGCCATAGACCCTGAACAAGAATGCAGCAGATCAGGTATTTCTGACATTTTGGACAAGGTTAGCTGCAGGCTTGTTTCTGGTGTAGTTCAGACAGTACTGCAGCCAAAGAGATAAGCAGGGCTGATCTGTATATCCTGCATGCAGGAGAGGCACAGTGTAGCAAATCTGTATATACTGGCATCTCTATATACTGGGACACAGGGCAATACATATCCTGCACCACTGGAGAGACTCTGGGCCAGATTTATCAAAGCATTGCAGACAGTTTTTTTTCTTCTTAAATTGTTCTAACCAGCAGAGGAACTGTTCTGCATGATAATAAGAAACTTCTTAAATCCTACTTAAAAGCGGCAGTTTAGCATGGATTTCTAGAGCTGCACTAGTTAAGAAAAGTGCAAATCTATCCCTAAACTGTCACAGATTAAAAAGTGCTTAATAGCAGTTCTACAGATGGTGCATCAGTGCAGGCTAGGCATGATTTGTAAAGGGCTCCTCCCCCCTGATGAATACCTCTGAGATCCTGCCATTATCAATACAGCAGATGTATTACCTCGGCAACAGCAATTTCCCTCGCACACACTGCACTGGCTGAGAAACCTTCCTAACTCCTCCTATTCCTAACAGTTTAAGAAGGAATCTGCACTATTAAGTGATTTCTTAATATGTCTGAGACAATTCTGCACAGATTTCTAAAATCCTACCACTATATTGTCTCAGACACTTTCGATAAATCTGATTCTGATTCTGATTCTAAATGTCCCCCACAGAGTGGCATACTGCAGCCTCATGGGCCAAACTGCCTATAGTAGTGTGAGGACGGCCTGCATTGTAGGTTTATACTTGCCCTGGGACATTTTACATTTTAGTCACGTTAGCAAACTACCTCCTGAATCCCTCTCTCAAAGCATCTGAGGTAAGAGCTGTGTGCATTGCAATAAAGAGGTAACCACCAGAATCCAACTGTTGTGTTCCAAGTCAGGCCTGGGTATGTTACTGAGGCAATACAGGCACAGAGCAAGCAATATATAAAATGGATGGCTTAGTACAAGAGGTTACTGACGGAGCCTAAACCTGCACCACATAGATTGGCCACAGAGAGCTCAGTATGGAAACTGACCTAGTGCACAGCAGCGGAGCCAACTTGTTTCTTCACTTTCTCCAGATCCTCCAGCTCGAACACCTCAGGGTGCCTATGTTTACTCCGCGCCCATCTGGACTTGTACTCTGTACAGTCTGTCTCATTGTCCTCATAGCCATCATGGCTGTAACTCCGCACTGCTCCCGGCAAGGCGGGATGCACTGCGACGGTCACTGAGGCGGTAGCGGTCACCGTGGTGATGGAGCCGCTTGGCCCAGCAACCTTAGCACAGTAGGCTGGGGGAGCAGTCCTGTGACCTTGAGGCCTACTACTGTGCTGAGTCCTAGAATTGGGGGCCGGTTTAGTCCGTGTATGGGGCCCCTGTGAGGTGGGAGGCTGCTGCTGCCTTTTTCTCCAATCTGTCAGCTCTGAGCCAGAGTTCCTGGTTAGTTCTGATGATGGAAGAGTCTCTGTGTTATTGGTTTCCTGCGTGTCCTTAGCAGGCTCATTCTGGCCCCCTTTACATGGCTTCACCAGCTGCAAGACAAAACATCAAATACACAGGTCAGCTATAATGAAGAGATTCTGGCAATACAACAAAAATGAATTCTATACAAAGAAATGAAGCGAAGAGGTTAAAGAGTCCATTTATTTAAAATGGTGAACATCAGGGCAGGGGGAGAAAAACACCCGACCAACATCCACCCATTCCTAAAATATAAGCCTTGACCCCCAAATTCCCTAAACTTCATTCTGAGCAAAGCAGCTTTGTGTAAAGTTTATACTTGTATGTGAAGATAAATTAGGGAGATGTATGAAGATGAACAAGGAACAAACCTGAAGATTGAAGTACACCTGAAGGCTGCCATATTTATTTCTTTGAGAACAATGCAAATTGCCTGTCTATCCTGCTAATCCGGTGTCTCCACATATTTGTTTGCTATAGACCCTGAACAAGCATGCACATCAGATGTTTCTGACTGAAGTCTGACTGGATTAGCTTCATGTTTGTTTCAGGTGCGTGATTTAGCCACTACTGCAGCCAAAGAGATCAGCAGGATGCCGGGCAACTTGCATTGTCTAAAAGGAAATAAATATGGCTGCCTCCATATCCCTCTCAGTTCAAGAGTACTTTAAGTAATTTGCAAAGTTTTGTAGAAAAATCTGCATTAAAGGATCACTACAGTAAAAAAAAAAGTCAGCAGTTAAAATCTGACAGAACCGACAGGTTTTGAAGTAGTCCAACTCCTCATGGGGGATTCTCAGGGTTTTCTTTGTTTTCAAAAGCATTTCCTGAACGTCACTTTAACTACCAAAATAGCAAGATGCCAGCATTCTTTCTCTTACTTGCACTCTATTTTGGCAATTAGACCTAGCAAACTGCCGTTCAGGAAATGCTTTTGAAAACAAAGAAAACACTGAGAATCCCTCATGAGGAGATGGACTAGTTTAACAACTTACTTTTAACTGCTAACTTTTTCTTTGCTGGAGTGGTCCTTTAATGTTTTCTGCAGCTGCGGATGTGCTTATAAGATAATTGCAGCCTGCTGGCACTTGTAGTTCATCTACAGCAGACAATTCATAGGATTCCCTCCCCATTTAGTAGAAGTAGGAAAATCTCACCATGATTTTGGGGTAGGAGGGGTTCTTGCTGGCCTCCAGCAGGATGTGTGATGGCTTGGGTGGGATAATATAAGTGCTTCGCTCATAGAGTTGAGGGTCATCTTCCTCTATTCCAGAAGTGGCGGTGGTCTCTGAGTAATATTCTGAGGAGTCCTCTATGTCACTGAAGGCTCTTCCCCCAGACTTGTGGGTGACGTAGAAGGCGTGGTGATTCAGGGGTGGCGGCTCCGGGGTGGGGGTTGGAAGGCGACTGCTGTTGTCAGCAGGAACTACCTGAAAACCAAGGCACCGCTGTCAGATACCGTCACATATAACATGCAGAAAAATCCACATTTGTAAAACTCATTGATGGTGATACTGTATATCTTATTACTGCACATCCATGAACCTCCAAGTATTCTTGGACTGATTCTTTTGCTTACAACACTACAACAATCATGTGACATAACAGTGGAGTGTATCTGCATTACTACTGCTGCCCTTCAGGTCATGTGATTTACCTCTGCAGGGGGTCCAATCAGGGAGAGCAGAACCGGCAACAAGACCAGGCCATTGAGCAGTCCCAGGATAGTAAGAATGGTGAGCACAGCAAAGAAATACCTGCAAGTAAAAGATACAAACAGTCAGGAAATATAGTGCATAGATTTCTCTATAGTGACTGTATGAACGATAGGTTTAGTAATAGTAGCAACAGAGCTGATAAATGGTATCATCCTGATTCAATCTACGATCACCCACACACTACGCTTACTTCACCGATCTAACAATGGCGAATGTGCAAAAGCAGCCGTTAGAAACCGTATCCGTGAGTGGTCCACAATTTACTTGTTATTTTTAGCCTTCATATTGCAATAACTCAGAAAGAAGCTGCGTTCCAACACTTTACAATTACACATAAGAATTTTTATGAATGCGGAAAGTGGCACAGTCTCGTAAAGCTATTAAACTGTGGTGGGGAAGTATCATGGAATGTGGCGCTGACATGTAAGGGATGAAGTCCTCACAACACAAACAATTATTGTAAATGTATTCTGACATGCGATTTCCAAACAAATATAGAAATCTGTAGAAATGTGAAAATGTAGATTAGAGGGTCAGAGATTAATACACAGGGCTGGGCATGCCTGTGTTGGGACTGTGTGTTCTGGCGGTGAAGGGGTGAGTTGGAGGTAAGGGGCAGCCCTGTGACTTGTACATTTTAGGTTGGAGTGGAGGGTCTGTGGTGTCCCTAGGGGCTGGATGCCTGTCAATGCTGCTGCCCCCCTGCTTCCTGAACACTCCTCTCCCTCCCCCTCTAGGAGGGGGGGATGGGAGATCATTGGAGCCTGTGAGAGCGGAGGATAAAGAGAACAGGGAGAGAGAGAGAAAGAGGAGCGTCCTTGGCACCATTTAAAACCGGCGAGTTGACGTGAGCAAAACTGGGTCACCTGCTCCCATGCCAAGACAGAGGTCTAGCCAGACAATTTCTGTGGCTTCCACCGTATCGCCAAAAACACACACACACACAAAAAAGGAACAGCTCAGCTTGCACGCAAGCCAGCCTCTGGTTCTAACACACCACCCTAGTGCCGGAAGGGTTAAGTGCGGTCGGTGCCAAGCTGTGAATCAGTATAAGTTCTTAGAAGTGGGATGTGATGTTTATGTTGGGTCGTGTAATCTCCCTCAGTCAGTGTTTAGTTTAGGAGGGGGTCCACATACGCAGGCCTGCTGGGGTGGTGCTGGGGGGGAAGCTGCTTCTCAGATCTCTGTAGGGCTTTAGCTGTTTATACGGAGCTCCGCACAAAACCGTCTGTTTACATGAGGGATAGTTGTGCTATTTCCTGATCAGCTAGGACTTGCCTGGCTCTGTCCTCCTCCCTCTTCTAAACAAGACCTCCCAGGTTGAAAGGAATGGCTCTGGATGAGATTCAGACTGCCTCGTCTTATGAAGAAAAAAAAAAAAAAAAAAGAAAGAAAGAAACTGCACGCAGGCTATCGTCCTGTGCCAGAAAAGCTCGCGACCCCGGAATCACTCAAAGAGTAAAACTACGTCAGAACGACGTGGGGAATTTTTTGTTTCAGGTTCAAAACTGCATTCTAACCTTTCCATTCCTGGGAGATGAAGGAGAATTCTGCGCATTAAGTAATGACATGAAAAGTGAATAGGTTTCCTGCTGGGTGGTTGGCGGGGGTCACCTAGGTGAGGCGATTAGTTAGAACAGTCCTGAGTGGCCCATAGGGGTGGATTTTGCTGATTCTGCAGTGTTTTGCACAGATCAGGGTGTGGACAGGCTGGGAACATAAAGGAATTTGGAATCGTACCTTAAAATGAAATCAAATTCAGATCCGGCGAGCATCAGGACTCCGAGAAGTGTGGATATAGCACCATCCAAAACTGGAGCGAACATGTGTTCCAACGCGAGGACGGAGCGCTGATTCCTGTCACCGATGGCCGTGAGGAAACCCTGGAAGATGAGAGACCGATATTATTAGCTCCTGCAGACATCTACGTGGTTAATCTTTGGTGCCTTTTTTTTATTATTAGAAATTTTTTAAATTCTATGTTTTTTATTTGAGTCGAATGTAACGTATAAACTATTTAGAACATCCTTTAGTGTATGGCCAGCTTTTGGCCGAAAATGTAGTTTACACTGCCAGTGTAACTAGTCTGACAGTAGAAACAGGTATCTGGCCTCAGTTCATCTATCTTTAGGGAATAATAGAGGCTGCCAACTCAATCTCCTTCTAATGGACAACCTTTCCAAAATGATACCTTTTAGTGGTTTTATAAAACAAAACCTAATGCTACAGATCTAAATCTATACATGTAGCTCTATAAATGTCCTTAAAGAAGCCCTGGCCCATATGCAATTAACTCTTTCTCCTAAATTTTCTCCTAAAATATATATATATATATTTTCTTCTATTGAAAATAACTTTTCAGCACTTGCTTGCTGGTGATTTAAAATGCATTTTATTGACAAGTTTAAAGAAAATCACTTAGGAGAAAACTCATAAGAAAAAGTTAATTGTATAAGGGCTCAGGCCCTTATGAAATTCAATTTTTCTCCTAAGTTTTCTCTTGGGAGATAATTTGTCATCATCTGTTCAAAATAACATTTTAGCACCCTGCAACTGAAAAAGTAACAAAAAGTAGGTGAAAAAGTACTACTAAAATTACTGAGTATTTTCTTGCTCTGCAATGTCTATATGCTGGTCCATAGATGAAAGTATGACCATGAACGCAGGCTAAAGTATCATGTCTATGGCCAAATTAAGACTGAAAGGAAAAGATTAGATCTCCAAAATGGTGACATACCAAAGCCACATGGACAGTGAATTCAACACCAATCCCAACCGAAGCAATGAGGATCACCACTGGGATGGCATTAAGTTTAACACCGATGAGTCCCATAATTCCAAAGAGTTCCACTGTCATCATCGCCAGGATAAAGACCTGCAGACACAACGAAACATGTTTCACCATTAATATCCATTTCAAAACTTCACCAAGTAAAAAGTTACAAATGTTGGCACTAAGCAACATAAACATGAACTAGAATGCACTCACAATGATGCCAGCAGTCCAGGGGTTGAGAAGGAGAATGGCGCACACTAGGAAAGTGCAGGCTAATACAATGCTGATTGCCAGGAGAAACCAATGGCGAAGGCCGATGTATTGCTCCCAGAAGAGGAAAGGGTACCCACTGGGGTAACTGTACACCCCTTGCTTCACAAACTCCTCACACACTGAGCGGACGCTCTCAATTGCCTCAATGAAGTCTGAAGTTTGGCGAAGGCCATTCAAGTAGAACGGAAACTGAGCGAATTCGATTGGCTCTGCGGCTGGAACTAAAGAGAGGGAAGCGCACATGAGTGACCTTTATAAAATACAGCTGTGGTCCATTGCTAGTAATCCACATTTCATAAATAAACCTACTTCTCAAGTTCTCCCCAGTTGTATCGTAGCGATCGTGGATCCACTCAGGTGGCTGAGGGTAAAAGTTGGCCTGTGAAGCAGCATAACCCAGGGGATCATTGCTGACCCAAACTGTCAGGTAGATATAGAAGGCATCTTGTGGGATGAGCCCGCTGTCATCCACGAGTCGGCGACTGGTCAGCTGTTTAAGATAAAATACTGGATCAGAAACCGTTCACTGAGAAATGTATATGGGTCAAGTAAGTAGCAGAAGAAGAAACAAAGCTACAATGTGCAATAGAAAATAAGGGGGGGGGGGCATACAACTAGCGATTTTGCGGCCCGATCGGCCAACCGATTTGATTATTTTATGGAATCAGATGAAAATCAGTGCCATGTGACTTGATCGACTGTGGGAAGTTATCGGTCTAAAGCATTGATCAGACATGCAGGAAAATCTCGGTCACACATGGTTGTGCCGGTGGACAGGCGGGAATTTTCATAGCAAGGGCACCGGGGGTACGGGACCTTCTAACACTTGAGGGGCAGCCAGGCAGGCGTGTATGAGCAAGCAACAGATTTCTCTCTGATCATATTCGATCTGAGAAGGATCTGTCTCATGGTTAATAATAATAATAACAACATTTCTATAGTGCTTTTCTCCCATAGGACTCAAAGCGCATAGGCTCGCTCAGATTCAGTAGTTGGTAGTAGGGTGAAGTATTAACACAACAAAAATTATATTTCTGCAAATGCCAAACTGAACAGGTGGGTTTTCAGTCTGGATTTAAACATGTCCAGAGATGGAGCTGTCCTGATCTGAGGTAAGGAGTTCCATAATGTGGGAGCGGCATGACAGGAGGCTCTGGGACCAAAAGGTTCCAGGTGGACTCTGGGTATGTCGATCTGTCCATACATTGCCAGATGTATAAGCACTTCAACAGACAAAAAATAAACATACCTGGTTGAGATTAAAGGGATCCTTCTTATTTCCAGTCTGAATGAGCAACTTATAGGCCAGGATGCCATCTTCAGTGCCATTGCGGTAATTATCCTGCGTGATCCGGCCAGACTCCCAGTCCTTATCAAACGCATTCTGCAGCCCTAAAGGACACACACAAATTGTTTTAGTATACAAAGAATTAAAAAATGGAAGCTCAGAGAATTAAAGACATAAAACCCTGTCCCAACAGCAATAGCAAACTGACAGTGCTTCTAAGCACCAGGACACACCTGCAACCTTTGTCATCCCAAGTGACGGTGATGGATTTGGGAGATTATCCAGAGTGTGTACAGGTGTCCCCTGACATCTGCAGACTGGTTGTTACTGATCAGGCATGCTGGGAAACTACACCCTATTGTTCTTCCCCAACACAGCTCACTCCTGCTCATCTTTCCCCCTCCCCCACCATAGGGCAGAACAGGCTGCCCAGCAGAAAGCCAACAGGCATGCTGGTGTGCGGATTGGTTGTCTGAAAAGATAATCATTTTTGGCTGCCAAGGTGTAGATTGGGCTTAAGCCATTGCTGCTCTAACCAAATCTAAATACATTTTTGGGAGCAGTCAGGCTAAATGTATATGGGGCACCAGTAATTTGGGTGCCAGATTACGTGTACCCCCAAAAATGCAAACTGTAAAAGTCCAACAATCAAGAGACCTGCAAGACATACTGAGATTTGTGGTTCTCAGGCTAAAATACAGGAGGTTGGGTTCCTTATATTCCCCCTCTCACCTCTCAGCCAGTCCTGGAAGTAATGGAGCCACATTTTAGGCATTTCTCTCCCCTCTTCTCGCACCACATATTTGACCGATTCGAAGGATTCGTGAAGAGAGTAAAGTGCAGCCTGGGCTTTCGGGTATTCAAAGCCACCTTTGGTGATGATGAACATGTTGTAGAAGGAGAAATATTTGAACTGCGCAGATATGAAGTTGTATTCCTTGGTCTCGCGGGGCACAATGTCTGTCAGGTAAAGTCCATCATGGACCATGGTGGTTCCATAGAGGCCGAGGCCCAACAGTGCCATAAACAAGGCCACCACAATTCCCTGCACAAGGAAAAGAGCAGAGTAATAAGCATCACAATTCAGTACCATTGCTACCATCACAGCGATTAGACAGAAACTGTGGCCAGTATAATCACCTTGGTTTCTGGCTTGAGCAACAGTGGAGCATACTTCTCACGGGCAAACTCCGAAAGGCTCCACTTCAGGAACGGCAGTGGGACACACTCTCGGCCTTTTTTGGTGTCATCCAGCTGTGCCAGAAGGTCCCGAGTGGAGCTGGAGGAGTTAAACAGCTGAGAGCCCAGAGGATCCATGGTTGGCACAATAACAGAGGGTGAGGTGGAGATCTGAGAGGTGGGTGGAAGAATGGTGACAATATGGTGCCCGGAGGAGTCACACTGGGTGAAGGCCTGCACTGTGGTGGTGATCTGAGTGCTGGTGGTTATGGTAGGGTTTCCATAGGAGGATGGGTGGTAAGTGTGATTATCATTGGCATCAGGAATTTCCTGCGGCTGGATCTGGATTACCCTGGAGGAACACGGGCTGGAAAAAAAACAAAAACAAATACCAGTCACTACAGAGAACAGGGTGACACAAATCTCCAGTTTAGCAGAATAATTTCTCCACTATGAATTTTGATCACTTGTTAGTGCCATTATTTCCCAAGAGTAATAATCAAGTAAGGGGGTTGGCAATATGTTCACCACTTATCCAGTTAATAGTGGGCACTGAACTTGTGAACCAAACACACATTCATCCTGGTTCCACTATAAGGTGAATACAATTATTACACAACCTACCTATAGAAGCAGCAGAGGATATCCAGCCTCTGATCCTCTCGACGCTGCAGGTCCAGGCTCAAGATGGCGGGAAAGATCAGCAGCACCATTGCAAAGTTGAAGACAACCACTATGGCAGCCTAAAGGGTCAAAATGAAGAAAAAATGCTTTAACAAATAGTGTTCTTCATAATACTGTGACACAAATTCTTTAGTACTCGAACCATCAATGTGCCTAAAAGCTGCAGTAAAAACTGATTTCCCAGCCACACTTGGGATACATGTGACACAACTTTGGAATAAATAAAGGGCTTTGGTGCTGACTATTACAGTACAAACAATATATGATCATTTTACAATCAGTTTAGCAACGAGCTGATCCAAAAATGTATGGTTGTCAAAATAACAAAAGGTTGCTTAGGGAACAACTTTAACTTCTATCCATAGTTTTCTTACAAGCTTTGGAAACCTACATTTCTTCGTCAGGCATTATACAGAAGTGGATGGTAAACAGAAATGGTTCTTTATCATGCATGAGAAAACAAAGTCTTTTCATCTTTGACAAAAAACATTTTTAGTTTTGTTTTCAGGGCACTAACAACAGACCACACCTGGTTTGTAACAAGTTATGAATTAGTCAGCAGACAGAGAACACTGTTTGCATGAACCGTGACTATACCACTCAACCCAGGCATTATATATGACTAAGTATACATACATCCCAAGACCTTCTGTTCATCCTTATGTTGTGGCCTTATCTCCCAGACCACCCAGAGAGGTGATCTCATGAGCTAGCCCTCCCCCTCAGCTGCCCCCAGGGAAGTGACATTTCAGTGCACCCAAACTCTTTGTACTAAAGTCACCTTTCACCTGAGCTGCTTGAGCCATTACCATCAGAGACCTCAGGGTGGGTGTCACCTTTCACTGGCTCCAGAGGCACTGAGATAGAAAGATGGAGATGGACATACCCCCTAGCCCTGTCTCTGCCCTATCAGTGCTTGACCTCTCCCCCCCCCCAAAAAAAAAAATAGAATTTCTGAGAGAAGACAATAAATCTCTGTCTGCACACTAAGCACATTAGACACATCAAGCACGCTATACAGTCAGACACAACCTAACAGCCAATATTTTACATCCTCTAAGTGAAAGTTTGGCTTGAGTGATTATCCTTGAGAGATTTATTATGGGATCATTTGTGACTGACCCAAATATCTTCACACATTCAAGCACAAGACCAGAAAAAAAGAGAAAATCTCACTGAATTCAAAAACAAGCCCTAAAAGGTTCTACTCATTGCCTACAATACTGCATGGGTTTCCTCCCAAAAACAAACAGGTACATTAAATGGTTACCTACAAAAAAAACTGGCCTAAAGTTGGCCATACACTTATAGATTTCCACCAAATGTTCCAAAAAGATTGATTCCTTTCTGAAAATAATTGTTTCAGAAGAAATTATATAACTATAAACTATATAAATACTAAATAATAATAATAATAAATTGATTCCTATCACACACTGCTCATCAATTTCTAATAGATTCCAGCAGGAAATCTATTAAAAACTGCTCAAACCCCAGCGTGGCACTATTTAAAGGGATACTTAGGTCAAAAACAAAAAATGATTTTTACTCACCTGGGGCATCCCTCAGCCCCCTAAAGCTGTATGGTGCCCTCGCAGCCTCGCTCCGATCCTCCTGTCCCCGCCGGCGGCTACTTCTGGGTTCGGCGACAGACGCTGACAGGCTGGGAACACGGCTGATTCTCCGCTTTCCCAGCCGCTATATCACCCTCTATGCTGCTATAGCGTATAACCTATACGCTATAGCAGCATAGAGGGTGATATAGCGGCTGGGAACGCAGAGAATCACTCGCGTTTCCAGCCTGTCAGCGGCTGTCGCCGAACCCGGAAGTAGCCGCCGGCGGGGACAGGAGGATCGGAGCGAGGCTGCGAGGGCACCATACTGCTTCAGGGGGCTGAGGGATGCCCCAGGTGAGTAAAAATCATTTTTTGTTTTTGACTTAAGTATCCCTTTAACGTTATAGGCTGAAAATCTACCGCCGCTCCTGCCTCGCCTCCAATTGACTTAGATCTTTCGTCCTGTCTGATCGATACCTTCAATCAATTTTTAGTCAAAATTGACCGAAAGTTGATTGATCAGACATTTTGGGGGAATCGATTCTTTGCACATTGATCAAATCTGCAGGGAATCGAATCGGAAAATCAATAAGCGTATGGGCACCCAAATAGTTTGTACAAAGCATACATTGCGTGGGTTACCCACAAAAACTGGCCTTAGACTATGTTAGGGACATTTGATTGAATATGGTAGAGATTCGATTGCGAACTCCTCTGAGGGACAGTTTAGTGACATCACTAAACACAATAATAATTCTCCTGTAAATATTCTATGCAAAACAAAAAAATAAAAAGTTGTGCTCTATTTTAACTCCTATAAAATGATTTCTTGGCACTTTACACTGGCCACATTATAACCGGACACACTTTCCTGGTAACCCTGTTGGTACACAAGACGATAATGCTAAAAGGGCATAAGATAATAGAAATGATCTTACCTGTAATGAAAATGCCCTCAGCGCTGGGATCGGTACCAAGGCCGCCATAAAAAAAGCAATCATGTTATTGATGGATGTCAAGGCAACGCTGGTACCCGTCCGTCTCAGACACTCTCCTGTTCTTTCCTGACAGGGATGAGACAGAAATATAAGAATCTTGGGCTTGGCAGTGCCAAGGTGGAGTAAAGTCACAGGGTGCCAGATAGATGTAATAACATATATATCCAGTACATACCTTCAGTGGAGTACTGCGGCTGGCCTCGGTGAAAGCATGTGCCAAGAGGAACATGTCATCCACTCCAATGCCCAGTGCAAGAAATGGCAGCACCTGTAAGAGAAGAACAGAGTCTATCAGGGACGTCAGCAGCGCTTGGGACCGTTCTGTGGACCTTCAGTGACTGCAGGTCCACATCTGTATCATAGATAAATCCCAATGCATTGAGGGGAAAATGGCCAGACACAAGCAAGTAGATATTTTCAATCCAAATACTATAATCATTCATCTTTTTTATGCAGTTTTAACCACACTTACATAAAACAAAACAAGATTTGTAAAGCATTAACACACACATAATTTTTTTTCTTAACAAAGTATAACTATACTTATCACATAAAGGCACTAAAGCAGCTCTATACCTGCTGTGTGAATAAAACACAAGAAGCTACTACACACAGCTAACTGTTACTGATTACCCAGAAGGCTCATGGTGACACAGAACCACTGGGAAAGTGTAAAGAGCTCAAGGTGTGATTTGCATATTCAGCAGTAATGCATCGTGGGAGATCTCGCTTGCTTTCATAAAGCTAAATAATAATAGCAAATATCTGCTGTATTAAGAAGGCAAATTCATATTTATATTTACGACATGCTAAGAGCAGCAGTAATGGGACGGGAACGAGAGACACAGGCAGCTGCCAGACCAGCAGGCAGCACCAAAATAAAGGCATAGTACAAATCTAAAGACTGCTGTTAATGGTACTCATATCTTCAGAAGGGCAAAATCAGTGCACTTCTCCTTTAAGCTGATCACATTCACATGTGTACCGTATGTAAAATCTATAGCCCACGTCTCAGGACAGTGTTTCCATGTACCTGGGTGGTAGCAGCATTGAAGGAGATGCCAAGTAAAGAGCAGAGCCCAAGACCAGAAGCCACCGAGAGGGCGACGAGGAGGACACCGGCCAAGCCCACTGCACCTTGAGACTTGCTGCAATCCCAGCGCAGCATGGTGACACAAGCATACGCCAACTACGGAAACAACAAGAGGATTATTAGTCTGTAAATAGAACACAAGTTCCACATTATAAATCTAGTCTGATCACTACTCATGCATGCATTATAGCAACATTACAGCAACAACAATTCATGCCTTGCAATCACTACAGATCAGTAACACTATGAACTAGAAACCACTCTTACCATCAGCAGGTAACCTCCAGCAACCCGGATGGCGCTGACATCAGAGAAGGACTTCATAATGTCATTCAGTGTGGTGGTGGAGAAAGCGTGGATGTTCTGAGATGCATTCTGGGGAATCGACTGCTGCGCTTGCTGCGGGTAGAAAAATGTACAATGTTACAATTTATCAAGAAACCGCTTCCAATTAGAAACCAATAAAACATTTATAGCACAGATCCCAGTGCACTGCTCACCAGTGTTGGACTAGTAGGTGGGAAAGATGAAGAGATCCATTTGCTGACCAAGCGGCAGTAATCTGTGAAGACTTGCTGCAGGTTTCTATTGGGGATGATAGCACAGGGTTTCTGCTGCTTGGCCAGCAGGTGAATTTCCTCAGTTTTTCCACCTCCCAGTCCGACACTGCTGCTCACATTATTACTTTTATTGAGTGCAGTTATCTTGAAATCAATGTTTTGTTCCTGTGTGTGGCCACTTTTGTATATGAATGTATTCCCACCAGTTGGAGCCCCTTGTAATGGCTGTAGCAGGTGGGACTCCTGAGGGCTCAATCACAGGAAGTCCATCATCCACTAAACACTGAACCACCAGTTCTGAGTGGAGTAACCGTTATGACCATCTACGTACATTCTATTGAAGTAACTGATGTGACAAAAAATTTCTTCTCACCTCCACAAACTTTCTTTGCCAAGACTCCAAGATGCAGGCCGCCTTCTCCTCATTCCAGTTGATGTCATGGATTTCGTAGTCATCTTTGAAGTGTTCGTACAGCTGCCCGGGACTCATCAGGAGGTACATGGTCTGCAGAGCTTCAGCACTAAGAAATAAAGCACGTGATGTTTAGAGAAGGAGCAGAAGAAGCAGCAGAGAAAGACAGAATCGAGTTATGAAGCACTTCGCACCTCTTCAGCTCTCCATTTAGTCCTTTGGCCATCCCACCTAAGATGAGTTCCTTTTGCCAGTACATGAACTTCTTGGAGAAACCATGGCAGCCGTTTTGAAGTGTGGCAACAATGTCTGGGCTCTAGAAGGGAAGAACAGACAAAAAAAAATACAGTAAATATTGGACAATTACGTTAACAGCAGTTTCAAACAGAAACCATTAAACTTTATGAAGTTACAGCAGTCAAAATCAAAAACTATTGTTCCTTGGCAACTTGACGATATCGTTAGCTGAGTCTTGATAGCCTATTTAAATATAATCACCTTTTGTGAGCTCTTGTTAGGGGCACTGTCTGGGCACTCCGAGTCAGTGGGGTCAAGGCATGGCCGCTCCATGTAGGCCTGACCCACTTCTGCCTTATCCAACATCTCCTTGAAGCCATCCAGGCTGGTAAACTGCCCCAGCTCCTCCATAAGCTGAATTGGATCCAAGTTTGTCCACTGGATGTCTCGCCTTCCCCTGGAAAAACAAAACATTTTCCTATGAGTACTATCCACATACACTCTGATATCATCTGTGTCTCTATAGGGAGTCAAAACACTGGAAAATGCCAACCACAAGTTAGGAGGACTGCTTGCTTACTACACTGAGGGAAGTCGAGCTCCAGTCCTCAAGTGCCAAGGTCCTCACACATTTTGGAACAGCTCAAATGAATTGATGGGACTTAATCAGGAAAGGTGAACTTCCTCAAGCAAAACACATTTCTCCATTTCTCAGTCCATCCTAAATGCTGGCATGGATATGGCCGTCGAGGACTGGAGTTCGCCACCCATGAGTGTGACTGCCCTTCTAACGCAGAGACTGATGTGACCGATTTTGTGTTCTCTGAAGAGTGGAATGTTTGCTACATACTTGTATAATAATAGTAGTATTAATAGTAATAACATCAATAACTAATCCTCGACTTCTAGAGGGAGACGTACACTTCTATGGAATATATTGGAGCATAACTGTGAATATCATTTTGGGTTGACTATACGGTTAGGAAGGGGCCTGTGTGGATGTCGTTACTTTCTGGAACATATTGGTAATTTATAAATAGCAAAATTAAAATGAGTAAAGTATTCCCTTTATATGCTTAGCTCATGTGGAGACACCAAATACTGCCCCGGGAATCGTCAGTTAGAGTCATGTGATCAGTAATAATTTCCATAGAGATGTAGCAGATACACAGCAGTATGCAGGGCCAGAGCCGACTTGCAGACTGTTTACATTCCAGTTTAAGGACTCTCAGGAAAGTTAAGGTGGAAAAAAATTGATATTTAATGTCTTTGTTATTTAAATGTTCCCCCTGCCGCTCACTCCCCATCACCTCGCAGCATCGGCGTTTGCTTCTGGGGGCCGGATCCCCCCTTAACCAGTGAGGCGTGCCAGATGCCCAAGAAAAAGAGCATGTATTATCCTGTTACACAGAGGAACAAAGCTGTGTGCTCCCATTACTGCAGCGCGCAGCGCAAGTCAGGGCAATTAACAGCAGTGCCGTAACATCTTGATAGAGCCAGGGAGCCTGCAAGGCATGCTGGGTAAGGAGATGCGAGAGGCCAAAGCTGCTCCGATGTCTGGGAAGAAGACATTCTCAGGAGGAAGTGGGACTCGTGCTGATCGCATACATAACTTTCCACGTGCGAACAAACAGATCAACTCATCCCAAAATATTAAAATGCAACATTTCTCATCTAATCTAAAGAAACTTCACGCCTAAATAAAAACCGCCTTCATCAAACCACCCCACCTATACAGAATAGTACAGTGTTTGTCTGCAATCAAAGTGTAGTAAGTTATACCCACTAAGGTCTCTTTTTTTTTTTACCTTCAGAATGCAGTCAGCTTTCTGACTAATGCCACAATCATCAGAGGACTGCCAACTAGATCACTAGACTAACAGATCCAAATACAGCAGAGTCACTTTGAGGAACAATAGTCTTTGCCCGGAAGACAGCAGCTAAAATGACAATGCAGCTTGGATAAGTCTGAGGTTTTCAGTGTTTGTAGCGGTGGCATCTAGGGATGGTTAATGAGATGCTAATATTTCTGACTTACATGCAGATTTGATGCAAATCGGTTGCACTTTGAGACTGAGCCAATCAAATTCCAGCCAATTTCGACTGCATACAATCTGCATTAAATTTCCACGCAAGCCAAAATTATTTGCACCCCTTGATCATTTCTGCTGGCAGCAATCTGATAGCACACCAGATTATATCCAATGGAATTGAAAGGTCGCTTTAACGGGACAAAAGCGGTTTCATTACTTCTACAGAGTTGCTTCTTCAATGAAGGAGATAGCAAGACATTTTAGAAGTGCTCCTTCACTCACTGGAATAGTCGGGGGCTTTCTATGTACCTTGACGTTTTTGTAAATGCCCTAATCTAACTAGCCTGTGTCATCTCAGATGTGACTCTTGATCTGTCCAGTTTGGGAAGCTACTCTGTAAGAAGGAAGAAACGTCTATGAACAGAAATGAATATACTTTATTTTTCTTAGGACGTTCCATGACCTGTATAAACAAGAGCACCCACAGAAACAGCCCTTGCTAACAGCTATGTAGTGTGGGAGCCTATCTGAAGTGTCTATTCAGACTCTATGCAGCCTGGTGCACAGCCACACTGCAGCGCTGGTGTGATTGCCCAATGCACACTGAACCAGATTGCTGCATGTGTGGCCTGCATGAGTCATGTGATTAAAGAAAGTGAGCAGGACCAGTAGGATCCTTGGTCTGAAGAAGGCCCCTAGCTCCGAACCATGCAAACTCCAGCAAGCATGCACAGATCTCATACACCCTCATCCTCAGTCCCGACTATGAGATTTTCAGACCTCCGCGACAAGTGGAACTTCATCTTAGCCTTGAATGAGTTAAACAATGCAAAGAGACTTCACTCATGAAAAGGGGGCTCCAGTGCCTGTTTTCGGGCCCCCCAAACAACCAGCTTAGAGGGAGTACGGGTCCCTGCGTCCTCCTCTTTGGAAGCTGAGAAATTCACAGTTCTTCGCCTCCAAAAGATGTGATGACCCCGCAGGAGAAGTTCTGTGTTTTCTCAAGCCCCCTGATAAAAAGAGGTGAATGAGGGGGGAGACGGGAGGGAGGGAGGAGGTCCACAGAGGAGAAAGAGAGGTAAAATGTGCACCAGCAGGGCGGGGGTCCCCTTTCACCAGCTTACCCGTCCTCCAAAATATCCCCGTACAGGGGCAAAATACCAGAAAATTGGGACCGGCGGCCCTTAAAGGCTGATGGAGATGGTATCTCTGCGAAAGGGACACACAATGTCCAGCCCAGTGCCACACAGCTCGAGAAGAGAGGACCCGGGGACACAAGCGCGCACACTCGGCCAGGAGAGGGAGGGGGCAGTGCAATAATTCATTAAAACTGGCCAGAAAAACAAGGGCCGTTTCTCGCAGGATTCCCACATACCAAGCGGCTGGCAGTTGCTTCCACAGTGAAGCCCCCTTTATCTGCCTTTTCTTGCTTCACTGAAGCCAACTCGCCTCTTTTGTCTTCTGCACACATTACTGCTCCTTTGTTGAGCGGGCTTCTCTCGCTCTCCCCTCTGCCTCTCTCTTAAAAGAGGGAGAGATCCCCGGGGCTGAAGTGAAGCGGAAGAGGGGAACAGCCTCTACCTAACCAAAATACATATAATAAAATAGAAGATCCCCAGTCTGCCTCCATGACAGGCCCTGCAATCATCTGTGCTGACAGGCATTCTTCCATCAGCCTGCAAAGAACTACAGGTCTAAGCAAGCCCGGGGCATTTGGGACTTGTTGCTGATTGGCCGCAGATAGCTGAGTCATCTCACATTTACAGCTACAAGTTTACCAGAATTTGGTGCGCTTAACAAAGTATATTGAACGCATAATTTTTCTTCGTTTTTGTTAAATACGTGACCCTTAAAGGTCAAATCTGGTCTTTTTAACAGACACAAATATGAATATATCAGTTACATGCAAACGTTCTCACTATGCATCAGTTGTTTCTATATGGGTACAGCCATATTGTTAATGACATGTACATGTTCAGCATTTATACCTGTGCTTCATTCATCCCTCCCAGACCTGCTTTATTTAGCTCTAATGATGTAAACATTTACAAAGAGCTAGCTCCTCCCACATGAGCTTTATTATGCAAATACCTCTCTTGCCTAGACATATGGTTAAAGTTTTAAGCAAACTTTTTTTTTAAATAATTGTGACAGGAAAGGGGAACTTTTGTTTTGGTCCTGCGATGTAGTTTTTTTGACATCCTCATATAGATATTGATCCATGGCATCTGTAACAGTATTGCTATATGCGAGAACCATAGCAACCAGTCAGATGTCAGTGTACGGGATTGGATCAGTGAAAGTGGTTTTCAGTGGCTGTTATTCATCACACGTTGCACACCATTCATTTACTGGCTGCGGTTTCAGAGCATCATTTCGATGGAGGTCACGAAAGATGAGGCATTGGGGGGATGAGGGGGGATAGAGCAGCAGTACGGATGGAGCACTGAGGCTGTGACCAGCGCCATGTCCTCTCTCTCTCTCTCTTTCTCGCAGTACCTCCTTTCTCTATCCCATCCTTTATTCCAGCCAGGCTCTGAATAATGGCAGCATTTCAATTTGTTTAGCAACTGCCTGCTATTTGCTGGATCATTAGCATGAGAATACACTGTGTTACCATTTGCTGACAAAGCAGCAGCTCTGCCTGGGCCCCATATAGATAAACACACTTGTAAACAGAAAGAATGAAGGCTTTTGTCCTAGCTTCCATCTTCAATCCCCTCCTCCTCCCCCAACCCTTTCCACTTACCCTCCCCTCCCTAAAAAACCTCCCCAGCCCCTCGACCTTAATAGACACATAATTACCAGAGGGAGAGCCAGGCCCGGTGGCCAGGAGGAGGTGACATTGGCCTGGTCAAGGTGGCTGTGGACTGGAATGCATCCTAAGCTGGGGGGGGGGGGGGCAGAGCGTGTCCGTAATTTCAAGGACTTCCCATAAGCCTTTTGGGTGGCAGCCAGACATACATTTGTTCTTTTATACAGTTTACTCAAAGTTAAATTTAAGTTGTCAAAGCAAAAGGTTTTGAATCAGGATGATGCCATTTATTGGCTAACTTGAAAGAGTGAGCTTTCGGTAGATAAGTTTTCCTCAGACTCTGTTCCTGTATGTCAAAGCAAGTGCCACGCTAGAATGACGGGCAGTGACAGACCTGTTCACCCTGGGCCGATAATGGGTAATGCTGTGACATAGTGCAGCCATTTCCTGATCCTGGCAAGCTTGTGAGAAAGTCATAGATGATAGATGTTTGATCTGGCCATTGTTGCAAAAGTGGAGCAACGACTCAGAACAACCAATCAGGATTCCTGACTTATTTTACAGTTTATACTTAGATGGTTGATTTTGGCAGTGTTGTCTGTACAGTGATTGATCCTACAAATGGTCACCAGACCTACATAGGAGCTTATCAGTTATCCTCTGACTGGCACCCTGCAATCAGCAGGCTGTTTATTTTAACAGGAAATAAATCTTGAGCCCCATCTACACGATACGATTCTTTGTGCGATTCGATTACGATTCTATTTACGATCCGATTAAATCCGACATGTCCGATCGGGATTCGATTCGGCAATGGCAAATCGAATCGAATCCCGATCGGATATGTCAGATTTAATCGGATCGTAAATAGAATCGTAATCGAATCACACAAAGAATCGTATCGTGTAGATTGGGCTTTACAGATACAGATTGTACATATGACACAATAATGAACTTACGGTAAGTAGGCGGAGCCTCCTTGCAGCTGTGAGCCTTCCCAGAAGCAGTCCAGAGGAGTGATGACAACACATGGGAACAGTTTCTCGATCATCTGCAGAAGAATTGTTAAAAATTAAATCTAACTTAACTAAAGCAGGGTGTGTGCAGCCACCGCCCCGACAGCGATACAGAGTACTATCTGCTCCCCGCTTACTAAAAACATCTAGCATGCATTGGTGGTTGTTCTGGCCATATATAGCATGCAAATATTATGTGTAACTACAACAACCTATCTGATGACATACTACAGGTATAAAAAAGCAAACCTACATCCTCCTTGTCTGCTGAGGAACTACAAATTCCAGCACACTTTAAAAGTGGATACATAAGCCTATGGGTGCAAACTGCAACGCCCCCTCCAGTGTACTCACCCTCTCAATCATCCCATTCTCGATAATTGGAACGCCAGATTTGTAGCAAATCTTGTTCAGGTCCCATGACCTATAAAAAGGAAAAATGATCAGCAACAAATTAATGGACGATGATCACAACAACATAAAAGAGGTGATGAGTAACAATTTTGTTTATCAAGAGGTTGTGCGGAAGCTGAGTTCTTAAGGAACCATCGTTTTTAAAGGACATCCGAGGTGAAAATAAACTGATGAGAAAAACAATTGTATTTATCCTCCTCCTCCTAAAAATGAAGTTTTTAGCCATCCCACAGTTTTATTTTATATTTAAATCTAGTTGTTAAGTTTTTACTGTTTCATTGTCTCTGCTCAATGACACATTCATTGAAGTATACCAGAGCTCAAATCTATGAATTATTGACCCTATTTATCTCTCTCCTGCTCTCATAAACCATTTACTGACAGCAAAGTGTTTTATGGATGTAATTACTTATCAGTGAGGGTTATGCTATAGTCTGACCCAGTCCCCACTCGGACAGAAAACTGTCACTTGCATACCTGATGTTTAACTCTTTCAGACAGAGAAAGAAAAAAAAGGAACACAGCCTAGTTATTGGTGTGCTAAGCGCTGTACACACACATGTCTATCTCATCAGGTCACATGTCACCTCGGTTGTCCTTTAAACGGCTCCAGCTGAGGAGATAACAGGGATTGATTTGCAAAACTACCCTTATGAATTATCTTCAAAATAATTTTTTTTAGCACATTATAAGGACAACTCAACCTAGCGCCCCTACAGAAAGAATGCATGTCATCGCTTATGGCACGATTACACCACACAACCTTGTCCAGGAACTGTTGCACTTACTTTCCATACATTGACACCTGCACTTTGCTGGCCGCAAGCGCTGCGTTCAAATGGACAAGCATGGCTTCCTGTGTCAGAATGTTCTCTCCTTCCTTTTTCGGCGTCTGGATGAGCATTTGGGAGGTGTAGATGGATTCCTCTCCCAACTTTTCTTTCGTGTATCGGAGCTCCTGGCTGACTCGGCTCCCAGCTACAGAGGAAAGGAGACAAATTAAGCATTAAGATTTAGCGCCTCTATTTAAGTGGCTCCATATGAAACATAAAGAACTAGAAGACATGTTTTGCACATCACTACACTGGATTTAGGTCATGCCTCACGGCACATGAGGGATTATGGGTACATATAATGATAGTTTTAGGAAGCTGCAGGCCTTAAAGCACACCTGAACTGAGAGGGATATGACAGGAGGAAGGGAGGGAGGATAACATTTATTCCTTTTGAACCACACAGGTTTCCTGGCTGTCCTGCTGAACCTCTGTCTCTAATACCCTTAGCCATAGAACCTGAACAAGCATGCCGAAAGGAGGGCTCTGGCTAATACAGGTTGGTGGCTGGAACTTGCAGCTGCACCTGGAGTGTTGCCCATTGCCATCCTATGGACCCATGAAGACATTATTGTCCCTGCATTTTTCTGTGGTGATCCCCTATTACAGCATGAAATATTTACATTTTACAGGAGGCCCTGGTATGAGGTTATGAATATCTCCCAGCAGCCAGCGAGTTAAAGCCAGTATGTCATAATGAGCTGTCAGTCTATGGGAACCACATCACCCGGGTATTCAGTCCTCCGCTTGCGAACTTTGTGAGGAAGAAAGAAAGTTTCTCGTCATTAGCGCTAATTTGAAGCAGCGCGGGTCCATCTGGGGCTTCAAAGCCCATTGAGAGACGCTGAGGAATTTCAACTCCCTAATTAACCCAGGGAACAGACATGAAAAGAGGAAGGCAGGGGGACCGAGGAGACCAACTTCAAACAGTGGGATCGCTGCAGAGGCGGGAGGGGCCAGAGGACACGAAGGAAGAAGAGACACTAGAGGTGAATATGTCCCTAAATGGGGCCGGTGACAAGTTTAAGTTACACCAGCACCTGTTGGGGACCGTGCGGAGGGACTGACAGATTACACACATAGTAAACACAGAAGGTTCCTGGCTGCGCAACAATTGTTACGGCGCGGGATCCAGGAAGGCCTCCGCTGGGTATATTGAAAGCAGCATCTGGACATTTCACTCACCTAAAGAACTTTTTTTAAAAACTTTTATAAAGTTTTTCCACTTCTTACACTAAGGAGCAAAATAGAATTCTCATCTTTTTAGTCTTGATTGGATCAGGAAAAGGCTCTAAGATTTGGTATGTGTGGATGAGCCTTTTGACAGCTTGACACTGTTGGTTTTGGCACCTGAGTGTGTCAGTGCACTGCAGTGTCGTCCCCCCCCCCCCCACATAAAATACTATTCCACCTCCATGTGCCATCAACTCAACATACCCCCCAAAGTAACATAATACATAAAGCCTCTAACAAAGTATTATTCCCTCCTCTAAAATAAAATGATTGATCTGTCCGAAACGGAGATACACAGCTCAGACGCGGTCTCGTTTGACCTGAGGAAGTGGGCAGGTCCTGTGAAACGCGTTCTTTTAATTAGTGTATAGCAACCAAAAATCTTAACCTCTTATCACAAGGTAAGACTGTTCCCATTATTTACCTTCACTCACTACATATTGCATCTGTGCAGAGGCGCCTGGTGCATCACTGACTACATACTGTTTATACCCGTTTATTGCCGGATGAAGCGGGCTATACCTGTGAAGCGCGTTGCAGCACTTTTTAATAAAGGTATGGCCTTACACCAGGCATGGGCAAACTCGGCCCTCCAGCTGTTACGGAACTACAAGTCCCACAATGCATTTGCCTTTATGAGTCATGACTGTGGCTGTCAGACTCCTGCAATGCATTGTGGGACTTGTAGTTCTGTAACAGCTGGAGGGCCGAGTTTGCCCATGCCTGCCTTACACCATTGGTGTGTGATGGACGTATAAGAGGTCTTTCCTACCAGCACCTCAATATTAAGGTATCCTTTATACAAAATATGCAGTGCAGCCGTAGGGGACACTACAGCTCCAGCATAAAGCCTAGTACACACTGACCAATGCCCACTTCACATTTGCTTGACAATACAATCAAATTACTGGATTGCCTGATAATTGCAATACAACTGCATGTTCTACTGCAGAACGGAAAAAACAAACAGTTGGTGAAAGGAGCTGGAAAGCACTGATCAGGTGTATGTGTGGCACTGTGTGTGCATGTGTGAGCAATCACTCTAATCAGAGGGCACAATGGCCTTGTCACAGGAAATGAATGAGGAACAAAACGGTGAATGGAAGGCCCATTGTACATGTGTGTATGTTGATATGGCATTCCTGTCAAACCATTACTGATCACTACACACATCAACAGGAAAGGTCGATCTCTACCTTATGATGTGGGGACCTGCTCTAATCTCAGGTGTACAGTCGGCCATATACCATACAAAGCTGATTGTAGAATCCTCAATGGCCAGGCCAAACACAGCTCATATTAAGAGTATCCAATGTCCAATCCATATAAGGGTCGCCTGAGCAATATCACATTATGAACAGCTGGCCCTATTTGTTTACTGTGAGGTGCAACAGTTGTAGTGTAAATGGTCATAAAGATGCCAGCAGCTGGGCAAGTTTCCAGTCAAGGTATTTTATGGACAGAGGGAGGGAGTCACGTTTGCACAAATTACATAATGTGCATTAGCTTAGTTGTGCTCTGAAGCAGCCAGAGGAGCCATATTGCTGGAGACGGGCTTCATCCTCTAGCTATAGGCTCTCAACCTTATGAAACATTATATTAAATTCTAAACTTTGCCTTCCAGTGTAGAAAGCACAGCTCTATTTGTTTACCCAATCATAGAACAGCACTTTACAGAGAGCACTGAACCAAACATATCACTAGGTAATTCTAGTTGCGCTTCTTTTACAAGGGTCAGTTTTGAAATTAAGACAGTTAACCTACCAATGTTTTTGGGATGAGGGAGATATCCGCAGTCTCTGGGGAAAAACAAATGCAAACTTGGGAGGAACATACAAACTGCATGGAGAGGATGCCCACACTAGGCTGGATTTCTTGGAAGGCCACAAAGGCCCGGGCCATGAGTCGTTGCAGCCCAAGGGGGCGGCTGTACATGAAAGAGGTATTGCTGCCTAAGGAAGAGGAGCCTGCAGATTGAAAAGAGAGGCTGCAAATGGGGAATAACACATGGAAGAGGGATGCGGTTGCACAAGAGAGCTGTACATGAAAGAGCAGCTGCTGTGCAAGGATGTTACCTATGGATAAGGGGGATGCACAAGGAATGGGGGGACGCTATTACACACGGAAGGGGAGTATCAAGAAAGTTGGCATAGGGGCACTAAAGTATAAATCCACCTGTGCTGGGATTCTAATATGAAACTAGCAAAGTAAGGTGATAGTGCTATGCACTAGTCAGTATGATGTCCAATGTGAAAGGTGACAGGCTTGCACACTATATGGCACTTCCCTGAAGTTCCTGAAGTTATGGCACTTCCCCACGGTTAGACTTACAACCAATAGAAAAAATGTGCAGGGGAGATACAGGACACAAAAAAACCCTTTAGAAAACGTATTAATAGATAGAAAACATAAGTCTCCCCAGTACTAAGCTCTGCATCCCAAGGCTGCAATACGTATCAATCAGACCCACAAACCGCACCAGGGTGTCTCACCTCTATCCGCCTGGGCGCCACACATACGAAGATAAGAAGAAGATTGTATTGGAGGAAACTTAGTAATTACAAGGGGCCTAATGTCACCCCCTCCGCTCTTCCCTTACCCATCTGGACCACCCATAGAGCAGTGTCATCTGCTCGCCATGTGAACTAGACGGGTGTTACAGTCATCGGTGAGATGCAGACACACACTCCCACGCAAGACAGAGCTGCAGCCCAGACCAGGCGGAAAGAGGTTTAATCGTCCAAAACCGAGGAACGAAAGGTCAAAACCCCAAACAGGAGGAATCTCCAGAAATAACAGTAAATGTTTGTGAATGGCAACCGACGGGGGCCTTCCAGAGATGCAGGCTGAACTGCCAGCTGCCCTACAGTGCCTGGGGAACTACAAGTCTCAGCATACCCTGGCACCCAGATAACGTGTAGCTCCATGGCTGCTGAAAGGTTCTTATGACTATACGGCTGTAATAAAGGAAATGTAGTTCATCAACAACTGGCACATCTTTTGGACATGGTGGAAGTTAAAGTGGAACTCCAGAAATTCTAAACGTCTTTTTCCTAGTTTTGGGCAGAACAGGGCAGGACAGCACATCTGTCAGGCTTTTATTACTGTCTGTGTCTCTGATGGAAATATAAATTCTTCCTGCAACATCAGGAGTGACAGAGAGTTAGACCTCTCTGATGGTGACACAGACAGCAATAAAAATCCAGAGGGAGAAGCTAAGCTTCCTTTGTCCATTCGAAACTAGAAAATATTTTTTTCCAGAAATTTGTATTATTGATTGATTCCTATATCTATATGGTACTGAAACGTTCTGCAGCACTTTGCAGGAAGCACTCTGCCCCATAGAAGCTTGCACTCTAATCAGTCCCCACCACAGTTCTTCAGCTACACCAACACTAGGATATTTAATCTGGCAGTAGGTATTCCATGTAAAGCAAACCAACCTCCCCAGACATGGGTTGATGATTGTAGACAGGTTACCAGCTTTGTGAACACACTGTTATCACATACCCCAATGGGGAAAATAATTCTGATGCTTCTCTGAAACTACAAGTCCCACAATGCCGAGCAGATGACTGAGTAGGAGCCAATCAGTCGCCTAGTAACAGCTGGAGCATTATGGACCCTCCAGTTATAAGCAATGTGTCCATCACAGTATCAGAGCTCACTGCTGGCTCTCCCACTGATAAAGCTCTTGTTCCAGTGTCTCCCCACAAACAAGGACACAATAAGACCAACAAGAGATGTGTACAGAACACAGTGTATCAACACAACGATGACTGCCAGCTATACCCGATTCCAGAGAGCAGAGAGGGAGCCATAAGCAATTTCCCACCGAGATGAAAATGTGTAACTTTACAGCAAAATGATACATCTAAAAATCCTTAATTACTACTAATTATAGCATAGTAAATCTTTTCCCTTAAAGCCCAACTCCGGCCAGTGTTTTTAAGGTTTAATATAGAGAAGGAGACTGTTAGTACTAGAGATGGTCAACGAGAAGCTAATAATTGCAGAATGCATGAAAATGTAATGCAAATTGTATGAAGTTTAGAACTGGGCCAATCAACATTTACCTCCTGCTTGGACTGGCCATCTTCAGTTTGTGTCATTGTCAATTTTTAATTGTCTGTGTCCCTGCTGGAGATGTTCTTACTTCCTGTCCAGTGCCACCCAAAGCTGTATCCAGAATTTCCAGACTAGCCCTTCTTTTCTAAAAAAAAAACTGTTTCTGTGCTGCCACTAGAGACATTGCATCACATCCTGTTCCTGTGACAGGAATCATTGGAACAGGAAGTGCGAACAATGCTCTTCAGCAAAAAAACAACAACCCATTCTAAAGGTGCCCATTAAGGGTACAATCTCCTGAATGATTGACCGGATGATTGATCAGATTTGGGATCATTAATGATGCCGACCTACAACGAACTATCGATTGCTCCGTCACTCTATATTTCTGAATGATTCTTTTGGTCTGGTCATATTGCTTATTATTTTCCCCTGCATTAGTGGGCATGAACAATCGTTTCTGATCAATTGCAGTGATCGGATGCTAGATCAATCAGGAAAATGTACAGTTAGTGGTAGCCTTAGAGGTGGCAACACCTTTTAATTCAAGAATTACAATCAATTTTACACACACACACACACACACACACACACACACACACACACACACACACACACACACACACACACACACACACACACACACACACACACACACACACACGCGCACACACGCTAATCTATTGATCTTCATTCAATTTCCATATGAACTGACCAGAAAAAATGCACCACTCCCAATCTTTCATTATCGAAAAAAGGGAAAATTCAAGAATAAAAAAAAAAGCTCTTTCAATTTTCTGTACAACGTATCAGTTTATCGAATTGGCGTAAAATTGTATCATTTTACTATATCGTGTTTGGCCGCCTTTACTCAACACAAGAACAAAATCTGGGGGTGGAGTTGGGCCTTGAACACCCACCAAGGTCATCATAATGGTGACAAATTTGCTTTAGTAGAGCCCTATGGCTCTAACCGCCATCACACGCAGTCACTTGAATTTTTCATCTCGATGTGTGGCCATTCCTCATCAATGTGTCCTGTGTGGTGACACATACTGGCCCCCCTGCAAACAATGGCTGATCATCCGTGGTAGCCGCAAGCTCTATTTCCAACTTAAATAATGCTCCTGACTAAACGTTCTTTCTATTAATAACGGCACATTATTATTTTCTGGAGGCAATGCCACCAACTGTGACCAATTATGAACAACTGCTTGTACACCAACACACTTCCCAACAGAAATCTTCTGCTGCAAACATGCAGTGGTTGATAGGAAGACTTTAAAGAAAAAAGATCATAGAGAGAGGGGGTTTTCCAGAATGTGAGCACAGATGCTAACCAGGCACTAACAATAAAAGCATAGCAAGTGCTATGACAAGGCTATATGGACTACAATACTCAGCATGTCTCGGAAGCCAGTGGTAGGCTTAGGTTTGTAGCTCCTCAGTAGGGAGGCAGCTATGTTTCGGGCGGGTATACTGGGAAACAAGATGGACTCCACCCGCCATTGACCAATAAGCTTTAAGCATAAATGAATAGGCCTTTTTGCTTCAGCCAGTACAAGAATCCGCTATGGTCCACTCCTGGTTGACCGGTTCTCAGGAATGGCTGACATTTCCTGTGACAGGAATCAGCACACGTGCGTATTCTACCCCAAGTGTGTTTTTCGCCATACATCAAATCCCGAAGTGCGTCTTAAAACGGGCAGGTGAGCGTGTTATGTGTACGAGCAGCGCTGCTTTACAGCCGAATTCTGGCTTGGCGTTGTTTGAATTCCCTGCGTCATTAACTCCTTTGTTTCCACAGGGCCTGGGCGGCATAGTTTCAGCGCCCAGTAAAAATAAAGCGAGGGGGAACTTTATACGTTTCCAATATTTGGACATGGCTGCTGCATTAAATCTGTCAATCCCGGGCTCCTCGCAAAATAAACAGTGCATTCCACTGGCTGAAGGCATAAGCAGGGAAAGGCATGGGACAGAAGGGGTTAAGGTGATTTCTTTCCCCCCCTTTTTTTGCTAGTCTCCTCGCACCCAGTCATGTTTAAACAGGAAATATTCCCACCCTACAGTTAAGTTTCCCTTCAGCAGCAGATGTGATAACAAGAAGCCACACACATGCACACTTTCCACGGATCTCTGAGGCACTGCCAGCGCACACACCGTCTTGGCAGACGCTCCAGTCTAATGTAGAAAGAAAAAATACCAGTCAAGGCAGCAAGAGAAATTAGGAACAGCTAACTTATCCTTAATATCCAGAATCTGCTGCTCTGAAATGTGTCTGTGTGCACTCAATAGCAAAGGCATTGCTAATCAAGGCTGCACTGTGATTGGTTGTAGCAAAGTGGCGGCCATGTTTAGCTTGGCTAGGTGGCTAAATATTTAGCCCTGGTTTTGTGGAAGTGACAGAACTAAGTAAACAACGCTCAATGGTATTAAATGTCAATCACAGTTAAGTGGTCAGTCTACTGTGCAGTATAAGTAGTATTTACAAGTGGACCTAGTCCTGTATCTATTGGTGTTCTAGCTGTGAAATCCATCAGCCAGATTTCTAGGCCCTGTTTTGACTAAAGGTTTAAGTTTGAGGCATTGCCACTAAAGGTGCCCATTTATGGTGTGATTTTTAGCAAAGCCGCGTATTTTTGATAAAGTTTTTCAGAGCCAAAGAAAAGATCGTAGTTAAACGATCCACCGCATTAAAGAACCAACACAATCCTCAATATCTCAACTAGTTGCAATCGTAAAAAAATTGATAATGTGATCATTCAGCATCAATTGGGCCCACCGGCCTTTGTTTTCATACAACATAATCGCAATAATCCAATCAAAAATACGACTGTTCACTCAAAATTGTACCGTTAAAGGACAACTGAAGTGAGAGGTATATGGAGGCGGCCATATTTATTTCCTTTTAAGCCATACCAGTTACCTGGCTATCCTGCTGATCCTCTGCCTCTAATACTTTTGGCCATAGACCCTCAATAAGCATTTGTAGATCAGGTGTTTCTGACATTTTTGTTAGATCTGACAAGATTTTCTGCATGTTTGTTTCTGATGTTATTCAGATACTAGTGTAGCCAAATAGATCAGAAAGGCATCCAGGCAATTGGAATGGTTTAAAAGGAAATAAATATGGCAGCCTCAATATCCCTCTAACTTCAGTTGTCCTTTAAGCCTTGAAGTTTGGGGAGTTCCTGCCTACATTGGTGTGGAATTTGAGCCCCAGGAAAGAGGTTAGGTTATTTATAGTCTCAATTATGCCACTACCTCCCAGTAAATCAATTGGCTTCATAATGAAGAAAATTATTCCAGGGGACCAAGGGGCTCAGGATGAAAATAACCAGAAAAGTTAATTTTACATCACAGAATTGTAGACCGAAAGAAAATAGTAAAGAAATTTAAATTACAACAAACGTTGAGCAGTTGTTCAAAGCAGCCAATCAGATTTCAGGATGAAATCTGATTGTGTGGGCTCTTGTCTGTTGCTCTTGGCAACTGTCCCCGTTTTCTCGGCACCTGTCTTGATAAATCACCTCCAGATCGCTGCGTTTGACACCAAAGCAGCATATTTTCAATAACACACTGAAAAAGATTGGCAAGATTGCCAGATAGCTGACATAATATTCAGCTTTGTGTACTACATTTCATCCCTGTGGGTTTTCTAAGTAGAATACAGCAGAAATGAGAGAAGAAATTGTGGAGGGACCACCAAGAACTGCAGGTCCATCACATTGTTCTGTGGATTAAGGGATTATTATAACAGGCAGTGAATAGCTGATGTATGTTGCAGTATCGTAGTGTAATGTGGTAACAGGAAGCCCAGAATTACCACTCCTAAGAGAATACTTTGTATGATCGGCTTGCGATGCAGATTTCCAAAGATCGAATTTACAACATTTAATAATACAGCACACTTTGGAACTCATAATGACACATTTTTGTTCTTTCCATTTTGCTAAGGCAGTGAACAGTAAGAATCTGTCACAGCTTAATTGCTCTCTGTGTCCCATTTGGGGAGCTGTTTTGTCACTTCCTTCCCACAACAGGAAGTTGCCCCACTGAGAGATAAAGGCCCTTACCCAATTAGCTTTGTTTTTCTCTTGAGTTTTCTCCAAAGAGATCATTTTTCATCTTATATAAAAAATAACTTTTCAGCATTTGGAAAAGAAAAAAGTAGGTATAAACGTAATACCAAAGTTATTTTGCGTATTTTCTTTCACAGTGGGAGCTTTAAAGGGATTTTATTAAAAAAAGTTTTAAAAACATCTCCTTGGAGAAAACTCAGGAGAAAAGCGAACAGTATATGGGCCAAAGTGTGTTCCAGTCACAATTTCCAACTGCTACCCAAGTACCAACTGCCCCAATAGCAGGAAAGGAGGGCAAGTCTTCCGATGGGGGCTTTGACGACCATAAAAATCTGAGAGAGTAAAACTAGCCCACCCCCACGCTTCTCAAAACTGAAAAGGTTTTGTTTAGATTTCTTATTCTGCAACAAACTACCATGAGGTTCTGGACCCTGTTTCGTGACTGGGCTTTGCAGTACTTTATCAGTCTCGGGTTCCAGCGGGGAGTGTTGATGACTTGGCGGAGTACGCACGCTGCAGTCTGCAAAGCAAATGAGTCACTGAGAGCTTCTGCTTAACATTTACAGAGCAGGCAAGCGGTGCCAGAAAGACACACAGAGAACACACACCAAGAGACACCTGTTACCACGTGTGGGTACTTAGCCTAAGGGCAACAGTGGGCAATAAGTGAAATCAATTAGTGAATCCTACCCAAGGGGCACTGCAACTCCGCCAGCCACACAGAGGATTTCATCTATTTAAAAACCATTCCCTCCAGATTCTGCAAACTACCGAATGTGCCTCTGGGTGGAACAGCCTCAGGTCACATGACCCAGACAGCACGGGAGACTATAGAGAGTGGAGGTAGGGATGCCCCATTGGAAGCAGGAAATTTGGCCACCCTGGTAGCGAGGAAAATTCGGGCGCCATGTTAGGGCTCCATTAAAACCTATGGTGGCGCCCAATTCTTCCTCGCTAGCAGGGCATGGGGGGGGGGGTTAGGTGTCAGGAAAGAGGTTTGTGCAGGACAGGGGGCCGTTCAGGAAGACTGTTTGCGTGGGGGATGATTATAGTTGGGCGTCAGGAAGGCTGTTTGTGCAGTGTACAGTTAGGGTTAGGCATCATGGAAGGTTGTTTGTGCAGGGGGGATGGGTAGGCATCAGGAAGGCTGTTTGTGCAGGGGGGGATGGTTAGGAAGGCTGTTTGCCCGGGGCACGTTTAGGGTTAGACGTCAGGAAGGCTGTTTGTCCGGAGGACGGTTAGGACTAGACATCAGGAAGGCTGTTTTTTCGGGGGACGTTTATGGTTAGGCATCAGGAAGGCTGTTTGTCTGGGGGACGTTTAGGGGTCAGGAAGGCTGTTTGTTCGGGGGACTTTAGGGGTCAGGAAAGCTGTTTGTGCGGGGGACAGTTAGGGTAAGACGTCAGGAAGGCCGTTTGTCCAGTGGACGGTTAGGGTTAAGCATCAGGAAGGCTGTTTGTGCGGGGGATGGTTAGGGTTAGGGGTCAGGAAGGCTGTTTGAGTGGGGAACGTTTAGGGTTGGGCGTTAGGAAGGCTGTTTGTGCAGGGGGATGGTAGGGTTAGGCATCAGGAAGGCAGTTTGTGCGGGGGATGGTTAGGGTTAAGCGTCAGGAAGGCTGTTTGTGTGGGGGACGGTTAGGGTTAGGGGTCAGGAAGGCTGTTTGAGTGGGGAACGGTTAGGGTTGGGCGTTAGGAAGGTTGTTTGTGCGGGGGACGGTTAGAGTTAGGGGTCAGGAAGGCTGTTTGAGTGGGGAACGGTTAGGGTTGGGCGTTAGGAAGGCTGTTTGTGCGGGGGGATGGTTAGGGCTAGGCATCAGAGGGGAGGGAGCTGTGTGAGAATAGGCTTAGGTTTAGCTATAGTAAAATATTGGTATCTACTAATATCTGGATTACTGGTTGCCAAATTTTCTAGTGCCCTTTTTTATGTACGTTATAACACTGCCCGCCTACTGTGTTCAGATCAGATGTTGGTGATCTGAAAAATTCTAGTGATGAGGAGTATTTAAGCAGTGGGGTGGCCTGGTACATTATTACTATCCTTGGATAAAAGGCTCCCGCCTGAGGCAGGTAGGCTGTGTGTACTCTGCACAAATTTCAGGCTTAATTTTCCATTTTGACTGCTGTGTACCTTTTAAACCGAGACAAATTAAGACTCCCCCAAGGCTGATTTCCATCCCCCTGACGCCAATGCCAAGACCCCTCCAAGGAGACCTGCATTTGTGTTCCTAGGCCGAATCACCTTTAAGCGTTCTGGGGACTGGATTATCGGGATTAGGGCCTGTGTGAAAGGCCTCACATCGCTTTAAGAGGATGCGTCCCGGGCTGCATTTTTTACCTGCTCCAGACAACACCGAGGATTGAATAAATCCCGAAACTCAAGGTCCCCTTAATAAAAGGACAGCCAATCACAGCTCCCGCGGCCAAAGAATATTTGCATAATCCTGTCTAAAGACAAAATATGTCTCTATACAAATGCACTTTTCTCCAGGACTCAGTTCCCCCCCATTATAGTCAGAGACAATCACAGTGCGAGTTCTCCTGACCAGCAAAAGATTTACAAATTGTCCTGATATAAGAAGGCAACTTCCATGTCTGCTTTAGGTTGATGAAGTGCTGTTTTAAATTGTAGCTTGTCTTCTGGAGGCTCTTAATCATGTTTAAGGGCAGGATCTGCTGAAGTGCTGCTTACATCAGCCGCCTGACCTGCCTGTCAGATGACTGGCAGCTTAAATGATGTACATAGATTTTTTTTTTTTGGGTGAGCAATTATGTCGTGTTATTTGTTGCTTCAAATCTGAAGAGTCTGTACTTTGTTCTTCCCTAAAAATGGCTTTAGTAGAAATATAGCGCTTCAAGTTTTAAGTTCATGCGTATCCAGAGATTTGTAACGTTTCTATTTGTTGTCATTAGTAATATTAGCAATGACTAGCCAAAGTGTGTATGTTAATGAGAAGAATTGGGAGAGGGGGCAGAGAGAAGGAGGTGGAAAGACAACCAAGAGGCAGGAAAGGGGTGATAGGAGGGATGGAGGGGGAAAGAAAGAATGGGTGAGTAGAGAAAAAGAGAGACAGGAGAAGAAGGGAGAGGGGGCCCAGAGAAGGAGGTGGAAAGACAGCCAAGAGACAGGAAAGGGGTGATAGGAGGGATGGGGGGGGGGGGGAGAGAGAGAGAAAGAATGGGTGAGTAGAGAAAAAGAGAGACAGGAGAAGAAGGGAAAGGGAAACACAGGGATGTAGAAAGAGAGGGACAGAAAAGGGTGGGGAGATAGAGGGACAGGGAGGGGAAAGACTGATAATGGGGAGAAGGAGGAACAGAGGAAAGTTGGGAGAGGGGAGAATGACGACAGGACAAATAGGGGAGAGATAGAGTGGGGGGGGGGGGGGGGTAGAGAGGGAGAGAGAGAGGCAAACAGGGGAGAGGAGAGACAGTAGAAGGGGGGGAGCAAGAGTGAGGAGAGATGGGGGGGGGGGGAATTATGAGAGGAGAGAGAGGAGTGGGAATGAGAGGAATACAAAGAGAGAGAGAGAGAGATGGAGATGGAGATAATGCTTATTATGATTAGCATCTTTATACATGAGCACCATGGTATACAGACAGCAGAAATGCACACTGAGGGCCCTTTTCCACCAGCGCTGGCTGAATCGGAAAGACACAAACCGCTAGCGATTTTACAATCGCTACGGTTTGCTTTTTAACATAGGAATCGCAGTAGGTCATTTCCACTACCGCGATTCGTTTTTGACGGGAACGCGAACGCGCGGCGGAGCGATATTTGCCGCGATTTTGCTATGCAGTGCATAGCATAGCAAAATCGCGGCCGCAAACGTCGGGGGATCGCCGGGTAATTGCGATTCAGCAATCGCTAGCGTTCAGCGTGAACGCTAGCGACTGCTAGTGAAAAAGGGCCCTGAATTCCCATCCTATAGGGAGGTGCTACTGTGTTCGGTCTTTAGCAGGAAGTTGTACTAGGCAATAACCAATGCCAGTCAATACAGAAGCCGATTTCTGTGACAGTTCTCTACTTTGTTAAAAAAAAAGTTTGATTCATTATTATTTTTTTGGTTCTACAAAGAAACAAGATCTCACAATCAAATATTTAACCAAATCCAGGATTAGAAATTCAACATTCTAAACAGTCTGAAACAACCAACCAGGCCAGCATGATAAAAACAAGATGCAAATACTCTATCCATCCTAACGCAGATCTCAATATACCAAATTACAAAGCAAAGTGGCCACATTTTACACTTTTATGTCAAACAAACCTTCCTCAAATGGCCTGAAGCAGCACAACTGAAGGAGTTAAGAGCAAGGCCTGTTGAAGATGATCATGGCTTGCTGTTCTCTCTCTTATATACTACAAGTAAGCGCTGGTGGAGGGGTTCTTGACCTGACATCAGCTGATCTAAGAGCCCCTAGACAGATAAAAACAAGACCCTGTATGTATAATAATCACATGATACAAGCCACCAAAACCAGCCTTCCAAGGAGAGAGACTGGGTAGACTGGGTATAGGCAGAGTAAAAGCAATGACTGGTAAGTGATTACCCCAATTCAGAGCACATATAAAGGCGATCATTACCACTACAGCTGGAGGTGGGCCCCTCTGGTCCAGGGTCCCTGGTGTGGTAACAACCTCAGCATCACCTATTGCTATTTGTCAATTCTGAATTTACAGTCTCTATCTGTCAGCGTGAGTCCTAGGTATGTGAGGGTTAAGTAAACAAAGGGTCTTATCTATTTGTCATAAATACCTCCCAACACTTGAGGGATTAGCAAACATCCTTACAAGACTGTTACAATTAACACACGCTTGATTGATGTTGCCCCATGTGGATCAGACCCATCGCTGGGCCAAGGCTGTGCAGACACACAGTCAGCCTATAGGCTGACGATGTGTTCTGTTGCAATGTGGGGAGGAGGGCTGACGGAGCAAAGCAGATGTGACATCACGTTGGCGAGCAAGCGGTGAGCACAAAACTTTCAGCCGAATCACTAGACGGGTGGCGGCTGCTGTAAACACCAGATTATTAGCAGAGGCAGTCGTTATTGGCTGACTCAGCCGACTATAATCTAGCATGTGTACATAGGGCTCTACCAAAAGCTAGAACGTAAATTCCCAGCTACCATATCAACATTATAGTGCACCTAAAACAACCAATCAGATCGGTAACCACTCCGCTCATATTCGTTTCCAGTTCTGGCCTCCTGGGTTTTATTATTAATAGTAACAATATTTCTTATTATTCAGCACCAGCATCTTTTGCAGTAAAGTTCCTCGGAATCTGGAGAGTGGAGTTACGGTTTCCCCTTCTTCGAGATGGTTTTAAGGCGAAGGATTTACAGCGGAGGGTGTATTGGCAAATTCTTATCCTAGGCAAAAAAAAGACATTTAACCACAGTCTCAAACTTTCTTCTTCCTCCCTTTCCCACACCCTATATAAACGCTCTACAGTGCAGCCGTCTCCAGCCAAGCACTCCAAACCATAAATACCAGGAGCAGATGCCTGCTTCTCCGGCCTGAAAGGGACTTTAACCACTCAGACTGGGGCCTTTGTGTGCAGCCATGAATGTCCTGCTAGATTGTTCTCCACCAAACAGGACAGAAGGAAGAGAGGGGGAAAAAAAGAAAAACAAGGCAACCCCCAACATTATTAGAGGCTCTCACTTCCCCCTGAGTTCAGTTTCTGCAGAAACTGCTCCTCAAAGGCTTCTGAATGGAGGTCCAGGCCCCAGAAACTGGTGCTAACTGGAACATATTTTGGCTTTCAAAAACTTTACAGACCACAGGCATTGATAATGCAGCAAAACAAAATAGAGAGGGAAAAAGGCATTTGGAAATGCCAGAAAAAAACTGTTGTGGAAGTCTGGTGATATGTGCTGTGAGAAGAGGCGGACCCTAATCATGGCATAAACATGTCAAGCAATCACAGGACCTCTTATGGCAGGGCTCTTGATTTCTTTAGATGTCTTTTGATCTGAAATATTAGGGGGATCAGCTTAACTAGACCATTTACTAGACTCAAATTTTTCAAATAAAATAGCAGACTGAATACAGAGATGTCCAAGTTATCATGGAGGAAACTCCTGAGCAAAAGGAATGACCTTCTATGAGGAGATAAAGCCACTTCCTGTTTCATAACAAATAAAGCCACTTCCTGTTTCTTGGGAGATACAGCCACTTCCTGTTTCTTAGGAGATACAGCCACTTCCTGTTTCATTAGTGCAGTCCTCTTCTCAAAGAGAAGAACCTTTATTTTGCATTTGCAAGCAATGTAGTGACAAGAACTTTTTTGTGATAACAAGCTGAGATCAATGTGCAAAGAGAACATTGATACAAAACTGATGCAAACTGATGAAAACTGACAGGACAGGGCTGGAATTGAACTGTACATATTGTATGTGTGAACCCAGCCTTATACGCCAATGTTCTTTATGTAGTCTTAAAGAGCAACTCCAGTGAAAATAATGTAATAAAAAAAGTGCTTAATTTTTACAATAAACATGTATAAATGATTTAATCAGTGTTTGCCCATTGTAAAATCTTTCCTCTCCCTGATTTACATTCAGACATTTATCACATGGTGACATTTTTACTGCTGGCAGGTGATGTTACTGAAAGGAGATGCTGCGTGCTTTTTTGGCACCTGAAAACAGCTGTTTCCCACAATGCAACAAGGCTCCCACAGTGTGATGTCAGGACCTCAGAGCTGTGAGGCGCTGACATCACATGTGGGAGGGGTTTCACCACAAAATCAGACACACAGAGCCTCCTGATCATTCGTTTGAGAAAAGGAAACGATTTCTCATGGGAAAGGGAGTATCAGCTACTGATTGGGATGAAGTTCAATTCTTGGTTACGGTTTCTCTTTAAGACCAATTTTTGGCACAAACAGGTTATGGGGATGTGGGAGGAAAATGGACTGAGGGTAAGAAACTCACACAAACACAAAGAGAACACACAAACTGCATAGAGACTGTGCCCTGACCTTGATTCAAATGCTGGAAGTAAAACATGCTAGCCACTTATGCACAAACGTAGGGTATGAGTATTGAGTTATATTGCTACCAGTTGCTACCAGTCAGGCTTCGGCCTACACCAAAAGCGAACTGCTCCCCCCCCCCCCCAGTGGTGGCAGGAGACTCCATTCAAGTGAATGGAACTGTGGATCACTAAAGCAAGTGATCAAAGCACTATTTGTCACAGTGAAAAAGAAGAAGAAAAAGAAACCAGATTGTTTCTTTAGAACTATGGTGATCTTAAAGGGGTGACCTGATTTTTTAAACAGGCAAGCATAGTAGTGGCGATCTATTAGCAGATAGTCGTTTCTTTATAAATATGATAATATTTGGGCAGCACGGTGGCATAGTGGTTAGCGCTCTCGCCTTGCAGCACTGGGTCCCCGGTTCGAATCCCAGCCGGGGCACTATCTGCAAGGAGTTTGTATGTTCTCCCCGTGTCTGCGTGGGTTTCCTCCGGGCACTTTCCTCCCACATCCCAAAAACATACAGTTAATTGGCTTCTCCCTAAATTGGCCCTAGACTACAATAAATACGATACATGCATACATAGACATATGACTATGGTAGGGATTAGATTGTGAGCTCCTCTGAGGGACAGTTAGTGACAAGACTATATTCTCTGTACAGTGCTGCGTAATATGTCGGCGCTATATAAATACTAAATAATAATAATAATAATAAATAGGCCTCTAAAAGGAAAAAAAATCAAATCTAATTAAACATGATAGAAACTGAGCATCTTGTGGGAGATTATGGTAATAATCCCATTACAGCCATTATTAGCTGAATATCACCCAGTCATTAGCCAGCCTCTGCCAGAAATATCTGTTTAATGAGAGGCAGGGGGTCTGTGACACCAAAGTTATCTGTTCTGCCATTAGCTCATGTGACAGGTTACTGTCGCCTCACGCCCTTTTCAAAGCCCTCACCCCCCAGACACATGTTTACACTTTGTCAGGCCTTAATCTGCAATCTGTTCTTTATTTCAGAGACTAATTTTCTGGAAATTGAAGTTCATATATTCCAGATTTTATGTGAAATATGTCTGCGTTGCCAGGCCCCAAGTTAGGTGCCCGCAAGCGCCCCAATCTCATCGCCTGGCAAGGCTAACATCAGAGATAGCATGACGCAAAGGACAACCCTTCCTGAACACCACACAAGGCTGTGCAGCAATCTGAGGCAGCTGGAGGCCTCTGAACATCTGTCTTTACCACTCTTCTTATCAGGAATGTCATTACTGGAACGCTTTTATCTGTGCTGACAGCCCAGGTTAATTGATGCATTCATTATTTTGGCATTTACACTAATAAGGTCACAATCAGAACTATAAATTAGACTTGTTGACCTCTCTTGGCAATCCTGTTCCACCACTGAAGTCACATGAGGTCAAGACAAAATGGCTGCCACTGGAAAAAGCAATGTCATGGATATTGCGTAATAAAACTATCTGGACGATTTTTAAGTGCTGGCATTATTGATAGCCCAACAGGTAAAAGAGCGGAATCCCAGCACTCCACACTACTGCGCAACAATAGAATATGCTTAATGCTTTTACCTGTGCTATGCCTTTAAGACCACACACAGACTCATGTATACAGGAAATAGCAGTGTATGCTAGGTAAAAGCGCAAGTCATTCATTTCAACAATGCGACCATCAACGTCAATCAATGTAACCATATACGTCCATCAAACTAAGCAAAACGAAGCAGGTTGGAGTAAAAGGCCCTTTACCTGACAGACGTTTGGTGTTTGTTGCATATTATTGATTACCTCAGATTGTAAAACTGCTGTGAGGGGATCCACAAGCTAGCTGCATGTATTGCGTCTCCTGGTGCTTGCACACGGGTTACACTGATTATTATTAGTCCTCTCGGTTATAGTGTACCTAGCTAAAGCAATAAAGCTCAAATCTGTCACAGCATTGAAAACTGGTGGTCGGCTCTTGCCACAAGGAACAGAAAAATCTAATAAAAATCCTAAGAATTCCACATGTTACAAATATAATATATATACTGTACTAGTTCATCAAGCTGTAGCATTAGTATGGTTGGCATAAAATTGAAATAATCTGTCGCCAAAAGAGTCCAGCTCTGACCTATCTATCTGAATGCAAGCTTGTTCCGTAGCTTCACATCAGGAATTCCCAGGCATGCTGGGAAATGACCACAGCCAGAGCTGTCCTTAGCCATCTATAGCATGTAAATCCTCCTTAGTGTTTTTTCTACTCCACATAATAACCGCTTCGGCAAACATATAAAGAAAAAAAACTCAACATTTTAAGAGGCAAACAAGTGCGGTAACCCATAGCAACCAAAGAGTTTTCAGTGATCTCAGTATGGTACACAGAAATGTGGTTGCCCCAGGTCACAGAGACCTGCATATCACTAATCTACACTGTGCATCACTGCAGGACACAAGCTTTACGATCACGATCCTATATATATATATATATATATATATATATATATATATATATATATATATATATATATAATATATATATATATATATATATATATATATATATATCTACTGATTTATGTAGAAAATCCTTTCCTGGCACATATACAAGGCCTATGTCCTATATAGATGTGGGTTATTTTTAACCCATGCATAGTGCAGTATACGTTTAACAGACTACCCATCCCCCTCCCTTACGAGACACAGCTGCTTACCATCTCGGCAGCTCCAGCAACAAGCCTTTTGTGGCCCTCCTATTAGGTCCTAGACCACCCACTACCTATGATGACCACCCAAGTTCGGAGCAGTCCCCTCCACCACCCCCCCTCCTGCTCTTCCTGCTTACAGAAAAGAGCCTATGAGAGGCCTGAGCGCTAATACTCGGTTTGTTTTCTCTGACTTGTATATTCTATGTTGCTGACTGCCTGTGAAAAGCATGGAGCCCTTGTGTGCCTTCCCTCCTTCGGACCTCCAAAGCCCATCCGCTACAAGAGGTGCCCCCATCTTAACAGCCTTATCTAGCTAGAAGGCAGGGAAGGGGGGCAGCTGGGGCTCTTTCTGAGGGGGTCTCTTTTGGTTTAAGCCCTAGGCCTGACCACAGGTCATGAACAACAATTTAAAAGAGGTTATAATCAGAAGCATAAAATATACTTGGCAAGCAAAACAAAACAAAAAAATACCAAAATACAAATTAGTAACAAAACTTCACATGAGAAATGCAATCCAAAATCTTTTCACATTTCATAAAAGAGACAGAATTTAGCAGATCGAAGACAAGAAAACTCCTTAGCTTATAAAGGTGGATACACACCATGCAATTTTACCATCAGATCGACTACTCCATGGATATTTTCCAGGATGTCCGATCTGCTTCTGATCGACAAAAGAGATTGATTTTGTGCAGTACTGATCTCAAAATCGATTCCTTCTCGCGATCGGGAGCAGATCAGACATGCTGAAAAGTATCAATGGGTCGATCTGATGGAAAATTGCATGGTGTGTATTATCCTTAATATCTCTGAATCTCTGAAGACAGCTTACATATTTGTGTCAGATACAGGAAAATCTCAATACACGGTACAATTTTCCATCAAATTGATGGATCCATTAGATAATTTCTGACCAGTACGATCGGATTCCGATTGATTTTAGGTACTTAACCCAAAATCCATTGCAAAATTGATCGGAAACAACTTGGACTTCTACACACGATGCAATTTATCAGATCACCAGTCTATCTTATTGAACATTGTATTGTGTGTATGAGGCTTTACTGCACAACTATTAACCTGGAGAACCAAGGGAATTAAAGATCAGCCAGGTATAGGTGATGGAATTTCATATGTAAATAAATAAATGTTACAATAACCAATATATAGCACAATAAGAGCAACGCTTGGTTGGTTCACATGTTCAGAAGGGGTGCTACAATATCAATGCTTTTAATTCTTTACAAATTATGTGAAAGTTACTAGGGGAAATGCCCAGCAAATCAGAGGTTAATGCTCTACACACCCAAACCCCATGCTTGGGACACCCTTCCTCCTGCCAAGGCTGGCCATACACCACACAATCTCGATTGTACAATCATATCAACTCTTTCCATGTTGAACGAAGAGAACATAGTGTAAACAGGTTGTTGAGGAAGACTCTCATACTACAAAGTTGTGGTAGGATGGTACAAGATCATAAAATCGAGATTGTGTGTATGGCCAATCTGCTCAGTGAACCAATAGAAGAGGAACGTCACGGAAACCCAGGAATAGGGATGGCTAGAAATGACAATTTCCGATTGGACGGAATTCCACATTCCAACCAGTGTCTTTCCAATTTCCGTAGAAATCTGAACTTCTGCTTTTCAAGTAAGTGTTTCTTTTGCCATTTTTGTTGATAAAGTTAGGCCATTCTTTTTCAATTTTTTAAGTTGTTTTTTTGCTGAAGCCACTATACTTTGCAGATGTGCACTATTATGCATACCACCGCACTTCCCCAATCTCTGATCAGACTAATACTTGCAAGACCTGTGATTGGCCTAACATTTTCACGGTATTCTGATTACGGCACAATACTGACTCTCTGATTGGCCAATACTTCAGAGTCTTCTGATTAGCCTATAATTACCGAGCCTCGGTAATTGCGTATTCCACGGAGTTCCGATTTCAACCGTGGAAAGCCAATTTCCAATTGGAAGCTCTGAAATCGGAACTCAGAAGCTCATCCCTACCTGGGAGTACATGGAGTTATGATATGAATTCATTGACTTTAAACCCTCCAAGCATAATCCATATATTTTAGATGGAGAAGACATGGCAACACTGAGTTAAAGAGGTTCTGCAGCAGCTGTCAGACTTCCTGCGTCAGGGCATACAGTCTCCCCTCCATTTGGAGAGTTATCCAACGCGGTTAAAGAATTTTGCAGAAACACCTCTGGGCTTGTTTGCCGAGGCGCTCTTCCTAAATTTTTTTTTTCTAACCAGGCAGAGCTGTGAATTTGAAATGCACCCCTGCTTGTATTTACTGCCACGGTTCCCCAGTAGCAGAGAAGTACAACTGACGCTCTGTCCGCAGCACAGAACACCTCTCTGTTACACGCGCCTCTCCTGCAACACTGCTTCCCCTGTACGCTGTGTTTTCCGTGTTTTTTTCTAAATATTACAGTACACTAGATGCAGGCACAGCTTCCAGCAGAAAAAGTCTCTGCTCTGCACAATAAATCAGATGTTTCGCTTAAAGGCTTTTGTGCCTGAACTGAGTGGGGAACAACCCGGCACAGAAAGCACCAACAAACTTTTTAATGGCCCCATAATTTTCCTGCTTTACCTCCACCTCCTGGAAATAGCTGGCCGGGAACAAGCCGAGTTTCCAGGAGGTTCAGCTCAGAGCTGAGAATCTGTTTCTGCAGCTGTTGTGGGACTACAAGTTCCACCCTACTTGTAGGTCTGTCCCAGCAGCAGAAACACAGGCCAGCTATCGCAACATCTGTCAGCTCCAACATCAGCTAATGAAGGTCATGGACATCAACAGACTGGCACTAGCTTGTCATTGCTCACCTTCCACCCACAGCCTTTCGATGTCCGTCTCGATGGACGCCACCCTTAGGCCCACAGCCAGCGCTCCGAAAACCAAGAGTCCGACAAAGAGTACTTTTCCACAGTGTCGCTGGATGGAGCATCCCAAAGTGAAAAGCAGTGCCTGGAATTGAGCTCGCAGCCATAGAGGGGCTTTCTGGCCCACCGCCTTACCCTGAAGAAGACAAATAAAAGTGAGAAGCGTCAGACATTTGGTGGTATTCATAACAGACACAACAGATGGCTGAACTCATGTAACTTTCTGATAATCATCATGGAATTAAAAACCTGATTGTTGGCATACAAATGTGAACACTGCAGAGTATCAGACAGCAGGGTGTACAGATCACTACCTGAACAGGAAGTGGGGAAAAGTTTGGCACGGGAGGACCAATAACACTGACGCACAGACCTGCCATGATGTTTTGTATGCTGTGCCAGCGAGAAGATTAAACGCAGATGTCAGCATACAGCAGCATGTGTCATGCCCTGACCTCCAATTCCACGCAGGTTGTGCTGACTTTTATGGGACAGGACTTTATAGATATTGCACATGAGCTTTCAAGGTCATAAAAATCTCTTCTGACGATGGGAAAACGCAGACAACTTATTAAAGCGCCTACGAGCCCACCTGGTCTGCCAGGCCTTTGTGGGTTGCATTCCCAGCATGAAGCAAAGAAATGGGAAGGGGAGGGGGGGGGGGAGGGATAGATGACAGGTTAAGAGGAAGAGAGGATTATGGGAAGAGGAAGTGGCTCAGAGCTATGACAATCTGGACTATGCCACAAATTAGAAAGAGGTCCACAGAAATTAAAGGGTGAAGAGGACAGGGTGGTCACACATTTCTGTGGCTGGCGGCGACAGAGTTTGCCAGTCCCCTGTGGCTGGAAAACTGAACTGGTGCCAACCACAGAGGGGCTGAGGTGGGGGAAGGGGGGGGGGGGGGGGTGACCCTGGCATGCTGCGGCAAAGAGGTGGGTTTTTTTCTAACGCAGGTGGTCTTGCTTATGTAATGCCCACAAGACTTCCTCCCTCTGACTAACGTCAAGTCACAGCGCTGATACGCTGCCAGGGAAAGACACAATCCAAAATCGATAAGTGATGAATGGACCCCCCAACTTGACAGCCACCGCCTGCAGAGCGTTGGCTCCTGTTAACTCCTCTCCTGCCAGACTCGTCTAAACCTGACCTTCACCATCACAAGGCATTAAACCGTAAGCCATGCAGAAGTCTCCGCTTCCCAGCTGAAGAACTTTATATAAACTCCTGACTATGTCACATTCCGTAGATAAGGACAAGCTACAGTAGACACAACAATTCCTTCCACGAGGAGGAACCAGCGGCTGTCACAGCTCTACCTACTGACAGACTTCATAGAAAAATCGCCAAAACTTTATCCAAGCGCTGCTCTCTTGTCTCACAACAAACTACCACCTGAAACGTACACTCTAAACTGTCAGCTCTTAGGTCCAGCACAGCAGCTAGCCGGTGATGGAAACAGGGAACAAACCATACAGTCAAGAGGGGGATTTAAGCGACCACCACTCTCTAAGGTTCAGACTGAGCAGAAAAAGCTTTTAACACTTTGCTTTCTGGGACGGAGATTTGCCAGATTCCAGAGGCCGAATCCCTTCTCTACCCCCTCTGCTCTCCCACCCCGGCGATAAAACCAAAAAGCAAAATACAAGAGGAGTCATGCGGGGTGGGAATGGCTTTTCCATTTGCACATGTGCTGGGTGGGAGTGCGGCCCCCTGGTCCCACACAGGCTCTAAGTGAAAACAAAAGTTTAATACTTCGAAAAAGCCACAAATACTTCAACCCTGACAGAGGAGAAATAAAAGCACACAGAGCTTTGGCATGGCAATGAATGATTGAGCAGTATTAATGTTCGGGAGGGAGGCTTAATACATCTGAGATGTAACAGAAAACTTTAGCCATAGCTTCTCTTAAATAAGCAGTGCAGTGATATTTTAGAGTTTAGAGAACCACAAATCCCAGCTTGTTCAGGAGGACACTGAAACTTGTAGTTCCTCAAAGGCTAAAGGGGAAGCTGTTGCCTACAGCTGGCAGGGATGACAGACAAGCATAAAAATAATCACAAAAATGAATAAACAGATTGCAAGCTCTTGTGTAACACAGGCCCAAAGGACAGCAGTGAGACAAGAATTTGTAACCCTTTAGTGCAAGTGACACACCTGAATGGCACACAATGACACCTTGGGTGCCCATGACTCGCTACTCACCTTGGCGATTTGTTTAAGTGCAAAGGCAGCGTGGCAGTAGCTGGGTCGGCGAAGCAGGTCGGCACTGGGGGTCAAGTAAGAAGTTTTGTAGCCATGGGGTACATCTGTGAAGCCACCTTCCCCCGTGTTGGGGGGAACAGAGGCCATTGGAATCCTATAGCAAGTGGCTGGGTCGGTTGCTACCAGCAGCGGTTTAAAGGGGGTCTTAAAAACAGGGTGAAAATCACCAGCTCAGGCAGCCAATCGATAAAATCCATGCAGGAATTATCAGCATCCGAGGAATATCGGAGACCAGGGGGGCTTCCATCTAAGTCGGCAAATCCTTAGATCCTGGGCTGCTCTTCATGCTTCTTCCAGTGTAGAGGGGCGAGTTAGAAGCAGTGTCCGGGGCAAATATCGTGTCCCACAGTGACGGCAAGGCAGGAAATCCCAAGAAGAGAGCAGAAGCCTTCAGTTCTGTGTCTTGATTCTAAGCATCTGTGCCGAGGGCTACTCTTCACAGTCCCTGAAAAGAGAGAGAGAAAGGAAAGGGAAGGGGGGGTTGCATGGAAATGTGCGGAGAATCTCATTGGCTGAGGAAAAGGCAAATTACTCTCTAAACAAGTCCTATTATTAGCTGCTAAGCAACAGCTCCCCAACGTGAGGAGGGAGAGGAGAGCGGAGACCACCCAGGCTGCAGCTTCTCTCTCAAATCAATGTGGGGACAGAGGAGGAGGAGGGAGGGGGGGCTCAGCCAGAGAAGCCGCACACTGCTTTACAGGAATCCTGCTTCACAGACCTCCAAATGCTACAAATTTCTTACCACCCTGATCTGTCCAAACAGCCCTCACCCCACCCTTCCCACATACCCCTTCACCTCTTATTTAGTGTAGCACACAGACAGCTGCAACATCCAGCTATTGTAAGGGAAGGACAAAACAAAAAAAACACACACACAGGCAAACAGCGGACAGGGGGACCCCAATTTTTACGCACCCGCAGTTTAAAATTTCCCTTTGCAAATATATGTATATAAAAAATATATTGCGACAGAATCAGTGGTGCAAGTAGTTTAGTAGCAGATGAGAGTTGTACCGCACTGAACGTCAATAACACCAGAATATATGGTGTTATGTCTGGTACACACCATGCAAATTCCCATCCAAAAGACTGGTCAAATCGATTATTTCTGACAGGTCCGATGTGATATCCGATCGATTTTCCAATCACTTCTATATGAAATCGATCAGAAAAACGATTGGACCTGCTGGAACTAATCGATCCGCCCATCAATCTGACAGGAAATTGCATCATGTGTACCAGGTATTAGAAAAGCCATACACAGGCAGATCGCAATCATAGTACCGTATACAAACGATACTCTTTGATTAAAATATTGATTGGGAAAAAAGGTTGATTTGCCGCACGGCAACTTCAAATTTCTATGAAATTTTTGCAGAAACTGAATTAAATTCTATCACAGTGCATCTTGACAACATTTCAGACCCCTCAGTGTGGTTTACGGGGGCTGGCTCACAAGGGCGGCAAAGGTGGCGTTTTTGGCGGCCAACAAAAGCAGATTTTTTCATTTTTTTTTTTAAATGATGGTGACAGCAGTTGGTGTCATTCGTGTAAACATGGCGGTAGATCCTGTCGCCTCATACGCTAGGTGTAGCATCTAGAAGTCAGTTGTTTTGCTGGCATTGCGGCTGATCGCCAGCAAAAGCAAATAAACCAATGGCAAATTATCGCAAAAGCCGCGGATGTTGTTTAACGGAGGCAGACAGAAAAAAGAACCACAACGAACCCTTAAAAGACCAGCAAACAAAACGCTTTCAAACGAAACGCTGGTAAAGGATGTTAGAAATGAATGGTGTTTGTGTTCACAAAAATGAAGGTGTTCAAACGAGAACTGAACCAACCCCCCAAACAACCTGCTTGGTTCGCCATTCATAAGATTTAAGCCTTTTCAAGGTGGTCATGTGACCGATTAGTTGCCCAGAAATGACTGGATGTTATCAGCTTATTTCACATAGCGGAAGACTCTGGAGTTAAGCACTTTAATGTAATTATTTTTGTATTTATATAGCGCCGACATATTACACAGTGCTGTACAGAGTATATTGACTTGTCACTAACTGTCCCTCAGAGGGGCTCACAATCTAGTCCCTACCATAGTCATATATGTCTATGTATGTATTGTGTAGTGCATGTATCATAGTCTAGGGCCAATTAAGGGGGAAGCCAATTAACTTATCTGTATGTTTTTAGAATGTGGGAAGAAACCATAGTGCCCGGAGGAAACCCACACAGACACAGGGAAAACATACAAACTCCTTGCAGATGTTGACCTAGCTGGGATTTCGAACCGGGCATCCAGGGCTGCAAGGTGAGAGAGCTAACCACTACGCCACTGTGCTGCCCATGATTGAGCCATGTTTGGGTACCTTTAATACAATACAACTTATTGCTGGCCGTACAGACATCGTTTTTTTTAACCGGCAGACCTTAACACCAAATCAGAAGCCCACACTTGAAAAGTAGTTCTCCCAACATAGGGTACTAAAGCTGGCCACACACTACTAGACTGGTGCTTGATGAGGTGAAACAATACAGAAAGAATGGCACTGCAGTTTTCTCCCCAGACATTTTTTACAACCGGGTGGCATGAAAAAGTAGCCGGGTGGGGCAAGAGAGAATGCAGGGCCGGTGCTTTTGTGAGCAGCTCTGCTTACAGCACAGGAGGAGGTGAACCGATGACAGCCGGGTGGTTACCAAAACTAACCGGGTGGAGCACCCCGCTAAAAGAGCCTGGGTAGAACACTGTACTGTAAAGAACCTCTTCCTGGATAGATGGCGAAAACTTTTCCTCCATACGTTGGTCATGTTCCCTTGTCCTTTGCAGAAGTATGTGGACAAAAAGATAATTTGCCAAGCTTGTATACTGCCCTCTGATGTATTTATACATGTTAATTAGATTTCCTCTAAGTATTAATGTACACATGATGTAAGATAAATCAATGAACAACAGATACCGCCGTATCGAACAACAATTGATAGAAAAATGTAGCCAAATGCCAAAGAAGAGCAACCGATATTGGGTATTCTGCCTGATCCAACTGGCAGATCAGTTCAAAACCGAGCAGATATTGTGCAGTTGGCTGGGTTTGTACAATGTCGTTGTCACTCAAGTCACATTGTTTCAGAGCACATACTTAGGCCGTGTGGAAAACGTCACTTCCGCTTGTGCATGCAGCATTGAAATTACATAATCATTTGGAATATCGGTGAGTATAAACCACGTCGTTTTAACTACTCATTTCTTTTTGCCGGGTACTATTGTTTGAGCGGCGTCGCTCGTTTGTGTGCACCGATGATAATCTAGCGTGTGTACAGACCTTAGGATGCCTTATTTGCAGACTAAATAAGCCCAGTTCAGTGGTGTACCTAGGGTATTTGACACCCGATGCAGATTATTTACAGACACCCCCCCCCCCCCCCCCCATCAGGCAAATTGGGAGCATGCTAAGTGCGTTGTGGCAAAACTTTGGGGGAAAGGAGCTGCAAAAAGAAAGTCTTTCTTATAAGGCCAATTTCTTTAAAGGTGTGTGTACAGCAGCCCCCAACTCTCTATGGCCACCCGGCCTAGCGATCCACCAGGCAATCAATTCAGCCGAGCGACTGGCGATAGCTTTGTTCTCCCCGCTCATCACATGATATCACACCTGTGCTGCTCCAGCTACCTTCCCCCCCCCCCCCCCCCCCCCAACTAATGCATTGCAAAAGAACACACTGTTAGCCTGCGGGCCAACTACAGGCCTGTGCAGCCTTGGCCCAGCAATGTCTCTCCAGGGATCGGGTCCCAATTCCCCATATAGGGCAACATCAAATTTGGCGTGTGTATGGGCCTGTAGTACCTCTCCTTCATGCTGATCAGTTATCTTGATCACCTACTTATATCACTCAATATCAACAGGAACACTGCCACCGCAACTTTGCGTACTGCCCAATGCAGAGCACAATTATGTGATGAACTAATAAAATGGAGAATTCCGTTTAAGATTGGCTTATTGACATTCAAATCCTTGCACAATCTGGGCCCTGCATCAAAAAGGTCACCCCCAGAGTCCACCTCAAAACCTTTGGAGACAGAGCCTTCTGTCATGCTGCCCCTACCCTTTGGAACTCCCTGCCACACCCAATCAGGACATCTCCCCACCTGGCTATTTCCTAAGTAACACAGTCAAAGACTGCAACCCTGTATTGATCTAAGACATATCTATACGCTTTGAGTCCTATGGAAGAAAAGCGCTTTACAAATGTTATTGTATTGTATGTGCTAGTCAGTTATCTGCTGCCATCACCAAAGAGCAAGTGAGGAAATAATTGCACAGGCAGTACAGCAGGAGAGTGGGCAGGCCAGAGAAGGGGAGGAAAATAATTGCACAGGTAGTACAGTGGGATAGTGGGCAGGCCAGAGATTGCACAGGTAGTACAGTGGGAGAGTGGGCAGGCCAGAGAGGGGGAGGAAATAATTGCACAGGTAGTACAGTGGGAGAGTGAGCAATTAAGAGCCGGTGAGGAAATAATTGCACAGGCAGTACAGCAGGATAGTGGGCAGGTAAGAGTGGGTGAGGAAATAATTGCACAGGCAGTACAGCAGGAGAGTGAATAGGCCAGAGAGGGGGAGGAAGTAATTGCACAGGCAGTACAGCAGGAGAGTGAACAGGCCAGAGAGGGGGAGGAAGTAATTGCACAGGCAGTACAGCAGAGAGTGGGCAGGCCAGAGAGGGGGAGGGAAATAATTGCACAGGCAGTACAGCGGGAGAGTGAGCAGGCCAGAGAGGGGGAGGAAATAATTGCACAGGCAGTACAGCGTGGAAAGTGGGCAGGACAGAGAGGGGGAGGGAAATAATTGCATAGGCAGTACAGCGGGAGAGTGGGCAGGCCAGAGAGGGGGAGGGAAATAATTGCACAGGCAGTACAGCAGGAGAGTGAACAGGTGAGAGCGGGTGAGGAAATAATTGTGCAGGCAGTACAGCGGGAGAGTGGGCGGGCCAGAGAGAGGAAGGGAAATAATTGCACAGGCAGTACAGCAGGAGAGTGGGCAGGCCAGAGAGGGAAATATTTGCACAGGCAGTACAGTGGGAGAGTGGGCAAGTGAGAGCCGGTGAAGAAATAATTGCACAGGCAGTACAGCGGGAGAGTGGGCAGGCCAGAGAGAGGAAGGGAAATAATTGCACAGGCAGTACAGCGGGAAAGTGGGCAGGCCAGAGAGAGGAAGGGAAATAATTGCGCAGGCAGTACAGCGGGAGAGTGGGCGGGCCAGAGAGAGGGAGGGAAATAATTGTGCAGGCAGTACAGCGGGAGAGTGGGCAGGCCAGAGAGAGGCAGGGAAATAATTGCACAGGCAGTACAGCAGGAGAGTGAACAGGTGAGAGCGGGTGAGGAAATAATTGCGCAGGCAGTACAGCGGGAGAGTGGGCAGGCCAGAGAGAGGAAGGGAAATAATTGCGCAGGCAGTACAGCGGGAGAGTGGGCAGGCCAGAGAGAGGGAGGGAAATAATTGCACAGGCAGTACAGCGGGAGAGTGGGCAGGCCAGAGAGAGGGAGGGAAATAATTGCACAGGCAGTACAGCGGGAGAGTGGGCAGGTGAGAGCGGGTGAGGAAATAATTGCACAGGCAGTACAGCGGGAGAGTGGGCGGGCCAGAGAGGGGGAGGGAAATAATTGCACAGGCAGTACAGCGAGAGAGTGGGCAGGCCAGAGAGAGGGAGGGAAATAATTGCACAGGCAGTACAGCAGGAGAGTGGGCAGGCCAGAGAGAGGAAGGGAAATAATTGCACAGGCAGTACAGCGAGAGAGTGGGCAGGCCAGAGAGAGGGAGGGAAATAATTGCACAGGCAGTACAGCGGGAGAGTGGGCAGGCCAGAGAGAGGAAGGGAAATAATTGCGCAGGCAGTACAGCGGGAGAGTGGGCAGGCCAGAGAGAGGGAGGGAAATAATTGCACAGGCAGTACAGCGGGAGAGTGGGCAGGCCAGAGAGAGGGAGGGAAATAATTGCGCAAGCAGCACCTGCACAAAAACAAGGCTACATAGCTCAATACAGCAGGGAGCAATACTAAGCTAGTGGCAAACGTAGGGATCTCAGATCTGCCAAGATGTGATATTCAATCCAATGGAGCAATGTGGCAAGGTGGTAAAAGTCGTGTGCCCAGCATTAAAATGATTTTCGTTAAGTACAATATTTCCATCCATCCAAACATCTAACATATTACAAAATATCTGTAACATATACTGAAATCAGTCAAAGGCTTCATGTCTCAATCTAATGGCAAGCCACCCTGGCAGATTAAGCAAAACCAATCATCTCATAAGCAGTACTGCCTGATTGCAAAAATAATCTTCAATGCCAAAAAATAGCCATCTTTATAAGCACCGCCACATTGCTCTACTGAAGACGGGCTAAGTGCTGCAAGTAATAGTTTCAAAATAAACAATATAAAATATAAACAACCTATATTTTTAACCCCCCCAATAAAATGCTGCAGTTGGTGACAGTCTGAGTGGCAGAAGAAACTGCGTGAAATGTCAAAGTACATTTTCAAAGTATAGAAACTTTATTTTACCATCTCATAAAATGTTCTATTGCAGGACAGACTGAATAGCAAAATTTGCTTTAAAAAGTTCATTAAAGTTCGGTTAAACTGCAAACCTTTTTTTTTTCTTCCTTTTCAAGGGGATCTGGAGCCTGAATGTGTTTATCATAAGAATGGAGCATTTGTTGTTTTTATTCAGCTTTGGAAATAGAAAAAAACAGGACATAGCTGGCCCAAAGCTTGCCTTCTCTTCAGCTGATTTTTTCAGACGTGTGTTTATAGAAAGGAGATTGCAGTGTTGAGATGGATTATTTATGTAAGGAGTTGTGTATATTTCGGTGAAAGGCCGGGCCCCTCTCTTCCCTCCCACCCGCTAAATGCTCCATTTCACATCTCTGCACAAACAACGTGTCACAAAATACAACCCCAAACCTCTTCCACATCCCCCTCGGACAGCTTGCAGCAATTAAATAAGGGGGAACAAAATGATGGATTTCTTTAATCTCCTTTTATCTGTCAGGAGCCCATGGGGAATTTACATACCACCACTGGGGTCCCATCACCAGGCTACGTTTTCATTCCGACACACTGACTAGATCTGTGGGTGAACTACAAGTTTCAGCATGTATACTACTGTGATGTGAAATTTACAGGGAAGCCATAGGTATTCGAGCATCAAGAGTACAACTGCAGTGGCCTATACAGGATTTGGTGGTGGTTTCTTGCATCTCGTCACTCCAGAGCTTCAGGCTGCAACCTTCTATGTGCCCTGCCCCTTGTAGTCCAAACACCATAATGATGCCCTGGAAAGCAGTATCCAGTGCGCCAAGTTTTCATTGTCCCACTGCATAGCAGCACAGCGCGTCATCAGTTTACATGCGTATGTGCAGCCTGGCCCAGCGATGTCGCCCAAGGAGATCAGGTCCTAATCCCCAAAGGGCGACATCTGTCAAAGGTGTGTAGGCACCTTTAGGCATTAGGCGAATGTAGGTTAATTTGAAGATGTAGGCTATTTTGTTGGACACCAGCCTCCCTACAGGTCTGACTAGAGATAGTCAATAAGATGCTAAGAATTTAGAGTTGCAGCAAATGGTATGTTAATTTTCTGAAAATGTGTGCAACTTGCAATCCAACCAGTCAAATGCAGCAGCTAAGAAGTTTCATTGGACCAATTCCAAGCTGCATGTTTTTGCCTAAAGTGAACATAACATTTGCATCAACTTCAAATTATTGGCATTTAATTGACCATCTTCCCTCAAGGTCACATGACCACAATTTTAAAACCGAATGTTTAGCTGCAAAACACTCATATGACATAGAGGTTGTTTGGGCACTCTGCTTTCTATAGGTAACCATACACTGAACAATTTTCCCATTCAATTCCCAGATGATTTGAACACTGATGAAATCTGCCAGAAATCTATGTCCCAGGATGTTTGACCAATCGTAATTTAGATAAAGTTCAGAGGAAAGGCAATCAAAGTTATTGATCGGACAGGTAATCTAGATTGATTGAAGGAAGCGGGAGCAGCAGATTGACGGCCCATAGCAATGCACTGCATCGAGCTGTGAAATGCTGCGGCTTGATTGCTTTTCAATAGATTTCAGCTTGAAAAATCTATGTGAAGTGTGTGGAAGGCATAGATCCCTCTCAGATCAGTTACAGATCAGGATTGTTGCCGGTGCTGTAATGCATAGGCTAGGTATCCATGTCACAATTTTACAGACGACCGGCGATTTTTTGAGCGCCGAATGCTCATTTCCACTATATTGCGACGTGGGTACAGACGCACGACCACGCGAACATCACTTAGCGACGCAATAATGACCGCCACGGTGGATTGGATCGATAAGATCCCGACTGGTGTGCAAAATATCAATATCGCTTGAAGTCTTGTTCGCTCCCGACGTGTAACGTTGCATGATGTGGTGCATACCCGCAGGCAGGAAGAGGCGTCGCTAACGACCATCGTCAAGGGGACGTCGCGGGACCCGTCGGGTACTGAGTACGAAGCTATATAGATAGATAGATAGACAGACAGATATTTGCAAACAAGTTGAATGGACAAAAAACATTGATACACAGATGTAGTGATGCCAAGATACGATAGAAGAGGGCCCTGTCCACATGGAATAAAGGTGCCTATTCATCAGACGATATATATGGGCAAATCGACCAAGAGACAGATCTCTCTCTGCTCAAATCCAGATCTGTTGGCTGCCCATACACCGCAGGCCGATTCCCAATCGTTTTCAGCATGAAATCTATTGGGAATCAGCCTCGACGTCACATCCGCTGCCTCCGGTGATGTCTCTCCTAGTGTAAAATGTGACTCCCCTCCCCATACAAATTGGTCGCATCATCGATCGGCCATGCTTTTGGCAGCACCGATCTTCATCTGATTCAATTAAAATAATCGCATTGGATGGTCGATTGGCTGCATAGTCGCCTGATGTATGGCCACCTTTACAGTTAAAGTGAACCAGAGACTAAGCACCCTCATGTATTTTACCATATGTATCAGTGGGAACATTAGAGAAGACACCTACCCAGCTCTCTGTTTCATCCTTCACTGCTCAGCTTGCTTATCAGCCCTGATAAAATCCCCAACTGAGCATTCAGTCTGGCTTTGCTCAGGAATCATTATAGCCGAGTCTGTCTTCTCTGATGTATTTTCAAGCCCAAGCCTGCCCATTTGTGGCTCTGCTATAATGACTCAGCTATAATGATTCCTGAGCAAAGCCAGACTGAATGCTCAGTCGGGGGATTTTATCAGGGATGAGCAGTGAAGGATGAAGCAGAGAGCAGGGTAGGTGTGTTCTCTAATGTTCCCACTGATATATATGGTAAAATACATGAGGGTGCTTTGTCTCTGGTTCACGTTAAGGGAATTACTAATTACAGTACATTGTTCACAGTGGAGAGCTGCAGTGTGACTTTATGGAGGCATCTATCGCAGAAAGTTACACTGCAATAGTCGGGTCAGATTTCAACTAGCGTCGGGTGTACTTGTGCAGCGCGATTATGCATTAGAATCCCTGTAGTTGTGCCACGCACGGTTATTCGGATGAGTTGTCTGGAATTCTGCAGCAGTGCTTCAGTTTTTTTCTTTTCACACACGCAGATTCGGAAGCAGCCTCTTTATTTCAATGGGCTATGATTCCGGATCTGGATTTGTGAAATAATAATTATTATAATTGATTTATATAGCGCCACTGCGCCAGCATGAAGCACTGTGGCTTCATCTCTATAGGAAACAGGCCCTTAGTCTATGCGACATTCCCAGAGTGCATCTCATGCAATGGGATCCAATGGACTACTACAGTTATGCGTCACCGCATAACACAGTAACAGTGGCAGTGAAGCATACTTTATGTATGCTTCGCTGTATGCGACACAAAGGTCGTATTACCTGTGGTATGACTTTTTTGTTCCTTTGGGTTCCTGTTTTTCCAGGGAACGCAGTGCAGCTCCCACTGTGAACCCAGCCTAATGCTTTTATTCACTTCACAGTTAATGTATACCGACAGTAATATGGATGCTGTCATCCTTACTCTTTTTTAACAAATGCCAGATTACTGGCTGTAGATCATCTGACTATAATATTTTCTAAGCACTCTTTCTCACCAGCGCCTTGGCACTCATTTTTCTGGTGGTCTTCCCATCAGGTTACCATGGTGTTACCGCTATAAAGACGAACGCTGTAGTACTCAATGGCGCTATCGATGACAGATCATGCGGGCCTTCGGTGTCATGTTTGGTAGAGCTGTACAAAAGAACAAACAGTGTTTCAGTTGCAGTGAACGCGTTCTAAATGCACACAGTGTTTTGTTGCCAGTTTTCTGCCATTTGCGGCTGCTGGGCAGAGCACATGCAGACGCTGGGTTTATACACAAGCGGTGCTGGCAATGTGGAATGCAGTGGAAGCAGACCATCCATGCAAACACCATCATTGCGTTCATGTGAAGTAAGCCACTCACCTGAACAAGGACAAGGATGCCTTCCCTCCATGAGCTACAATGAGCCTTGAGAACCCATGACACTGTCACAGTGTCATCTGTTGTCCTTCATTGGACCACTTTGTAATACTGGGAACATCCAACAAGAGATCGTATGACCCAGTAATAACTGTTGTCAGAGTCCGATTGCTCATTTTTCTATAAGGACAACTGAAGTAAGAGGGATATGGAGGCTGCTATAATTATTTCCTTTTAAAGGACCACTGTCGCAAAAATCTTAAAATCTAAAATATATGTAAACACATATAAATAAGAAGGTTGTTTATTCCAAAGTAAAATGAGCCATAAATTACTTTTCTCCTATGTTGCTGTCACTTCCGGTAAGTAGTAGAAAGCTCACATTATGGACAGGTTTTGAGCTAGTCCATCTTGCCATAGGGGACTCTCAGCATGACCTTTATTCTTTATAAAGACGCTCCCTGAAAAAATGATTTAGGCCTGAAACCCACTAAAAAAAACGCTATTGCTAATCGCAATCGCTAGCGATTTGTATGAGTCTTTTGTAAGCAATTTCATGAGTGTTTTCTGGCGATTTAGGGAGCGCTTTTAAAAAGTGTAAGCGTTTTGCCAGTGATTGTGTAGCAATTAGCGTTTTTAATTCTGATTGGTCCTTTCAGTTAATTTTAATTTGTTTACAGTGTGCACTAATTTCAAAACGCTAGCAAAATCGCTCTGTGCAGGTTTTGATGAGCGATTACGCCAGCGTTTATTTACTTTACATTGCAGAAACGCTAACACTTACCGGTAACGCTAAACGTGAAAAATGCTGCATGTCCTGCGTTTTGCCATTTGGTAATCACAATCGCTCCAGTGGAATTTGGCACATCCATTAACATTAGCTGAGCGTTTAGGGAAATCGCTAGCGGTTTGAATCGCTCCCTAAATGCTCACAAAATCGCTCTAGTGGGTTTGAGCCTGGAGATAAAGATGCTGGGCAGCCTCCCTGCTCGCTGCACACTTTTTTTTCGCAGTTGGATGGAGCAACTGCCATTCACTAAGTGCTTTTGAAAATAAAGAAAACTCTAAGAATCCCCCATGAGGAGATGGGCTAGTCCAAAACCTTTCGGTTCTGTCAGATTTCTTCTACCTATTGTAAGTGACAGCAACATAGGAAAAAAGTAATTTATGGCTCATTTTACTCTGAAAGAAACATACTTCTTATCTGTCATCTGTACATAAGTTTTAGGGCCCGTTTCCACTATCGCGAATTCGCATGCGTTTGCCGCATGCGAATTTGCATAGCCAATACAAGTGGATGGGACTGTTTCCACTTGTCAGGATTTGAGCATTTTCGTCCGCGTGAAAAATCCGCATGGCAGGGCCATCAGAATTCGCATACCGCTATGCGGGTGTATGCGAATTTTCATGCGAATTTGCGCACAGGCACTGCCATGGTTAAATTTGCATACAGCGTCATTCATGCAAATTTACATGAAAATTTGCATACATCCGCATGCGAAATTCGCATCCGCATGCAAATTTTTACCACGGCGATTCGCACCACACAAGTGGAAACAGGCCCTTAAGATTTTCGCAACAGTGGTCCTTTAAGCAGCACCAGTTGCCTGGCTGTCCTGCTGATCCTCTGCCTCTAATACATTTAGCCATAGACCCTGAACAAGCGTGCAGCATATCAGGTGTTTCTGACATTATTGTCAGATCGGACAAGATTAGCTGCATGCTTGTTCTGGTGTGTGGTTCAAACACTACTAATGTCAGAATGATCAGCAGGACTGACAGGCAACTGGTATTGCTTAAAAGGAAATACATTTATTTATTTATAAAGCGCCAACATATTACGCAGCGCTGAACATATGGCAGCCTCCATATCCCTCTCACTTCATTTTTTCCTTTATACAAGAAAATGTCTCCATCCTGTTTGGTTCTCAGAACATAACAAGTGCATGATCTCTGCAAACCTCAGAGAAGGTCTGTGTGGGAGTGTATTCTTTCCCCTCTCCCCCTCTTCTGTCCCACCTGACTCCCGCTCAAATGACTTATCACAGACACAGCAGAGAAGATGCAGAGGATGTTTAGCCAAGAGATAACCCTGAGGGCCTGCTTCCACTAGAGCGAATCTGCAAGCGTTTCCTGCATGCAAATTCGCATAGACCACACAAGTGGATGGGACTGTTTCCACTTGTCAGGATTTCTGAGCGTTTTTCTGTGCAGAAAAAATATGCACGGCAGAGCCATCAGAATTCGCACACAGCCTTGCCTCCATATGCTTCTCACTTCAGTTGTCCTTTAAGCACATCACCATTAAGGAACTTAGCCTGGGGTGGGGTCATGGGGGTACAGACGCCCCCGGGGTGGGATCATGGGGGTACAGACGCCCCCGGGGTGGGGTCATGGGGGTACAGACGCCCCCGGGGTGGGGTCATGGGGGTACAGATGACCCTGGGTGGGGTCATGGGGGTACTGACGCCCCCGGGGTGGGGTCATGGGGGTATTGACGCCCCCGGTGGCAATGAAGAAAGGAGACAGAACATATAAAAGAGCGTGCCAGCAGACAGGTGAGCTACACTGCAACACTCACCACAATTCCGGGGAGCACACATTACATAAGGGAGGGTTGGAGACCGTCCGGGAGTCTGTTGGACTAGGAAATCAAACAATGCTATCAGTGCACACCAGACCAAAATCTTTCCAGCATTCCTGATTTAATGTTTCGATTGATTTTGGCTGGAAATTTGGTGGCCATGTGTGGCATCAATCTGTGCAAGATTTGATTATTATGTTCGAATCTGCAAGATATTGAAGCCTCAAATTCAGGAATGTTTGGGCACCTTTATGCAGCAACTTATGTAATAAAGACCAAGCACATTTGTCCTTGTTGCTAGTGGAATTTAAGAGTCTATTGATCCTGCCAAACACACCCCAGTCTAGGGATCAATAAACACCCAGTTTGTATATTTTTAATTGTCTATTTATATTACAAAAGTTTGCAATCTTCAACTGGGTCATATCAGATCATTGTGGAGAATGCTTAAAGTGTACACGAGGCAAAGCTCGGGTACAAAAAGAAATACTTACCGAAGAAGAGGGAAGTCATGGGAACTTATAGAGGCTTCCCATGCTGTCCTCCGTTCTCCAAGCATAGACCAAACAAAGATTATGGACAAGGGTTTGTTGGTATGAACCTCAGGGTCGCGCTCCTCTTCAGGCACGAGTATGGGCGCCTCTGTGCAGTAAGCCACAGCCTCTTGTTCATGAGGGTCGCCGCACTCACGCGGGTGCAGCATGACCGTACTTGTGCCAGAAGAGGAGCCCTGATGTAAGAGAAACCGTGACCAAGAATTGAACTTCATCCCAATCAGTAGCGGATACCCCCTTTTACATAAGAAATCTATTCCTTTTCACAAACAGATCATCAGGGGGGCTCTGTATGGCTGATATTGTGGTGAAACCCCTCCCACATGTGATGTCAGTGCTTCACAGTTCTGAGGTCCTGACATCATACTGTGGGAGCCTTGTTGCATTGTGGGAAATAACAGCTGTTTCCAACTGCCAAAAAAGCAAACGGCATCTCCTTCCAGTGACATCACCTGCCTGCAGTAAAAATGTCACTATGTGATACATGTCAGAATGTAAATCGGGGAGAGGAAAGATTTTACAATGAGCCAACACTGACTAAATCATTTATACATAACTACTGTAAAAATGAAGCACTTTTTTATTACAATTTTTTTCACTGGGGTTCCTCTTTAAGAAGGGGCACGGGCATGGGAAATCTCTGGAGGATCTCATAGCTCACATTTCAATAACTTTTCAGCAATCTGCACAGCGATCTGATATGAGACTTGGTGATAATTACAAACATTTGCCGCAAAATAACAGACAAGGTTTAACAAATGCAGTCCAAATTTGCTGTGTCCCTGAAATTCTACAGCTGTATTAAACCAGGGCCCTCGTGTCCCGGGAAGCCTGAACCCACAGCGTCAGAGCAGCAAAACAAGCATGCTACTTAGTCACTCTGCTGCCTCTATTCCATGGATAGACCTCATTTCATCATGTCAGGGTCAGCTACCTCACACGTGGCATATTTTCTTGTACCTGTGAGGCAGCAGAGATTTCTCCCGGCCAATGAGCATGCAATGTAAATAAAAGGTTTGCAGGAGTTTTGGGAACAGCTGCGCTGAAGAATGCCTTCTCACCTTCTGCTCACTGCCGCTATAAATTGCAGATCCAGTGACAGGCGCAGCGCCAGTGAGTGTCCAGCAGGGGGGGTTGTGGCTCAGGCGCTGGCCATGTGCTCTTATGTCAGGGTAGACTGCTTGCCGGCTGTGACTCTCCCTCAGGGTTCTGGGTGGAAACACAAGACAAAAGTGTGTCAATTTAATATAGGGAGGAATGCAGAGGAGACCGCAAGAACACCACGCCCTGGAACGTCACATGAAGTCCCTTTGAACAGCATCTTTTCACTTTAGAGTTTACTTATAAATTGGTAAATGTCAGATTGGTCCAGCATCTGCCCACTCACCCCAGTTCCTCTCTTAGCACATTTGCTTGAGGCCAGTTTCACACCGCTAACCGGCGTTAGCGTTGCGATGTCAGGGTCACATCGCTCTGCAGCGGCACAAACCAGCTTTCGGCTATTTCCACGTTAATACATGGCAATCCTCATCTGGCAGCAGGCAGTGAGGATCTCTAGCACTCGCTTCCTGTGGCTGTAAACACGAATTGCACGGAACTGTATTGACAAAATACGCTTGCATGCATGCGCACCGCAACACTACCACGCACATTTTTAAAAATATATGCGTTGCCATTGACTTAATGACCTCAAGTCCACCGCAAGTCGCTGCACAAGTTGACCGGTAACATAAGTATGTGGCAAAAATGTCACTTCCGTGAAATGAAAGGCCCCATAGACTTTCATTTATGTAGCGTTGGCATGCGGTAAAAACAGGGCAACGCAATGCCACAGTGTGAAAGGTGCCTGAATCTTATTTGGGGTCCTTGCAGGTGATGGTTGATAGCATATGTGGGCTCTACGCAATCTGATCCGCCTGAATTTACCCACACTTTAAGCCACATACTCATGCTGGTCCGAACTCAGCTGCAGCGGACAATAACGACCGACATGGCGGAGAATCGGGCAGACAGACCAGCGTGTGTACAGCGACCGCACGACAATTGCTAAAGATCCGGCATGTCAGATCTTTAGCGAAGCCCTTATCGTGTTCTCGCTGCGCACTTGGGACTAGGCGAGTCAGTTTTGAGCCCATTGAAAGTGGACAACCAAACGCAGTTTCACAGTTTCCACATGATTTCAGTTTTTAGAGATCGGCCGATCTAGATTGTATGCATGTGGTGTAACTGTCGATGGGTGTGTGGTCAGGAGCACTCCTGTTAAGATAGCCAATGCAGTTTTTTATTGGGGGGGGGGGGGAAGGGCCCAGGGTTTGGGGAATTAGCTGGTGATTGGAAGTGGTTATTGACTAATAAAGTTTTGTAATTTTATAGTTCATTGAGTGGCGGTCACTCTTTTTTGCGCTACTTGATCATTTTTCTCAATTGTAGAGCCTATTATTATTGATCTATAAAGTGCCAACATATTCCATGGCACTGTACAAAGTAAGAAACAAACATGGGGTCACATAATCATACAGACAATGGTATGCACCAGACAGACACAGGTACAAAATACAGACCTGGTATTTACAGTGATATAATTAGTGAAATGTGAAAAAAATTGCAAGATACAAAATTAATGACAAATTTCAAGACACAAAAGGGTGAGAAAAGAAAACAAAAAAGTCTGTTTTGAAAATTCCTGAAATGTGCTGTGACCCTGCGTTCTGTAGTCTCAAGGGCTTGGAAAAAGGCACGCATGAAAAAGAGGCGCCAGGAAAGTAGGCCACCCAAATTCCGTAAGTAGAATATTGCTAAATTTACAGATATTCTACAATGCTTAAAGAGACTCCATAACAAAAATTGCATCCTGTTTTTTATCATCCTACAAGTTCCAAAAGCTATTCTAATGTGTTCTGGCTTACTGCAGCACTTTGTACTATCACAGTCTCTGTAATAAATCAACTTATCTCTCTCTTGTCAGACTTGTCAGCCTGTGTCTGGAAGGCTGCCAAGTTCTTCAGTGTTGTGGTTCTGCTATGAACTCCCCCTTCCAGGCCCCTCTATGCACACTGCCTGTGTATTATTTAGATTAGAGCAGCTTCTCTCTTCTCTCTTATCTTTTACAAGCTGGATAAATCGTCCTCTGAGCTGGCTGGGCTTTCACATAGTGAGGAATTACAGACAAGGACAAAGCTGTTTGCAGGAAGAAAAGAGCAGCCTGACACTTCAGTGCATGAGAGATGCAGGGGGAAAGAAACACACAAATGATCTCTTGAGATTCAAAAGGAAGGCTGTATACAGCCTGCTTGTGTATGGATGTATTTTCTATGTGTGGACATACTGTACATCAACCTACTTCCTGTTTTGGTGGCCATTTTGTTTGTTTATAAACAAACTTTTTAAAACTGTTTTTAACCACTTTTAATGCGGCGTGGAGCGGCGAAATTGTGACAGAGGGTAATAGGAGATGTCCCCTAACGCACTTGTATGTTTACTTTTGTGTGATTTTAACAATACAGATTCTCTTTAAGTGATGATGATGGTAAAATATGGCTCCCCCCCCCCCACCGCAAAAAACAAAACAAACAAAAAAACTAATGCCCATTCAAAATCTCAGGTAGTGTGTGAAAAACAAGTGCCCGCTATTTGTAGCCAAGTTTTTCGGCCACAGGACCCGTTATTTATCAGGCGCCCATTTTTCACAAACTTACAAATATTTTTAATGGGCACCTAGGGAGCGCCCAAATCTCTCCCTCCATCAGCACCCACATTTACTGCTTCCCAGAAATAGAGGTTTTTTTTAGCCTCATCTTAAAGCTGTCCAGAGAGGGGCCTGGACAATCTCTCTAGGAGAGGCGCTCGATACTATTGGCTACTACTACTTCGGCACTTTTTATTGGCCCCAGGAAGCTGACTTGGACCCTCGAGACGCGTTGCCTGTGCGTAATAAACCTTGTTTGTTACATGTGACTATAGTTATTGAAGTAAGCCACCTCATCTATTTATGTTTTATTGGTTTTTAACCTAATTTTATTCAAATTGGGCGGCTCTTCACCCCTGCTGTGTTTTATACCCCCCACCCCTGCTGATAGTGGAGGCCCTCCCTCTGATTACGTATGGTGGCACCATTGCGATACTCAAGTTGGGTTATTTTAATTAAGAGAGCAAGATCGTGTACTTGTTAGGGGCTCTGTCTTTGACATAGGAGACCAGGGTTCAAATCCTGGCTAGGGTCAGTACCTATATAGTAAGGAGTTCAGGGCAAGACTCCCTAACACTGCAGGTTGGCCTCTTGAGTGCTCCCTTAGTGGCTGCAGCTTTTGAGTCCGAGTATACAAATGTTCAGATTATTATTATAGATTATTATTCTCAATACCACATTTGAGCTCCAAACGTACATTATCTGGGCTCCCGTTGTCTCTGTGTAATGTGTTTCTCTCCAGGGCGTTCGGACACCCAACTCCCCTCATCATTCTTACACTGTTAATGGCAGAGGACTCAAACCTGCTACAGTCAGTCATTGGGTGACTGGGGTTCAAATTCTGAAAAGGGGGCAGAGCCATAAACAGCCAATCAGATTTCTTTGATTGATAGACTGCATCCATTCCGACATTATTGTTGCCAAGGACCCCAAACCTCACAAAAATGGTCACTGACTGACTGTGTGTGTGTCAAGGTTACAAAAAGTGGGCAGAGCCAACCACCACCATCACATTTTCAAATGGGAAAATTTACACGGCAGCCATTCTTCCCTGGTAATGGCAGGGTTCTCCAACTTGGCACAGTTGGTCACTGGGTGACTGGGATTAATATTCTGGAAAGTGGGTGGATCCTGCAATAGCCAATCAAAATTAAAATATTGTTTTTAAAGGGGAATATTTCAATTGCTGCCATTCTTATACTGTTAATGGCATAGGCATCAAACCTGTTACAGATGGTTATAGGGTGACAGGGATTCAATTTCAAAAAAGGGGCAGAGCCACAAACAGCCAATCAGATTTGTCTGATTGATAGAAAAATGTAAACTGCTTCAATTCTCACATTATTGATGCTAAGGACCCCGAAGTTCACAAACTTGGTCACTGACAGATTGTGTGTCACGGTTAGAAAAAGTGGCCGGACCCAACAACAACCCAATACATACCTGAGCAATGCTGGGTCTTAAGCGAATGATAATGATAAATTAAAAGAAATAAGATTGCATTAATAGACTATATAACAATGTATTTCACAGGGTCAAACTCATTTTCTCAGCTAACTAGTGTTTTAAACTTCATAATATTTAATTAAATTGTACCTGGAACTAGAAACTTAAAAAAAAAAATATGTATATATATATATATATATATATATATATATATATATATATATATATATATATATATATATACACACACACATACATATATAATATTATTATTATTTAGTATTTATATAGCGCCGACATATTACACAGCGCTGTACAGTGTATATATATATTGTCTTGTCACTAACTGTCCCTCAAAGGAGCCTACCATACCAATCCCTACCATTGCCATATGTCTATATTATGTAGTTTAAGTACTGTAGTCTATACAATACACACACACATATATATATATATATATATATATATATATATATATATATATATATATACACACACATACATACTCTCCTAAAAGCATAAAATTAGCAACACACCTTTAAGGTGCCCATACACTCGTCAGATTAGCAGCAGATAGATCATCAGATAGATTTCTGATCTATCTGATGTGTTTAGGACCATTTTTTACTAGGAACAGATTTCCAATAGATTTCAGTTTGAAATCTATTGAAAATCGATCTGATGGCATTTTTTTGCCATCAGATTTGCATTGGGGCCAATGCAAATTGATAAGCAATCTCTTCAGATCGATTTTGATTTTCCACCCTGGCCAATGGATTGAAATTGATCGAAATCGGCCGCAAATCAATCGAATTGGCAAACGATTTGCAATCGATCGATCGGCCAGAAAATCGGCTGAGTGTATGGGCCCCTATACTTTCTCTCTGTGAAATCCCATTTCTCAGGTACATCCACCTCCTGCTTGTCATTCCCTGCATTCAACAGCAGTAGATAAGCCTCTCAACCCTTCCCCATCCCTCCTGTCACCTTCTAATGTAAATACCATACACTGATAGATTTGCAGCAGATTCGAACATCAGATAGATTTCTGTCAGATGCCTGTCAAGTTGAATCTGGCAGGAATCTATCTGATGTGTGCCAAGTACAGATTTCAGAATGGAATCTATTGGAAATACATCTAAATGCATTATTGGGCCATTAGATCCAATGCAACTCTATGGGCCATCGATCTGCTGCCAGCAGCAGATCGAGCTAGATTTTCCATCCAGTCAGAATGATCAAATCGATCGAAATCTGCCGCAAATCGATCGCTTGGCTGATTCGATATAATCAACTTCCGATCGATTCTATCGAATCAATAGATTGATCGATGGTTGAAATCGACCAGTGTATGGTCCCCTTAAGGTAGCTAGCAGACAGAAATTAGTGGTTTAGAGCCAGAGAGTGTCAGGTAATGTTATTTTCTATATTTGTTAACCACTTCCGGATTCTCGGTGCGTATATATACGCCCCTGAATCCTGACGTGTATACCATGGAGAACGGCCGCTCGTATGAGCGGCCGTTCCATGTCAGCTCACGGAGGGTGTCTCCGTGAACACCCTGCGAGCCGATCGGCGGCTCGCAGGGTAAATGTAAACACACGGGGAAGATCTTCCCCGGTGTTTACATGTATACGGCGCTGCTGCGCAGCAGCGCCGTAGAGGAGATCGGTGATCCCCGGCCTCTGATTGGCCGGGGATCACCGGCATCTGATAGGCTAAAGCCTATCCCATCAGGCGCAGGACGGAAATCCGTCCTGCGCCGCTCACAGGGGGAGGGAGAGGGAGGGAAGGGGAAGGAGGCCAGGAAGCGCTGCGGAGGGGGGCTTTGAAGAGCCCCCCCCCCCGCAAGCGCAAGCAGCCGGCGGCGATCAGACCCCCCCAGCAGGACATCCCCCTAGTGGGGAAAAAAGGGGGGAAGTCTGATCGCCCTGGCTGCTAGCTGATCTGTGCTGTGGGCTGGAGAGCCCACGCAGCACAGATCAGCACACAATTTCATGGTGTGGAAGTGGTTAAAATGGGTTATGACATTTATCAGGTGCTAGTACAGGCACGGTCCCCATTGGAGTGGGGATGTGCGCTGGTGCGATCTTCTCTACGCCAAATGATGGGGTTAATTTAAATAGTGCTGTTGAGCGGAGTTTCATATGCTGTGATTTATAACTTTAAGCAGATTTTGTTGTTGGGCCACCATTATATATTGGTGGCTTTTCCTATTTTGAACAGTAGTTGCGCTATGCGCTATGGGTATTTGTAACATCAACCTGGATTTGAGCGCTGGACGTCTGTTGCTTTTTTTTGCTGCCGCCGTCCGATCCGGCTGCTCCTTGGTGTCTCCCGCCCCTTCCCCTGCGTGCGGGGGGGGGGGGCTTGGCGGACACGCCATTGGTGGGCGCGCCCGTCGTGTCTGCCTGCTCTGCCCCCCCCGCTTGCGGAGGCCCTGGGGTGGGTCGGGAGATGCCGTGCCTTGCGGCCAGATTGGACGGCGGCCTGCACTTAGCTACAGCGTCATCCACGGAAGGGCACGCCTCCTGAAGAAGCCGGCAGAGTCCGGCGAAATCGATCGAGGACGCCGTCCTCCACCATGATGGTGCCACCTCCGCTCTCCCATGCCGTCTGACTCAGGTCCCCGGCTCTCTTCTCCACACAAGACAAGACAAATAACATTTATATCGCGCTTTTCTCCTGGCGGACTCAAAGCGCCAGAGCTGCAGCCACTAGGGCGCGCTCTATAGGCAGTAGTAGTGTTAGGAAGACTTGCCTAAGGTCTCCTACTGAATAGGTGCTGGCTTACTGAACAGGCAGAGCCAAGATTCGAACCCTGGTCTCCTGTGTCAGAGGCAGAGCCCTTAACCACTCCTCCCTGTTCGGCCGAACCTGAATGGAGTCTCCCCTGGTTATGCTCCACCAGAAGCTGCAGGAGCCTCATATCGGAGGACACAAGAGCCCACTGGGCACAGGCTTTGCTAATCAAATTCAGCTGCAACTGCTTGACTGCACAGAGATGTTGCTAATGCTGTCCATATATGAACCTCTGCTTCATGTATTTTGTCACTCCACATGACTGACTGACCTGCATATGCTATGCTTGCTACAACAAGATATGCCATGCTGCACTGATACATGCTGAACTCTTGCTTCATGTGCCTTGCCATTTTGTTTGATTGGCTGATCTGCATACACTGTACGCTCTATAACAGGCTACCCTATGCTATGCTGATACACACTGCTGTGGTGTTTCCTGAGCTTGTGGAGACGTGGAGAATCCTGTTTGCCTTGCCGGGCTGGCTTGTGTGCATGGACTGTGCTGAATGCAGAACCCTATGTGATGTGGAGAAATCATCTATTTTGATATTGAGGAGCACGCCTGTGGGCAATGATTTAAGTGGAACTCTTACAGATTAACAAAAAATTCCCTCTGGCGACTCTTTCAGGGTCATTCCAAGACCAACGAAATTGGTTCATCATATCCCATTTTTTGAAACTACTGGGACGGATTTGGTTGTCTCATTTTCTTGTTTCACGACTGGAGGCTGCACAGCCACAGTACTTGTTCATGTGCACATGACCTAAAAAAAGAGTATTCAGTGGTTAGAAGTGGGAGGTTTCGGGGTTCAGGGAAGAATAGGCCTGGTTGATGTGGGGGATGGGTTACCATGGTGGAATTTTATCCTTTATGTTTTAATAATTAGTAAGTGCCAAATAAAGTTTTGTATTTTTTGAATAAGGTTTGTTTGTACTCAATCAGGTCATACCCCTCCTTTATTCTATCTCACAGTTTGCTTTATTTTCTATATTTGCTGAAAGTGAGATGGAAGCCCCCATGATAACGACACTACACATTCTACAGTTCTAGCCTGCAAGCCTAGAGGATACTGTGCATTAGTAATTGCATTAGTAAAACTAGGTTACTCAGGTACCATATGTAGAATGTGACAGAGACGAGATCAAGTGGGAGGAAAAACAAAAGTTTAGTTTAATTTTGCTTTAAAGAGAACCCGAGGTGTGTTTAAAGAATGTTATCTGCATACAGAGGCTGGATCTGCCTATACAGCCCAGCCTCTGTTGCTATCCCAAACCCCACTGGTCCCCCTGCACTCTGCAATCCCTCATAAATCACAGCCGTGCTGTGAGGCTGTGTTTACATCTGTAGTGTCAGTCTCAGCTGCTCCCCCGCCTCCTGCATAGCTCCGGTCCCTGCCCTTGTCCCTTCCCTCCAATCAGCAGGGAGGGAAGGGATGCAGGCGGGGACCGGAGTTCTGCAGGAGGCGGGGAGAGCAGCAGACTGACACTATAGAGATAAACACAGCCAGCTCTGACAAGCTGTTTGTCAGCAGCGTGGCTGTGATTTATGAGGGATTGCAGAGGGACCTTAGGGGGGTTTGGGATAGCAACAGAGGCTGGGCTGTATAGGCAGATCCAGCCTCTGTATGCAGATAATATTCTTCAAACCCACCTCGGGTTCTCTTTAAGAGCCTTTAGTTTCATCCCTACTCTATTTAATTTTCTTATAATTCATTTAAAATGATAATACCCCTTTGGAGCATAATTCACGGTATACAGAGATAAGAGGATATAATACTCCCAATGGGCTTGATTCATTAAAGGGAATCCGAGGTGAGAGGGATATGGAGGCTGCCATATTTATTTCCTTGTAAACAATGCCAGTTGCCTGGCAGCCCTGTTCATCTTCTGGCATAATAAGGAAGTAGTGTCTGAGTCAAAACCCCTGGAACAAGCATATGGATAATCCAGTAAAACCTGAGTCAGCTGAGTCAGAGTACCTGATCTGCTGCATGCCTGTTCAGGGTCTATGGCTAAAAGTATTAGAGACATAGGGTCAGGAGGACTACCAGGCAACTGGTATTGTTTTAAAGGAAATAAATATGGCAGCCTCCATATACCTCTCACCTCGGTTATCCTTTAAGCTGCGTTGCTAAAGCAGCACAGCTTAATGTGAAGGAGCAGCCGCTATGCGCGCTTTACTAAGCATCGCTTGCTGCCATGTAAGGAGCATGCCTTTCCTTAATTACGCCAGCTGCTTCCATAGCAAAGCATGTAACTTTAAAGGAACACTTAAAGGAGTCATCAGGGAAAATTAATAAAATAAGTGCTACTTACCGGGGGCTTCCTCCAGCCTCAAGCTCCCAGCATGTCCCTCGCCGCAGCTCTCCCCGCAGCCGTTCGCCGCAGCTCCGTCCCGGTCCCCGGCAATGACGTCAGGGCAACCTCCAGGTCGGCCTGTACTGCGCCTGTGCGACCGGGGCTGTCAATCACCGCCACGTGGGCCGCAGCGGACTGCGCAGGCGCAGAACTACTCCCACTCCCAATCACCGGCCCACGTGGCGGTGATTGACAGCGCCGCTCGCGCAGGCGCAGTACAGGCCGGCCTGGAGGTCGCCCTGATGTCATCGCCAGGGACCGGGACGGAGCTGCGGTGAACGGCTGCGGGGAGAGCTGCGGCGAGGGACATGCTGGGAGCTTGAGGCTGGAGGAAGCCCCCGGTAAGTAGCACTTATTTTATAAATTTTTCCCCTGATGACTCCTTTAAGCCAGGAATATAAAAAAATCAGTTTTACTTGCCTGGGGCTTCTTCCAGCCCCCTGCAGCCGCCCTGTGTCCTCACAGTCACTCACTGAGCCTCCTGTCCCCCCGCCGCCAGCTAGTTTCGTTTTTGCTGACAGGCCCGACAGGCCTGGCCACGCATATTTTTCTACGCGTTCCCGTCCGCAATACCGTCCTGCGCCTGTGCAGGATGCTTTTGAAGATGGGAACATAAAGAAGGATACGCTTGGCCAGGCTTGCGCAGGTGCAGAAAGCCGACCTACTCCGTCAGGGCCTGTCAGTGAAAACAAAACTAGCTGGCGGCGGGGAGCGGAGGCTCCGTGAGTGACTGCGAGTGCACGGGGTGGCTGCAGGGGGCTGGTAGAAGCCCCAGGCAAGTAAGACTGATTTTTTTATTCCTGGCTTAAGTTTTCCTTTCATTTTAGGACCACAGGCTTTACTCCCCCTAAAGACCAGGCCATTTTTTGTAAAATAAGCCACTGCAGCTTTAAGGCCAAGCTGCAGGGCCGCACAACACAAGTGATTCCCCCCCCCCCCCCTTTTCTCCCCACCAAGAGAGCTCTCTGTTGGTGGGGTCTGATTCCCCACCAGTGTTTTTTTTCTTTTTATGTATGTTTACTTCTTTATTATTGTAATACATTTTTTTTTTTTTTAATTATTTACCCATCCCTCCCTCCCACAGCCAGCCAATCACTGTGATCAGCTGTCATAGGCTTCACCTTATGACAGCCGATCACCGCCGAGACTCTGGAGGGGACAGCCGTGTCACACGGCTGTCACTAGTCAAGCGCTGCTGTAGATCACAGCGCTGTACACAGTAATTAGATGGTGGTTTCGCCGTCTAACAGCCTCCGAGCGGCAACTGGGAGACTGAAGGCGTAGCTGAGCTCAGCCTACCAAGCAGGAGATGCGCACGCAGCGTGCACGCGATCTCCTGCAAAACGAAGCCCCAGGACTTTACGCCAATCGTCATGAGGCGGTCGGCAAGCAGTTAAATGCGGGCGGTCCTGTGAAGTATCGCTACCATGATACTTCACTAGCGGCCACTACTATGTCAATTAGCATTGGGAGGGATAGCGATCAGAATCCATCAGAGAGAGATCTGTCTCTTGGTCGATCTATGATGTATCGCTACCTTCAATGCTGTAATAACACTTTCTGGTAATCAAAAGTGTACACTCAAGTTTTACTGAAGTCACAACAGACTTGTTTTAAGTTTCTGGCTATAGAACGGTCTCTGCTCCTCTCCTAGCAACCCGCATCCAGCAACAGTTGTCCTACAATGAGACACTTAAGATTTGCCCCTTTTGAGTAAACCAGTCCCCTCGTCTATGTTGTTACCATCATACATGCACATGTACACCAATAGTAAAAGAGTCTACTGTCCTCAAATAGACTGTCTGCTGATATGGAGAGCTGGAACCAGCTAAAAGAAACACATAGCAGTCTTCTGAGCATCATTATAACCCACACTGGGAGTGATGCTCAGAGAAGGCAATGAGGATCATCACTGCATACAAACAGGAGAGAAACTTTGGCTCCCCCCTCACTAGGTCTGTATGTAGTGATAACCCGTATTGCTTTCTCTGTGTGTCGCTACCAGTTATAAGTATATTCAGAAGGTCGCTATGTGGTACCTTTTGCTGGTTGTGGACTCTGCAGGTACAGGTAACTGGCAGCATGTCTTGCTTTGGACATGAAATTAGAAACAATAACAGCCCGTAACCACTACATGATTTCTACAATGTTTTTCCAACGGCCAGCGTTTTTTTTTTTTAGTGCCAAGCAATCGTTTCCGCGATCTCGCAGCGTGGGTACAGATGCGTAATTACACAAACGTTTGGCAACGCACGCCGATAAAGATCGTCACAGCGGATTGGATCTTTAAGATCCCCAAGGACTCCACGCAAAGTACTGCGATCGCTTGACTTCCCGTTCACGCTGTTGCGTGTGCCCGCCGCCGGGAAGATGGATTGGGGTACGTTTATCGTCGGGAGACGTAGATGGGATCCATCTTCTTGCGTCATCAGGTGAGTATTCAGCTTGAAGCGGACCTGAACTCAGAATTTCCTCTATGCTCTAAAACATGCACAACAGCATAATAACCTTTAAAGTAAAACATTTCTTTGTTACAGCTGATAAAAATCCTGCAATAACTCTGCAGTGTGTCTATTTCCTGCTTTCATGGAAACAGACATATTGTTAACAGCCTGTGTTTACCAATTATCTCTTTGCTGTGGCAGTCAGCTGACACAGCTGAGGGATCAAATTAAAACTTTAGGGGGTATTAGACAGGCTAAACTCTCTAAATACATACAGGGTGCCTTTCTCCGTTCTCCTTCTGTCCTTTGCAAGAATTCAGGTCCAGTTTAAGACACACAGAAGGTAAAACATTGCCCCCAAGACAAATGATGGCTTATCTGAAAATATGTGTTACTAAGACCTGTGTTTTTAATATAAGAAATAGAGAGAGACAGATACTGTTGCAGACCTGTAAGAAGCGACCTGGAGTTCCTCTTTAGATTGCAGGGGGTGAGGCCCAGAACCATCAGGGCTTTTTAGTACAGAAACCTAAAATTCCCTACTGAAAAAGCTGTGCCAAGTACAATATTGCCGGCTATGCTGCATCCACATCGACCAAAAGCAGAGCTGCATGCGTGTTTTTCTCAAAAATGTGTGTGTGCTGCAACCTCAATGCTTACAAGCAAAGGCACAAATACATAGCAGCACAGCAGGGAAGGCAAATACAAGTGTGCCTGCTTTTATTACGTGTATTTTGTACTCTGCTGGATGCTCTAATTCTACTTTGCGCTGAACTACTTATTTATCTATGGCCTCCACTATTGTTCGTTTTATATTCTGTACAGGGCTGCGGAAGAGATTGACTAAAAACCACAACAAACACACCAACCTCTTCCCCTATCCCCTACACACACACGCCTTGGTGGATAGGTTCTCGCGATCACTCTCTGGGCCGTGTACAAGCGCAGGTGCAAGTGAAAGTATGCCCTGCGCAGTAACATGGAGGCGCCCGTATATGGGTTTTTCCAGCATGTACGAGCAGCCCTGTGCAACTGTGTAGGCGCATGCCCGATAGCACAGTGCAGTCACACTCGTACATGGACACACAAGTGCGTCCGCGAAGAAGAAGTGTGTCCCAGTGAGCAGCGGCGGGGTGCAAGAGGATTGGAAAATCCTCTGGACCATCCAGACTTCCCTCTACTGACGCAAGTCTCTAAACATTTCTGTTTTTTTAATCACAAGTGTGCTTTAGAGCTGGTTCACACGGACATCTGTCCAGCTTTAGGCGGCATCGCATTCGGTGGCGTTGCGGCAACATCGCGTTTGGGCTTTTCGTGGCTTTAAAGGGGAACTGAAGAGAGAGGTACATGGAGGCTGCCATGTTTATTTCTTTTTAAGCAATACCAGTTGCCTGGCAGCCCTGCTGATCCTCTGCCTCTAATACTATTAGCCATAGCCCCTGAACAAGCATGCAGCACATAAGGTGTTTTAGTGGTTCAGACTTTAAAGTCAGATCTGACAAGACTAGCTGCATGCTTGTTTCTGGTGTTATTCAGATACTGCTGCAGAGAAATAGACCAGCAGGGCTGCCAGGCAACTGGTATTGATTAAAAGGAAATAAACATGACAGCCTCCATATACCTCTCTCTTCAGTTCCCCTTTAAGTTGCAGTCTGCATTTTTCTTCCCCATAGGAAGACATTAGCCACAGAGGTTAACCGCCCCAGGGCGCTACATGCAGCGTCCAGGGTCGCCTTGTCGGATCAGAACATGCGTTCGCGCAAACGCCGGTAAAAGCCTGGTACAAACACTCCCATTCACTTGAATGGGAGCGTTTAATGCTGAGTCCCGAACGCCGGTGGGAAACGCGGGGCAGACACCCGTGTGAACCAGCCCTTAAGCTGGCTATACACTGTAAGATGTGTGGTAGGACGGGTAAACAATTTATACCCATTTCCATGATTTAAAACCTTGCACTGTTAGATATTTATTTGAAATGTTTATCTTTATTTTGAAATAAGATATTTCAGAAGAAATCTAATAAAATACTGCCTTCACTAACTTTATACAACGCAATGCAATACAGAGCTATGTGGCCATCAATTGCAAGCAGCATCTAATTATGCTAATAATGGTTTTTTTGATGTTTGTTATTCCTGTATTGTTACTGTGGCAAAAACAGATTATAGAGAAGGGGATGCAGTAATCTCAGGGGCAGCAATGGCCACTATAGCCTACAGCCCAACATCACATATTGCACTACATGCAGTCTACGCAACACACATACACACAGAGATGGAGGGAGAGGGAAAGAGACTGGCACACAGGACTGCTTGCAGGCCATGACATACACATAGGAGTATTGATAGGTGTAGTCTAAACACAGACTGACTTATATATACAAAATGTACAGAAACCCCCCTCACACCTGCACAGCTCAGATTCCTTCTTCGCCGCAGTTCGTCCGAGAGACCATCAATCTGCAGAGGCACCAGGAGCAGTATATACCCTACACCTGGGGAATATGTGATAGTTATTACACAGCATACCTTCTCAGCAATATATATTATACGGTATACTCTACACCTGGAGAGTATGTGATAGTTATTACACAGCATACCTTATAAGCAATATATATTATACAGTATACGCTACACCTGGAGAATATGTGATTATTATTACACAGCATACCTTCTCAGCAATATATATTATATACAGTATACTCTACACCTGGAGAGTATGTGATAGTTATTACACAGCATACCTTATAAGCAATATATAATATACAGTATACTCTGCACCTGGGGAATATGTGATCGTTATTACACAGCAGACCTTCTCAGCAATATATATTATACAGTATACGTTACACCTGGAGAATATGTGTTTATTATTACACAGCATACCTTCTAAGCAATATATACAGTATATCCTACACCTGGGGAATGTGAGTTTTTACACAGCATACCTTTTAAGCAATATATATATTGTACAGTACACCCTACACCTGGGGAATATGTGATCGTTATTATACAGCATACCTTCTCAGCAATTTATATTGCACAGTATACTCTACACCTGAACAATATGTGATCATTATTACAAAACTTACTTTCTATATGATACATATCATACAGTAACCTAATAAGTGATATACTATAATACAGTACACATTATACCTGGATGCTACGTGATACATATACTGTACAGTACACCTTATAACTGATCTACTATAATACAGAACATATTACACATGGATGATATGTAGAAGATATTAAAAATTACAACTTACAAATTATATACATTATACACTCCTCCTTATGTCTCCTACCTTGTCACGCACCTCCATTACCGTACACCCATCCTATGGATTTGCGTGAACTCGACTTGCCTAATCTCCCTGCTCCCCTCCAGTGACTGACTAAGCATTACCTTGTACTCATACTGTGCTCCGTGATCTGGTTTGCATGTATTCATGTATTGTTTTATTGCTGTATATCACCCCTAAATATTGTCTGTAACCCTAACTAATGTACAACGCTGCGTAATATGTTGGCGCTTTATAAATACTATAAATAAAATAAATAAATACACTACACTGGATGATATGCAATAGATATTACATAGTACCCATTATAAGTGATAAATTATACAGCAGCGGACCTAAACCTTTTTTGCTCCAAGGACTACATTCCTGCAAAACTATTTTTCCACAGAACGTGAGGAAAGCAACAGTGGGGAAGAGTTATGTGTATAATAAAACATAATAAAGTACATAACTCATCAGAATCACCTTTATTCGCCAAATACACCGATTGTCGTACCTGGAATTATTTGTGCTTGCATGGCAATGGCAGTAGTGTATATGACAGACATAGCATTGACAGCCTTGAGAGATTATTATTATTTAGTATTTATATAGCGCCGACTTATTCCGCAATGCTGTACAAAGTAGATTGTCTTGTCACTTAACTATCCCTCAGTGGGGCTTACAATCTAATCCCCACCATAGTCATATGTCTATGTATGTATCATGTAACGTATATATTGTTTTCTAGGGCCAATTTAGGGGAAGCCAATTAACTTAATTGTATGTTTTTGGAATGTGAGAGGAAACCGGAGTACCTGCTGGAAATCCACACAGACACTGGGAGAACATACAAACTCTGTGCAGATAGTGCACTGGCTGGAACACGAACCAGGGACCCAGTGCTACAAGGCAAGAGTGCTAACCAGTGTGCCACCGTGCTGCTCCAGATAAACATTGATACAAGCATGAGAAGCATACATTTAGAGCAGCTGTGCCCAACCTAAGGCCCGCGGGCCATTTGCGGCCCGCGAAGCAAACTTTTGTGGCCCGCGGAAGTATCCTGAGGAGGAGGATCGGGGATTGTGTCATACTATGTCAGAGGTTTACACAGCGTAGTCGCATTCTCCTCAGTAGTGCTGTGATAGTTAGAGACCCTTATCCATTGGTTGCTGCAGGAACCACCCTACAATAGGAATCAGCCGTATTCTTATTGGAGGAAGGTTCCTGCAGCAACCAATGGGCAAGAGTCTCTAACTATCACAGCACTACTGCAAAGAACGCGAGAAACCTATGACGCAATCCCCGATCCCACTCTTCAGCACAAATTTTTGCTTTGGCTCTCCTCTCCCAGATGAATTGCCACTGTTCCGGCCTCTCAACTCAGGGGACAGTGTGACATCACACCCTACCAGCCTGTGAAGCTGAAAAAAAACTTTGCTTCATGCTGACCTTCACCCGTGGCTAGGCCGCAGCAACTAATTGAGACCACGGCTTCTGCTGAATAGTAGGCCTCAACTACCCTCAGCTCACACAGATTTGTGCTGGGCGGGGGGGGATCACCAAGAAAGCCTCTACACACGCACCCAGATATCCCAGAAAATGGGCATCAAATGATGAGTACAACAATTGTTTGTTTGCCGTTTTCTTTCCTTTTCCAACACCATGTTAACTGTTGCTAGAAAAATGTGAAGAGTTATATTTAAATTTTGTATGTATGTGTTCCGGACCGCAAAATTTATCTTAATATGTAGTGTGGCCCTCTGGCAAAAAAAAGGTTGGGCACCACATAGGGACTAGCATTAGGTACTCTAAAACCACTAGGGTAAGAAGCAATAGTGCAGAGGAGTGCTTGGAAGTTAGAAGTAGTCAACTAGGGAATTATGCTGTCCAAGGGGCTTGAGTGGCAGGGGGGACTGGAGTTCAGCAAGAGGACTGCTTAGGGGGAAGAAAGTACTCCTGTGCTTGGTAGTGTTGTAACTGTGGTCCGATGGGAGGAGCAACTGCCTGGGTGCGAGGGGTCGTGCAAGATCCTGGTGGCCTTCGTCTTCATTCTAGAAGTGTGGAGGAGGTCTAATGGAGGTAGGGGCGATCCAACGATCTTTTCCGCTGTGCTAATCACCCTTTGAAGTTTGTGTTTGTTGCTAGCAGTTGCTCCTGCATACCAGACAATGACAGAGGAGCAGAGTTAGGATTTGATGGTAGCGGTGTAAAAGCTGGTACAGCTTTCGTGGCAAACTGCATTTCTTCAGCTGGCGCAGGAAGAGTAACCTCAGCTGTGCCTTTTTCTGAAGTTTGGTGATGCTCTACCCCCATCTTAGGCCGTTATGGTTATGCCAAGGAAACAAATGCATGGTACCCAGGAGACCTCAGTCTCATTACTGAGGACTGGGTATAGGGTAGAAGGGCGTTTCCTGAAGTCCATAATCAGTTCAACAGTCTGACATGTTGAGGATGAGCTTGTTGTCCTTGCACCAGTTGGAAATATCATCTAATTAAAACATTTTATATTACACACTTAATTTCTGTCATTATACTCTAATATTCCCTTAACCTCCCTGGTGTTATGATTATTTCCATTTTTGGGGTCTAAAAGCCATGCAATTTTTTCACAAGCTTTTAGACCCTAAAAACAACAACAACAAAAATACCACAGAGAGATCTGCAGCAACTCCAGCATATAACTCACTCAGGCACGGGATTACCGCTCTGGGCTGCGGATTTACGTCCCGAGCCTGACTCGGGACTACCACTAAGGAGGTTAAAATACGACAGTATTTTCAGCCTCTTTAAAGGGGAACTGAAGTAAGAGGTATACGGAGGCTGCCATATTTATTTCCTTTTAATCAATACCAGTTGCCTGGCAGCCCTGCTCGTCTATTTCTCTGCACTAGTATCTAAATAACACCAGAAACAAGCATGCAGCTAGTCTTGTCAGATCTGACAATGTCAGAAACACCTGACCTGCTGCATGCTTGTTCAGGGGCTATGGCTAATAGTATTAGAGGCAGAGGTTCAGCAGAAGGGCCTGGCAACTGGCATTGCTTACATGGAAATAAATATGGCAGCCTCCATATCCCTCTCACTTCAGTTGTCCTTTAAAAACGCAATTAGGCACTGTGCTTCTAAATTAGGCCCATTTTTAGGTGCAGGTGAGACGAGTCACTGCTCAGGAAGAAGTGGCAGAGAAGGGCGCTGTGGGTCCATGCAGAGTGTGCAGCTCAGGGGAGAAGCAAATCACCTCTCCAGAATTCAGCAACGCACACAGCACATCTTTAACCTAGGTCCTGGTCTCTGTAGTGGCACCAGTGTCTATCATCACATAATGACAGTGAGTTACGGGCCCCCAGATGTAGCCCTCCCTCCTCCCCAGTATAGGTAGCCAGACGTGACCCCCACTGCCACTATAGTTAGCTAGAAGTAGTCCCCTCCTCCCCAGTATAAGTGGCCAAAGGAGCCACAAGTATTAGCGCCCCTCCAAGGCTGTGGAGTCGGTACAAAAATCTTCCGACTCCAACCCCTTAGTTTATGAAACCACGACTCTGACTCCAACTCCGACTCAGAGTACCCAAAATGGCTCCGACTCCTTAGTCTAATACTTAACAGGGCTGTGGAATTTGTACAAAAATCACCCGACTCCTGACTCCGACTCCTCAGTTTATGAAATCAACGACTCCGACTCCCAACTCCGGGTTCCCAAAATTGCCCCAACTCCGACTCCACAGCCCTGCCCCCCTCCCCCAGTTGTGCAGAGTGCTGAGCGGAGCAGTAGGAGTGACCTCCTTCTCTAGGATCCAGTGATGGACACGCACAATACATCTTTCTACTAAGCGTCTTGGTTTCCATGGCTGCAGCAGCATCTATCATTATGTAACCTGCCAATGACCTCGGAGCAAGAATGTCATCTTCATATATACTTCATAGTACATAGGATACCTTCAGTATTCTGATAATTTAGCACATTAATGTAATACCATACGCAACATGTGTACAGAGTTTGTATGTTCTCCACGGAAACAGTATAATGAGGGGCACTATAATAAGGGGTCATGAAAAAAACAGCCACAGCTACTTTTAAAAGTCCATGCCTCCTGCAAATGACATGCAGGGGTTTCTTAAGATCCAAAAAACATTTTCAGGCGTTCATTGAGGTACAAAAAGTATTTGCAGGGTTCCTCCAGGTTAAAAAGGTTGAGAAAGGCTATTATAGAGGTACATTTTTTATGTGTTCTTTACTGTTACTTTTCACTTTTTAAATGAAATACAGCATATGTTGCAATTTATATCAAACTAATTACATGAGAATTTTACTGTTGCGTTTCTATAACATGAACAAATTCTGATGACTTCCTCATTCATAAAAGTGCTGTGGATTTCCACACTTGCTCCACCATCTCGCTCGGCAAGTTCCTGCTGTCCCGCGGGGAAATATCAGCGATAAAGACGGTGGATATTTCCTTCAATTTATCAGGCATCCGATGTCATAACATACTTGCAAAATCCGCTCCTTCACAAATGTTTTCTGTTGGTTCTGAATGAAGAGGTCTTTCACTCACGCAGCCTGACCTACTTTTTCCCCTGAAAACTGGATGTGTGCTGGAATGCGGTGTGTGTAAAAAATAAAGGTCTTTAATAATTATTACAAACCAGGTGACATCAGATTTTGTACAGTCTTGGCGTCTGTCTCCTCTCCATGGTGGCATTGCACGCAGGGCTGAGAGTTCTTGGACCGATGTCTGATTTGTGTCATTCTGACCTGAGTGATGCTTCTGTGCGTGGCCAACGCCAACATCACACATGAAAGCAATTCCGCAATGCTGCGCCTGAAACATATGCTTTTATTTTAGGGCTGCCTGTAAAGAGCCCAGCAAAGTCTTCCTCGGTTTATTTGAGGGGACGGGGCCAACATTAGTGGTTAAACTCTGCTGACCCAAGTGTGTTTCCCAGCCACCCACATAGCAGACATGTCTGTAGCTGCACTCGTCTACCCGCCCTGCACGACAGAAAACAAATCTCTGTGGCTGCGATCCGCTATCTGTCCTGCACTAGAAAAAGCTGTGCTGTCACTGTGATCAGCTATATGCATGTAGGGTGAGTATAGGAAAGAATCAACCCATTCTAAATATTCACATTTTGTTGCTCTGCAGCCTGAAATGAAGACACGCAAGTGTTTCCAAGCTGTATTTACTCAGTACAAGCTGGAACAGCCAAGTTAAAGATAGAATAGCAACAATTCGGAGGGAAAAATAAAAAAACACAGAAAAAGGCCCAGTGCACACCAAAACCGCTAGCAGATCCGCAATATGCTAGCGGTTTTGGGAGCTGATTTCAGAGCGATTCTAGGTATGTTTAGAGAAGTTTTCTAAACATACCTAGCGGTTTTGCGTGCGTTTTTGTGTAGCAGATTACACATATTGTTACAGTAAAAGCTGTTACTGAACAGCTACTGTAACAAAAATGCCTGGCAAACCGCTCTGAACTAGCGTTTTTCAGAGCGGTTTGCGTTTTTCCTATACTTTACATTGAGGACGAAACGCTTCCGAAAACCGCAAACGCGCAGCAGGAGGCGCGTTTGCGGCTTGGCAAAAACCGCCGGTGTGCACCATCCCATTGCAATACATTAGACAAGCGTTTTTAGAGGCGGATGCGGCCGGCGGATCGCTCCAAAAACCGCTCGGTGTGCACTGGGCCTTACTGAGATGGATAAAGGATCATTGCCCTCCTAAACGCAATGAGGTTTATGTAATCACCTTGCTTCAACATTATCCAACAAACAAATCTTCCATGTATAATCAACTGTAATCATTTTGATAAGTTCTGCATAAAACAGCTATTTCAAGAGCATTCCAGTGCTTGGTAGGGCAAGTGAAAACAATCAATCATCTAAAGGTGGCAAGGCACTGTCAAAACATCTCAGGAATAAAGTTATGGACAAGCACAAGTAAGACAAAAATACAAAGGGGAAAAAAAAGATTCAATTTTAAGAATTGTTACTACTAGGGCCAATCCCAGATCAGGAACTAGGTGGAAGAGTGGGGAGTGAAGGAATCTGGTCTGAGATGCTAACAAGAGGTCTATGGTAACTCAGAGGCTGTTACAGGAAATCACAGTGGTCATAGTCTGCATGTGACATATTCAAAAGAAAATAAGGTGTGGCTCAAACTAGGAATGACCTTACTTGTTTACTGGCTGCCAAAATGTGTACTGACAAATTTAAATGGGCATAGTAAATTCATATTGCATCAGCTTGCCAGAATGTGCAGGGTCTTAAACTAACTCCACTACTGTGCTCAGCAGGAGTTGGCCCACGCAAAATACTTTGCATCTCAACAGGGGGCAGCATGTAGGCCTCCCATGCCCTCACCCTAACAGTCTCATAGTGGTCATAGTCAGCATGTGACACAGTAACACAAGTGCTCCATAAATAAGGCCTTGCCTGGGAGGGCTGCAAGAAAAAAAAAATCTACTTTGCTGAAATTAACTTTGCAGACTCTGAGATGAACGGAAAAATGGTATGGTGGTTAAATGAAACCTAAACAGAACCACACGTTGGAGGAAAAAATCTGCTCCACATAACTCACCCACTCTCAGCAGATTACCGATGGGATCACCAGCTACAGATGAAGTCCTGCTTTCTCTCTGACTACAGCGGCGCCTCATGTGATCTGGCAGCACGTAACAGGTCACATGAGGCACCGCTGTAGCCATTGATACAAGTTGCTGTAGGGGCGGATAAAGATCTAATCACTGGAATGTTGAGAGTAGGTGAGTGAAGTGGCGCTGCACATCTAGGGAGGGGGAGTGCGAGGAGGGAGACATTTGGGGAGGGGAGCCGCTTCATGAAAGAACCATCCCTGTGTGTGGATGAACCCTTCTCTTGTTCCTGGATAATTGCAACAGAGTGGTGAGCGCTGTTGTCCTTTTTCTACGAGACCAAAAGAGAACCATCTGGCCTCAGCAATAAAGGGTACGTAGCCAATCCAGGTCACTATCCAGAGAAAACCATACCTACAGTTAAGCATAAAGGTCACAGTATCCTGTTTTAGAGGAGTTTTTCTGTGCAGCATGGGCAGGGATATTTGTCACGATGCAAAAAGTAAGTCCACTAACAGTCACAATCCAATATGGCTGAGCTTAAAAATACTACAAAGTCAAGAAGTGCAAAGTTGACAAAGAAGTATCCAAACAGACTTAATGTTGTATTTAACATTCAGGGTTCCTATACACTAATTTAACGTCAAGGAATGAAAGCTGCCGCCACATTTTCAGAAGAAAGGACATGGTTTGATGGAGGGTTTAAGAAAAGGTTGATATGTAACGATCATAAGAGATAGTAAGAGGCTGGAGGAATAGTTGAGAAAAGGGAAGGTAAGTGAAGGTTAGGAGAAGTAATGTTGGTGGGGGGGGGGGGGAGAGATAGATTAGAGGTAAGTGAAGGTTAGGGGAAGTAAGGTTGGGGGTGGTGGTGGAGGGATAGATCAGAGGTAAGTGAAGGTTAGGGGAAGTAATGTTACAGGGGTGGTGGTGGAGGTTGGGGGAATGGTTCAGGGGGGGGGGGGGGGGGAGGGATGGATCAGAGGTAAGTGAAGGTTAGGGGAAGTAAGGTTGGGGGGGGGGTGGAAGTTGGGCAAATGTAAGTGGGGGTCAAGAGCCACATTATGTTCAGGGCCTATTTGTGTTTTCAGATCTGCCTCTATTGTTTTTCCTTAAGCAACACCACCTCTTAACTCTGTGTACAGTACCTGTGTCTTCCCTTCCCCCAGGGTTGCCACTCGGCAAGCATGCCGATACAAATCCGCAATTAACAAGCGGCAGCCGAATAATTGTACATTCTGATCTTCTGCCCTCTGGTCATTTGGCATCCCAATTAATAAGTAGCTGAAGGGCTAGAGATGGCAAGGTGCAGTCATTCAGGAACTGCTTATAGCAAGTTTCCTGAGTACAGACTGTGTGCATATCACAGGGGATAGGGAGAGTGGGAACAAGCTCCTGTGTGAATTAAGAATTAATGGAGTATGAGATGGAAGAGCATGACGTCCAATCAGAGGCTATCAAAGTTTAGGCCAATTAGCACTTAACTATGTTTATTGGAAATGAACATGGTTGCATGATTTACACCTAACAGCTATCATCAGTAATCACCAGGGCAGTGAAGTTGGTACAAAAATCATCCAACTCTCCAGTTAATGAAATCACTGACGCCGACTCCTCGACTCAAGCTCCTTAGTCTAATACTGTACTTAGTCTTAAGGTGGCCATAGACTGGTCGATTTGCCATCAGATCGACCAACAGATAGATCCCTCTCTGATCGAATCTGATCAGAGAGGGATCGTATGGCTGCCTTTACTGCAAACTGATTAAGAATCGATTTCACGTGATTTCCTGTTAGGGCTTCCCTCGTCGCCATGGCAACCATCAGAATTATGTCATCCACGTCATGACGTCAGGGGGAGTCCCAATCCACCCCTTAGTGCAGCCTGGCGGTGATTGGCCAGGCGGTGCAATGGGTCTGGGGGGGCCCTCGGTGATCGAGAGTAACACACAGCTAGCAAAGTGCTAGCTGCGTGTTTAAAAAAAAAAAAATTGTCAAAAAAGACCCACCAGGGGCTGAGCAATCCACCGTGGCAGTAATGGACGAGCTGAGCTCGTCCATACCGCTAAGGCGGTTAATACTTAACAAGGCTGTGAAGTTGGCACACAAATCATCCGACTACAACTCCTCAATTTATGAAACCACCAACTGACTCCAGGTACCCAAAAATTGCTCCTACTCCACAGCCCTGGTAATCACAGTGCTCAAATTGTTGTTTTTTTCTGTGCGATATGGATCCTTAGTAGTTAAAAACCCATTTTACAATTTTAATCACATGACCATGTGTTGAGGTGTTAGTTTAAAGGGGCCCATACACTGAGTCGATTAGCGACCGATCGATCGAAATCGATCGCAAACCGATTTCGATCGATTTCAATCGATCTGACATGCTGGAAAATCTATGTTGATGTGTTGAGATTGCTTATCATTTTGCATTGGACCCAATGGAAATCTGATGGCAAAAAAAATGATCGATTTTCAATAGATTTCATACTGAAATCTATTGGAAATCTGTTCCTAGTAAAAAATGTTCCTAAACACATTAGATAGATCATAAATCTATCTGATGATCTATCTGCTGCTAATCTAACGAGTGTATGGCCACCTTAAGGCTCCTTTCACACTGTGCACATAGCATTGTCATAAGATCGCAAAGGGGCCAAAGTCGCCACTGTAAACGTACTGCATGCTGTGCATCACCCTGGCGGAACACACTGCATACAATGTGATAGCCCTATACGAATCATTGTATCGCATTGTGGGGCGATAATATGGTCCATCGTGATACAACAGACATAGGGCTTGATTCACTAAACCGTGATAACTTAAAGCACAGCCGCGTCAGCGTTTTTGTGCACGTTTTCGCGTGCAATCGCAAATTTATGCATGCAATCACAAATTTACGAATTTGTAAATTCGCAATTGCACGCAAAAATTCACGATTGCACGCAAAAACTCGAAAATGCTAGCGGGCCGTGCTATGAGTTATCACTGTTTAGTGAATCAAGCCCAAAGTGTTAAAGGAGCCTCAGGCTCTGTGTGAAGAGTTGCCTCTGGTTTGATTGCATCATCGTGCAGTTCAGAATTCAAGCAGGTATGCACAGACTGAATCTACTGAAAGAGAAGGGCTGTCTCTGTGTGTGCGTGTGTGTGTAACAGCATGGGACAAACATAATACTGCATACATAATACTGCATACAAATCGGGGATGAAACCATGCTGGCCAGGTGAGGAGAAGCGGGGACCCTCTGGCACACAAATGCATGGTGGTCCATTGGGTGGGGTTTACTTCAAGCCTACACACAAGGCAGAAATGGTGAAAGGATGGCACATGTACATCTAGTTATTATGATAAATAGGATAACCCTTGGGTGTCCAATCATATAGGTCCATTGAGGACATTGGCAAAATGGACGTCAGAAGCGTCAGCTGTGGCCATGTACAACCTGGCTCTGTGAATAAATATTTCTGCTTGTAAACAGTAGGTATTGTCCAGTTGCTGATTTTTTTGTCCTGTTTACAAATTTAAATTAGCATTAAAGGAGTACTGTAGGGGAGTAGGGGGAAAAAATTTTGAACTTACCCGAGGCTTCTAATGGTCCCCCGCAGACATCCTGTGCCTGCGCAGCCACTCACTGATGCTCCTGCCCCCGCTGTTGGTTCACTTCAGGAATTTGCGACTTTAAAGTCGGAAAAGCACTGCACCTGCGTGGCTGTGTCCTCGCTCCCGCTGATGTCACCAGGAGTGTACTGTGCAATCGCAGACCGTACTGGGCCTGCGCAATACACTCCCCAGGTGATATCAGCGGGAGTGAGGGCGCGGCCGCAGTGGTTTTCCGACGTTAAAGTCGCAAATTCCGGAAGTGAACTGGAGGCAGGGACAGGAGCATTGGTGAGTGGCTGCGTGGGCACAGGACATCTGCGGGGGGACCATTAGAAGCCCCAGGTAAGTTCAACTCCTTTTTCCTTCTATCTCCCTACCGTAGTTCTTTAAAGATTTATTTACCACGACTTGACAATGGGCTCGTATGTACAGTTTTTGTTCATTTTGGAAATTCTCTTAACGCCCTCTGTTGGCTGAGGCTGGTAGTGCAGGGTTCTGCTATGTGTTCCACTGGTACATCCTGCGGAGATAATTAGATATGGGATTTAATAGCATGAGTGTGGTGCTCCCACACTGACCCAACAGCAAGCACGGTCTCCCCATCCCACAGCCGCCAGTATCGTCACTACAGTTTAAATCTAATTCAACATTTTTTTTTTCCCGCTACATCTGGAGAGAATGGGGACAAGTTGGGCAATTTTAGATTCGTTTTCATGTAAGGCCAGCACAATAGTGTTGCTGTTCAGGCCTCTTTCACAGTGCAAAGTTAAAGTCGCACGTTAGAAAATGTTTCAAGGCAGACTAACGCACAGTAATACTAAGTCTGTGCGACATTCACAGTGCACATGTTGCGTTTGTGTGTACCGTTATTAGAAAGTGCTGCATGCTGTGCGTTATACACCTTATTAGCTGCGTTAGACTGTTTGCACATGCTCAGTAATGACTTGGAAGCATACTTTTCATTGCCTGTATGCTCTACTGTATGCGACAATAACAGGGCATTAAGTTGCGTTGCGACTTTTTAGGGGGCGTTGCGTTGTAATTTGTGTTGCGACTTTAACGTCACATCAAACTGCAACGTCCTACTGTGAAAGAGGCCTCAAATAGCAGATTTTCTTGTATTGGAAGATCTTACCTTCCATTTCCTGTGCTTTTTCCCCTGCATCTGCTCACAACTTGATTAAAAAGGATTAGTTGCACTTTATAGAGGAACTTCAAAAAGCCAAGACCCCCTTTCTCATGAGAAATCTTTACCTTTTCTCCCCTCCCACAGTGTGTTGTCATTGCCAGTTTCCTGTCTGTGAACCACATTGCACTGCGGGAGAAACCAGCTTTTGCCAGCTGCAAAGCAAGCCGTATCTCCCTCAATGCATTTATCTATCTATCTATCTATCTATTATCTATCTATCTATCTATCTATCTATCTATCTATCTATCTATCTATCTATCTATCTACTGTTTAGCCATCACATTGTTAGTGGGTGCGTTTTATAGGTAAGTTAAGAGCAGGGCAGTTGGTGCTGTTTTTTTCCCCCTTCACATCTGCCAGCAGTAAACATGATGACCTAAAGGCTCATATCAAGTAAGAATTGTGGGTATTTGGAATAGTCAGGGAGGATTGATAGGACATGCAATTAGGAACAGTATTTTTAAGTTGGGGGTTATGGCAATAGTAGTAAATGTCAGGGAATGTCTTAAAGGACACCTGAAGTGAGAGGGCTATGGAGGCTGCCATCTTTATTTGTTTTAAAGAGAACCTGAGGCGGATTTTCTAAATCTTAATAGGACACAGAGGCATGTTCTGTGCACAATGACATGCCTCTGTGTCCTTCTGGGGCCGCCGTCAGTCCTCCCTGGGCTCTGCTGTGCCCCTTGAAAAACAGTGCCGGGCTACCGACAATCTGCTTGTGGCTACTGGCTAGCCTTCTGTTTACCTGCAACTTGGCAATCACTGTGAGCCTCCCCCATTGCATGGCTCCCGCCTCTGTCCCGTCGCTCCCCGCCTCCGTAAGCTTCCTCACATTGAAAAGCAAGCTGCGGCCCAGAAGTACTTTTAATAAAATGAAGCGCTCATGCATGTGTAAGCTCACAGGGGCAGGGCTCTCTCTCCCTTTTGTGTCTTGGAATTCATTATACATTTTATTCATCATGTTACCTGTGTCACTGTCATTATCAATTCTGTATTTTGTCACCAATTTTGTATTTTGCATATTGGTGTATTCCATTTGTCTGTATTATGTACCCCAGTGCAATGGAATATGTTGGTGCTTTATAAATCAATAATAATAAAATAATGGAGGAAAAAAGGGTGTATGCAAGTGGCTTTGTTATACACTGACCTTTCTTGCACATGCACAGTCCAGAGATACCCGTACATGGCACGACTGTGGACACAAGAAACTTATTCAACAAGCTCTTTTGAGAGCGCCAGCGCTGCAAGGGTGGGCCGCAGAAGGATCCAGGAAGCATCGCGACTATCCAGAGACTTCCTACTGCTGAGGTTAGTATCCAATTTTTGGTTTATATTTTTCTTCAGGTACACTTTAAATTACAAAATGCAGTTGTACTGTGAGTCCAATCAATGTTACACAGGCAACGGAACGCTCTAGAAATTATTTACATTACCTTTAAGTGGCACATCCGAGCAAAAAAAAAAAAGAAAAAAAAAAAAAAAGAAAGGATCTACTTACCTGGGGCTTCCTCCAGCCTATCTGTCCATTGCCACTACTCCGGCGTCCAGGGATCCCCTCCGTTGCAGATGGAGATGATGACCTCGCCAGGCGGCATCTACTGCACCTGTGCGAGTGTGCTCCCGTAGGAGTACTGCACCTGTGCGAGTATGTTCCCGTAGGAGTACTGCACCTGTGCGAGTATGTTCCCGTAGGAGTACTGCACCTGTGCGAGTGTGCTCCCGTAGGAGTACTGCACCTGTGCGAGTGTGCTCCCGTAGGAGTACTGCACCTGTGCGAGTGTGCTCCCGTAGGAGTACTGCACCTGTGCGAGTGTGCTCCCGTAGGAGTACTGCACCTGTGCGAGTGTGCTCCCCTAGGAGTACTGCACCTGTGCGAGTGTGCTACCGTAGGAGTGCTGCACCTGTGCGAGTGTGCTACCGTAGGAGTACTGCACCTGTGCGAGTTTGGTCCCGTAAGAGTGCTGCACCTGTGCGAGTGTGCTCCCCTAGGAGTACTGCACCTGTGCGAGTGTGCTCCCGTAGGAGTGCTGCACCTGTGCGAGTGTGCTGCCGTAGGAGTACTGCACCTGTGCGAGTGTGCTACTGTAGGAGTGCTGCACCTGTGCGAGTGTGCTACCGTAGGAGTACTGCACCTGTGCGAGTTTGGTCCCGTAGGAGTGCTGCACCTGTGCGAGTGTGCTCCCGTAGGAGTGCTGCACCTGTGCGAGTGTGCTCCCGAAGGAGTACTGCACCTGTGCGAGTGTGCTCCCGTAGGAGTGCTGCACCTGTGCGAGTGTGCTCCCGTAGGAGTACTGCACCTGTGCAAGTGTGCTACCGTAGGAGTGCTGCACCTGTGCGAGTATGCTCCCGTAGGAGTACTGCACCTGTGCGAGTGTGCTCCCGTAGGAGTGCTGCACCTGTGCGAGTGTGCTCCCGTAGGAGTACTGCACCTGTGCAAGTGTGCTACCGTAGGAGTGCTGCACCTGTGCGAGTATACTCCCGTAGGAGTACTGCACCTGTGCGAGTTTGGTCCCGTAGGAGTGCTGCACCTGTGCGAGTGTGTTACCGTAGGAGTACTGCACCTGTGCAAGTGTGCTACTGTAGGAGTGCTGCACCTGTGCGAGTGTGCTCCCGTAGGAGTGCTGCACCTGTGCGAGTGTGCTCCCGTAGGAGTACTGCACCTGTGCAAGTGTGCTACTGTAGGAGTGCTGCACCTGTGCGAGTGTGCTCCCGTAGGAGTGCTGCACCTGTGCGAGTGTGCTCCCGTAGGAGTACTGCACCTGTGCGAGTTTGGTCCCGTAGGAGTGCTGCACCTGTGCGAGTGTGCTACCGTAGGAGTGCTGCACCTGTGCGAGTGTGATACCGTAGGAGTACTGCACCTGTGCGAGTGTGCTCCCGTAGGAGTGCTGCACCTGTGCGAGTGTGCTCCCGTAGGAGTACTGCACCTGTGCGAGTTTGGTCCCGTAGGAGTGCTGCACCTGTGCGAGTGTGCTACCGTAGGAGTACTGCATCTGCACCGAATGTTCCTGGCTACGTGGGAGCTACCGCACGCTCACGCAGCAGATGCCGACCTGGCGAGGTCACCATTTCCAACGGAGGGAACCATGGGACACTGGAGCTGCGGTGAGGGACAGATAGGCTGCCAGGGGCTGGAGGAAGCCCCAGGTAAGTAGATTTTTTTTTTTTTATGCTCAGACTTACCCTTTAACACAATCTTCTTAATCAATGAATTTTAATATAATTAATATAATCTAACATGATAGCTTGGAAGTTTTTAGGGGAACTATTGGATTCAATTAGATCTCTGTGAAGTCCCGTTCCCTGCTTGTAGAATAGTGGCAAGTCTGAGCAGGAAGTGGGAACATCTGAGGAATGGTTTTCTACAAATACAAAGCAAAGGCATGCAGCTAATCACGTTTCAGATGAGAACATAAACTTCTTTTAGTAAAAAAAAAAAAAAAGTGACATTCTGGCTAGATCGTGTACTGGTTAAAGGGAACTTAAACTGAGAAGGATATGGATTTTTCCTTTTAAAATAATACCAATTGCCTGACTGCTGATCCCATGTCTCTAATACTTTTAGCCACAGCCCCTATACAAACATGCAGATCAGGTGCTCTGACTGAAGTCAGACTGGATTAGCTGCACGCTTGTTTCAGGTCTGTGATTCAGCCACAACTGCAGGCAACGAGATCAGCAGGACTGCCAAGCAACTGGTATTGTTTAAAAGGAAACATCCATATCCCCTCTCAGTTAAGATTCCCTTTAAGGGCTCTGCCTCTGACACAGGATACAAGAGTTCAAATTGTGGCTGTTCTTATTCAGTAAACCAGCATCTATTCAGTAAGGAGACCTTGGGCAAGGCTCCCTACCACTGTTAGGCTCGGTTCACATTTGTTTTAAAAACGTATCCATGGCTCAGTTTTTGGGCCCGGACCAAAACAGGAGCCATGGATACAAATGTTAAAAATAGCATCCGTCTTCCCCCACTTCAAAAACGGATCTGTGGGCGATCCGGGGGATCTGCTTTTAAAGAGACTCCGTAACAAAAATTGCATCCTGTTTTTTATCATCCTACAAGTTCCAAAAGCTATTCTAATGTGTTCTGGCTAACTGCAGCACTTTATACTATCACTGTCTCTGTAATAAATCAATGTATCTTTCCCCTGTCAGACTTGTCAGCCTGTGTCTGGAAGGCTGCCAAGTTCTTCAGTGTTGTGGTTCTGCTATGAACTCCCCCTTCCAGGCCCCTCTCTGCACACTGTCTGTGTGTTATTTAGATTAGAGCAGCTTTTCTCTTCTCTCTTATCTTTTACAAGCTGGATAAATCGTCCTCTGAGCTGGCTGGGCTTTCACATACTGAGGAATTACAAACAAGGGCAAAGCTGTTTGCAGGAAGAAAAGAGCAGCCTGAAACTTCAGTGCATGGGGGAAAGAAACACACAAATGATCTCTTGAGATTCAAAAGGAATGCTGTATACAGCCTGCTTGTGTATGGATGTATTTTTCTATGTGTGGACATACTGTACATCAACCTACTTCCTGTTTTGGTGGCCATTTTGTTTGTTTACAAACAAACTTTTTAAAACTGTTTTTAACCACTTTTAATGCGGCAGGGAGCGGCGAAATTGTGAAAGAGGGTAATAGGAGATGTCCCCTAACGCACTGGCATGTTTACTTTTGAGTGATTTTAACAATACAGATTCTCTTTAACCTCCTTGCCGGTTATCCCGAGCTGAGCTCGGGGTAACTCGCGCAGGAGGATTGCTCTGGCCCTGCTGGGCCGATTTTCATAATTTTTTTCCTACACGCAGCTAGCACTTTTCTAGCTGTGTGTGGTACGCGATCGCTGCCGCGCCCCCCCCCCCCCCCCCCAGACCCCTGCGCAGTCTGGCCAATCAGTGCCAAGCAGCGCTGAGGGGTGGATCGGGATTCCCTCTGACTTCATCCCGCCCCATGGCGACGGGGGAAGCCCTGCAAGAAATCCCATTCTCAACGGGATGTCCTGCTTGCGCAGATCGCTGGCGGCGATCGAAGAAGATAGGGGGATGCCGCTTGTCATTGACTATCATGTAGCTAGCGCTAGGCTAGCTATAGGATTTTTAAAAAAATTTTTTTTAAAAAGTGCTGCGCTGCCCCCTTGCCGAAATAATTGGAACGGCAAGGGGGTTAAAAACTGAAAGGAGGGTCCTGATTTGAAGGGTTTTCATGGACCACGAATACATGCAGGGGTAGTGAAACCTAATGCAAAAACGAATCTCCCAGCCCTGTCTGTGGGTGGGGGGCGCCATGCTGGAGGGGGTAGCAGGCAGGAAGGGGGCAGCGGGGAGGGGAGTCTGACCCTTCCTCCAGCTAGTTTATTTTTTTAAAATCAATCCGGCGGCGAGCAGGGAACTCAAATCACTCACTTCCTTACGTTACACCGCTCGCCACGTCACTTTCTGCAATGCCGCCCTCTGTACTTCAGTGGGCGGCATTGCAGGAGGTGATGCGGCGAGCGGTGGAACATGGAAGTGAGTGAGTTCCCCGCTCTGCAGCACAGATCCGTTTTCTGAAAACCTTCTGTTCAGTTTTTTGAAAACCGGAGCCCAGACCGCGGATTGCATTCTGTAACCGCATGTAATGTGGACCGAGCCTTACTGCCTATAGAGTGTGCCCTAGTGGCTGCAGTTCCGGCGCTTTAAGTCTGCCAGGAGAAAAGCACAATATAAATGTTTTCTTTTGTCTTGATCATTTGATTAGAAGTACAATCTAGGGCGAGTCCGGTTTCAGGCTCTATGGGTGTACTGTAGGACAGCTATCAAAAATATACATTCTATAACCTTTGATCAAATACTCTTACCAAGATTGCAGACAAGTCTGTAATAGGCCGTGGTAATAAATTTAAAATTTTGCTACAAGAATGTGCTGTATATTAATGGCATTGGACTGTACCACATACAATGCACGCACATGTAGGTCAGGAAATGTGCACCATAGAGCATTTTTTCCAATCCACATGTACTATGCTAAAGGGCACTACTGAACAGTAAAAACATTATGTGAACCACCCAGAAATGTAAAATAACACCAACAGCATCACAGTTCAAATCTTCCTTTGCTCCAATACTTGTTGCAGCCTTGTCAGGGAAGCAGTCACTTCAAACATCTGACAGCAGTCACTGCAATCACCTCCCCTAGAGCTGCCTCTATAATTTGTCTGTCTGCATTTAATTTGCTCACCTCTAGTTGTACTGTATAGCTGCCTCTCAGTGAGTCAGTGAACTTCTCTTCCTGGCAGCTAGAAATTGTCTATAACCAACGTGTTTACAGAATCCAGAGAGGCTGTCAGAACAGTCTGCTATCCTCCTGCGACAGCACCTCTAGAGGAGAGCACAATAACTGCAGCCTGGAAGCAGCAATTTGGGAAAGCTGCAAGGAACTCAGATGTGAATGGGGTTGACTAGGCACAGAAAATAAAAGAAAAAAAGAAAAGAGAGTAAATGGATACCCATCTGTTATTTTGCCAGTAGAATAATGTAAATAATTCTGGTGTGCTTACAAACATCCTACAGTGGAGAATTGAGGGGGGGGGGGGGGGGGGGGGACAGGGTTGTGCTTCCGAGAAGGTAAGACATTACACTTCTCATTTACATTACTTGTCCTAGTAGTATATCTCCAAGGGCGCCTCCACCAGTGTTTCCAGTGTAGCCTATACCCCAAGGGGTTCTTAGTCACCAGGACTTTGGTGTCCTCCTAACTTATGCAGGTGAGCAACCAACCAGCATCCGCACCAAAAGTCCTGGCACACCAAGTAGGGATAGGGTTGCCAGGTGTCCGGTTTTACACCGGACAGTCCGGTTTTTGTGCGCTGTGTCCGGTGCAAAAAGGCATGCTAAACCGGACAATTAAGTTGTCCGGTTTAGAGCCCCCCCCCCCCCCCCCCCCCCCCGCAGCGCAGGAGGAGAACAGCGCAGCAGAGAGAGAGCTGGGAGCAGCGGTGGAGAAGGGGGGCAATCTCCCCCCCCTTCCCTCACCTTAGGGTGCTCTCTCTCCCCCGCTGTCTCCTCCAGGATGATGTGCAGGCTGGCGAGTGGCTGCAGGCGGAACTTACCTCTGTGTCGCTCCAGCGCCGGAAGTTCGGGTCCCGCAGATGAATAGTGTTGTCCGGCTCATGAATGATTCGGATCTTTGATCCGGATCTTTTTTGAGTCGAATCTCAGCGGCTGCGGGACCCGAACTTCCGGCGCCTGCGACACAGAGGTAAGTTCCGCCCGCAGCCACCCGCCAGCCTGCACATCATATTGGAGGAGACAGCGGGGGAGAGAGAGCACCCTAAGGTGAGGGAAGGGGGGGGGAGATTGCCCCCCTTCTCCACCGCTGCTCCCAGCTCTCTCTCTGCTGCACTGTTCTCCTCCTGCGGGGGGGGGGGGGGGCACCTGGCTACCTATTCTGGGCACATATAGCCCCTGGCTACCTATTCCGGGCACATATACCCCCTGGCTACCTATTCCGGGCACATATAGCCCCTGGCTACCTATTCTGGGCACATATACCCCCTGGCTACCTATTCCGGGCACATATAGCCCCTGGCTACCTATTCCGGGCACATATAGCTCCTGGCTACCTATTCCGGGCACATATAGCCCCTGGCTACCTATTCTGGGCACATATAGCCCCTGGCTACCTATTCTGGGCACATATAGCTCCTGGCTACCTATTCTGGGCACATATACCCCCTGGCTACATATACTGGGACATATATACCCCTGCCTACGTATACTGGGACATTTACACCCCTGCCTACATATACTGGGACATATATACCCCTTGGCTACATATACTGAGCACATATATCCCTGTCTACATATACTGGGAACACTGGCTGTTTGTCATTATGTGCATTTAGTGGTGAAAAGCTGTCTCTTTTGTGCATTTACTGGTGAAAAGCTGTCTCTTATGTGCATTTACTGGTGAAAAGCTGTGTCTTATGTGCATTTACTGGTGAAAAGCTGTCTCTTGTGCATTTACTGGGGAAAAGCTGTCTCTTATGTGCATTTACTGGCGAAAAGGTCTCTTATAATGTGCATTTACTGGTGAAAAGCTGTCTCTTATGTGCAGTTACTGGTGAAAAACTGTCTCTTATGTGCACTGGACCAGTACTACTGGTGAGGACAGTTAGTGACATGGCTATGTACTCTGTAATGTGCTGCAGAAGATGTCAGTGCGATATAAATACTATAAATTTTTTTTAAAAAAAGCCCATTGCTTAGCCCCACTCTACATAAAAGTGCGCTTCTGACTCCGCCCCTAACTCCACCCCCTGTCCGGTTTTCTCTATCAGCCGACCTGGCAACCCTAAGTAGGGATGGTTATATTCCCGCAGGCTCACACAGTGGTTGCAAGTTTTTGCAACCCACCCTTTTGAGTATATTACGTACACACATGTTCTTATATATAATTATTATTTAATATTGCTACAGCGCTGACATCTTCCACAGCGCTGTACAGAGTATATATTCTTGTCACTAATAGTCCCTCAGAGGGAGTCACAATCTAATCCCAACCACAGTCATATGTCTATGTATGCATCATGTAGTGTAGGTAACGTGGTCTAGGGCCAATTTAGGAGGAAGCCAATGAACTCATCTGTATATTTTTGGGATGTGTCATGAAACCGGAGTGCCTGAAGGAAACCCACATAGACATGGGGAGAACATACAAACTTTGTGCAGATAGTGCCCCGGCTGGGACTTGAACCAGGGACTCAGCGCTGCAAGGCAAGGGCGCTAACTACAACAACACGGTGCTGCACATATCTCCTTGTCCAATGATACTGCACCATTGGGCTCCTGGTCTCTCTCGTTCTACAGATACTTGGAGGTCACAGGTAACCATCAAGGATCAATTCTCTTTCCACTATCCTGAGACGTATGGAAGCTGCACTATTTATTTCCTTTTAAACAATACCAGTTGCCTGACAGTCCTGCTGATCTTTCTGGTCAGTAGGGTCTAAATCACACACCTGAAACAAGCAGGCAGCTACCGGTAATCTTGTCAACCACCTTGCCATAGGTATCTGATCTGCATGCTTGTGCAATTGGTGCAGCAGTAAACTTGCAGTCCCTTCAGTGGATTGTGCAGAATGGATCAGTTTGAAAGGACAGATGTGAAGTGAACGGATCCATAGGTTAACGCTGGATCCGTTCCCATCCAATCCGGGAACGGACCGTTTTTTATCTCTAATTGAACGCTTGTCTTAAAATACAGTGTGATTTGTCTAGTTGAATAGCACAAGATCTGATTTGCAATTAGAACAAAATGAGACATAGGGCACTACTTAAAACAGGTTCTGATCCAGAATTAGAACAATGATGCAGGACAAGTTGTAATACAGAGTGTACAGAGACGTCATGCATAGATCTGAACTGCAGAATAAAGACAGGGCCTCTTATCCAGAGCTCAGACAGCTGTATGGGCCTGTCAGAGGGGTGCCAACTTCTTTACAAACACTCCCGGCACAGTTTTTTTTTCCACAAGGGCCCAGCACAGCTCAGGGGGCCCCTCAGGGTAGTTTGCATCAACTAGAGTGACCATATTTTTGTGGGTCCAACCTGGGACGGGGAGGGGGGCGTGGGGGGGGGGGGGATAAGTGGGGAGGACTGAGCGCGCAGCGGCGAAGACTGGGGGGGGTTTGCGGCGCGCCGAAAAAATGGGCGTGGCCATGACATCGTATGGGCGGAGCTAACGTAATGCTGTAACAGCGAGGCATAAGAAAGCAGTGTTTACGCCATGATGTGGAAAAACGAGACTTTGCATCATGGGTGTGCAGAAACTGTGTGATGCTAATAGTATACCGTAACCACAAAGCAGCAAACATAGCCATCTATGACCATTAAATAATAAATGTAGTAACAGTTACCCCGGACACCAGAAAATAAACGCAATAGGCAACATGTCAGCACAAAATAACCGCAATGCGGGCAACATGTCAGTACAAAATAAACGCAATGCGGGCAACATGTCGGTACAAAATAAACGCAATGCGGGCAAACATTTCACCAGAAAAGAAACGCAATGCGGGCAAACATTTCGCTAGAAAAGAAACAATGCAGGCAAACATTTCCCCAGAAAAGAAACGCAATGCGGGCAAACATTTCACCAGAAAAGAAACAATGCGGGCAAACATTTCGCTAGAAAAGAAACAATGCGGGCAAACATTTCACCAGAAAAGAAACGCAATGCGGGCAAACATTTCGCTAGAAAAGAAACAATGCGGGCAAACATTTCGCTAGAAAAGAAACAATGCGGGCAAACATTTCGCTAGAAAAGAAACAATGCGGGCAAACATTTCGCTAGAAAAGAAACGCAATGCGGGCAAACATTTCGCTAGAAAAGAAACAATGCGGGCAAACATTTCACCAGAAAAGAAACAATGCGGGCAAACATTTCGCTAGAAAAGAAACAATGCGGGCAAACATTTAGCTAGAAAAGAAACGCAATGCGGGCAAACATTTCGCTAAAAAAGAAACAATGCGGGCAAACATTTCACCTGGAAAAGAAACCTAATGCGGGCAAACATTTCACCTGGAAAAGAAAGCAATGATTTACTCACCTGGCAGAAGTGTCCGGCCTCTGGCGCGCTGCTCCGTCCCGGGACCGTCTTGTTCCTCCTGCTCTTCTCTCCCGCGCTGACAGGGCTACGGCAAGATGGCGCCCGAAGCCCTGTATACACAAATAGGTCTCCAGTACAGGGCTTCGGCAGCCATCTTGCCGTAGCCCTGCTCGCCTGCTGGTGTCGGAAACAGACACCGGAAGAGGAGGCTGGAGCGGGGCTGCAGGCAATGAACTGGCACGGCGTCTATAGACGCCGCTGCCAGTTCATTGAGGAGAGAGTGGCCAGAGTCCCGAGGCCGGGACGTCCCGCTGCTGAAAGCGGGACGTTTCCCGGGACCTCATTAAGCCTGGGACAGCGGACCCCGAATCCGGGACGTGTCCCGGGCAATCCGGGACGTCTGGTCACTCTACATCAACCCATAGAGCCAGAAGGGGAGGGCAAGGCATAATGATAGAAAGAAAAATATACAAAACCCACACAGAGAGGCCAGCCGCACAGATCTTTCTGGAAGGAAGAGAACAGAGCAGAGATTTCCTTGTGAAAAAAGGACCAGAAACCCTGGCAGATTCACCAGAAGAAAAAATGCCCTTCTAACAATGTTGGGCAGTAAAGTTTCACACACTGCAGGAATCAGGCTAACCAGCAAATTCATTGGTTTGATCCCTCCTAGGCCTAGCAAAAACTGATAACTAAACACCTGCAATATACTGTTAGGCCTCGTGCACATTGCGTTCCGCTTGCGTCCGTGCACGCTGGGAGTTTTTTTAGGCAATTTTTCTTCCGATTTCTGTGCGTTGGACGGTTTTGTTAAGCGCTTTTGCAGAGCTATTGTGTTTTTTTTCACTTCCTGACAGTCTGGAAGTGAACTCTTTGATACGGAAAAGAACAAATAATGTATTTGTTCTTAAAAACGCTCATGCAATGGCTGCACAAAGCGATTTTGTGATAGTTTTGCGTTTTTCCTATGCCTTCCATTGAGGCGGAATCATCTCAAAAATGGTCCATACACCGCTTATCTGAGCGGATCAGAAACTTTCTCATAATCATTGCACAAGCGCTTTCAGGGCGATTTTGAATATCGCCAGCGCTTAAAAAAAAAATGACAATAACGCCCCTAGTGTGAACGAGCCATCACTCTGGATGATCACAGTGATGAGCACAACAGTTTGGGTCTGGAGCAACGTGTTCTGTCCTGTAGAGAGGGTAGAGACGCGAAAGCAGCATATCTTAAAGGGGAACTGAAGACTGAAAAAAAAAAAGTGTTTCACTTATCTGCAGCCACCCTTTGCCTGCAACGTTAGCAAACGATCCCACGGCCCCCTGCCGCGTTTCTTTACCGCCGACTCACAAGTCGACTGCCACTGCACCTGCGCGGCCCTTGCTGCATACATCCTCACTCCCGTCGCCGGGAGCATCCTGCGCAGGTGCAGTGCGAGAAAATCATTACTGCGACTGCAGGATCGCGTATGAGGACGTGCACAACCAGAAGCGCAGGTGCAACTGCACAAAGTAAATGTGAGCCGTGGCGGGGGACCAGAGGATCGTATGGTAAAGACATGGGCACAGTGCAGCTGCAGGGGGGCTGGCAGAAGCCCCAGGTAAGTGAATTTTGTTTTTTGTTATACCTCGGGTTTCTTTTAAAGGGACTCTGAATACCTCTCATGGGCATGCCTTTAAGCCAGATGACTTCCAACAAAGTCGTGCTATGACCCCTCTGGAAGAGCCTCTTGCAATGGCCATGCATGTCACTTCCTCTTCCTTTTTCATTTAGTGATGCACTTCTCTAACAGAGAAGACGCGGGTGACCCGGAAATTATAACATAGCCAAGATGGCAGCCGCGATTTTTAAATTAAAATCGAACTAAAACTATTTGGTGTAAAACAGCGATTCAGGCATCAAATGAAAGAGGAGAGCACAAACTACAGAAAGGTATGCATCTTTAACCTTTAATTATAGGCATAATAAGTGTTTGCATAATTGGCTGTGCAACAGTCCGCAGAATGTGGAAGTAAAATAAAAATATCTAATCTGGTACATAAGAACCTATATACAGGAAACTCCATCATTAAAAGGACTCAGAGCACCTCTCATGGATATGCCTAGAGACTCCGACCAGTACTGCAAAGTACTTAAAGAGACACTGAAGCGAAAAAAAAAATGACATTATGATTTGTATGTGTAGCACAGCTAAGAAATAAAACATTAAGATCAGATACATCAGTCTAATTGTTTCCAGCACAGGAAGAGTTAAAAACTCCAGTTGTTATCTCTATACAAAAAAGCCATTAAACTCTACGACTTTCAAAGTAGTGGAGAGGGCTGTTTTCTGACTTTTATTATCTCAAGTGTTAGTTAACTATTTACTTTTTCTCTGCCAGAGGAGAGGTCATTAGTTCACAAACTGCTCTGAAAGAATCATTTTGAATGCTGAGTGTTGTGTAATCTGCACATATTAGAGAATGTTGCAATGTTAGAAAAACACTATATACCTGAAAATAAAAATATGAGAATATTTTCTTTGCTGCTAATCTTCTAGTAATTATTCATAGTACACAACCAATTCATTATATCATATTTTTTTTCGCTTCAGTGTCTCTTTAACTATGTATAGCAAAAAATATATAAATTAATAAAAAATGCAAAATATAAACATGCATACCGTACATTTCTCTTAGAGTAAAATGTACTATAAATTACCTTCTTTTTTTCTTATGTCACTGTCACACTAAGTAGTGAAAATCTGACAGGAAATCTGACTAGTCCAGCTCCTCATTGAGGATTCTCAGTTATTTATTTGCCAAAGCATTTACTGAACTGCAATTGCTCAGTCCAACAGCTAAAATAGGGTACAAACTAGACAGGAAGCTGGCTGGCCTCTTTAAATAGATCCTTTCCAGTGATTGCTTTTATAAAGAATAGGGTTAATACTGAGAATCTCCCATAAGGATATGGACTAGTCCAAAATCTGTCAGACCGGTCAGTTTTTTTTTTTACTATCTACTGTGAGTGAGAGCAACATAGGATAACATTTACAGTACATTGCAGTTTACTCTGGGAGAAAGTATTATTATTATTTATTTATAAAGCCCCAACATATTCCGTGGCGCTGTACAAAGGTAGAAAACACACAAGGGATACATCATGATACAGACAATGATATACATCAAATATGAACAATGATACAAAATACAGAACTGCTGATTACAATAGCAAATTTAACATGATGACTAAAATGTATAAATGTCTAACAGAGTGCAAGCAATTAAATTAATAACATTCCATGACACAAAAGGGTGAGAGCCCTGCCCTTGTGAGCTTACAATCTAAAGGAATAGGGGGAAACAAAAGGTGGGGGAAGTATACAGTATATGTACAGGCAGTGCATAATTAGGTTATTTAGTGGGTGCATGGCCTAAGCTACAGAATATGCTTGTCGGAAAAGGTGGGTTTTGAGGGAGCGTTTAAAGATTTCAAAGGTGGGAGAGTGGCGGATGTGCTGTGGAAGGGCATTCCGGAGGAGGGGTGAGACATGTGAGAAGTCTTGTACACGTGAATGTGAGGAGGCAATTGTAGAAGAGGATAAAAGAAGCTTGTGTGCAGATCTGAGATTGCGGTTGGGTTGGTATCTGGAGACTAATGAGGAGATGTACAGGGGAGAGAGATTGTGGAGAGCTTTGTAGGTTAGGGTTAAGGGCCAATTCACACTACAAGAGTTTAAGCGCTAGAGATTTTAAAAGCTCTTGCCACTGCAGTGCTATGGGGGATTTTTACAAAATCACATTGCTCCAGTGAGAACACACAAATAGGATAACATTACCAAGAGCTTTAAAAATCACAAAGCGCTCAGAAAAACTCTTGTAGTGTGAATTGGCCCTTAGAGTTTGAACTGAATTCTCTGGTTAATTGGTAGCCAGTGAAGAGCTTGACAGAGAGGAGCAGCAGAGGAAGAGCGAGAGGAGAGATGAATGAGTCGAGCAGCAGAGTTCAGTACAGAATTGAGCGGTGCTAGTCGGTTAGTTGGAAGTCCCCCAAGCAATATATTGCAATAGTCCTATCGAGATATAATAAGAGCATGTACTAACATTTTGGTTGTGTCATGGGAGAGAAAAGGTCGGATACGTGCTATATTTTTGAGTTGGAGATGACAGGAGCTGGTTGGGAGTTAATGTGAGGAATAAATGAGAGAGAAGAATCAAATATTACCCCTAAGTACCGTGCTTTGGGAACTGAAATTATAGACGTGTTGTTAACATTTATTGTATCAGGCAAAGAGGTGGACAGGGATGGTGGAAAGACTATTAGTTCAGTTTTATTCATATTAAGTTTGTAGAAGCGAGAGGACATGAAAGAGGATATAGCGGACAGGCAGTCGGGAAGTCGTGTGAGGAGGGAGTTAAGGTCTTGGGACGAGAAGTACAGTTGTGTATCATTACCTATAGGTGGTATTAAAAGCCAAATGAGGTGATTAAGTTACCAAGACAGTGCATGTAGATGGAGAAGAGGAGGGGACTGAGGACAGAGCCTTGAGGTACCCCTACAGACAGAGAATACCTGATCTGAATAAGAAACAGACCTTCCAGAGAGGTAGGAAGATATCCAGGAGAGAGCAAGGTCCTTTATTCCTATAGATGAAAGGATCTGTAGGAGTAGAGTGTGGTCGACAGTGTCTAATGCTGATGACAGATCTAGAAGGATGAGTATGGAATAATAGCCTTTGGATTTAGCTGTGAGAAGATCATTGGCTACTTTGGTGAAGGCTGTTTCTGTGGAGTGGGTTGGCCGGAAGCCAGACTGGAACTGTTCAAGCAAGGAATTTGCAGATAAATACTGACTTAGCTCAGCATGAATGTGGCGTTCAAGTAATTTAGATGCAAATGGGAGAAGTGACACTGGGCGGTAGTTAGCAACTTCGGCGGGGTCTAGAGATGTTTTTTTAAGTAGTGGTGTTACAACAGCCTTCTTGAGTGAGGATGGAAAAATTCCAGTGGAGAGGGATAGGTTAAACAGCGACGTTAGGGCAGGGATGAGAGATGTGGATAGCTGTGGAATGAGATGTGATGGGATAGGATCCAAAGAACAGGTGGTTAGATGGGATTTGGAGATAAGAGAGGAGAGCGAATGTTTGGAAAGTGGAGAGAAACTGGAAAGAGAGCAGTCAACAAGAGGAGTGGAGATGGAGAAATGTACATTTTATTTGTATAAATTTGAAATGACAATTTTTGCAACATTTTAAGGGAAACTCCAAATGCTTCTGTAAAGAAATTCGGAGATCAATGCTAGCCATGAGGAAAAAGGTGTCGGTACACACAGCGCATCTCAGTCTGCTGTGCCAGAGGCTGTGTAGCTGTAGTCCAGTCAGGATGCTCGCCCTGACACCTGTCCACCATTGAAAGTAAATGAGTATGTGAGACCATGCAGCAATGGAAGGAGGTGGAATAGTCTCACAAATCACATTTGTGCCAGCTTCCAAATTCACTAGATCTTCAACTGAATGCAAAACTGTAAAATGTGCTAGAAAAACGAAAAAGTCTAATCCATGGAAGTCCTACTTACAAGTGCCCATCCATGCAGGGGATCGCAAAACGCTACCAATTATCGCTAGAGTATTGCGGTGGCAACTTTTCATGGTAAAACATTTTTGCAGTACATTTTCAAGATTGAGCAAATCCAAAGCACACCTGTTTTACAATACAGACCGCTTAGACAACAATCCTGGCGATACATTCTACAACTTCCATATGACACATTAAAGTACTAGCTAGGATTCCCGTGTGGTATACAAGTCTAGAGGTAAGAGTTCACGTGAGGGGCTTCCAGGCAATCACTGGCACATCTCTGCCAGGATGGAGAAGGAAGTTGTGAGGCATATGGAAAATCTAATGTTTGTTATATTGTACCGTGAACTTTATGACGTCTTTAAAATGAAAAATTTAAAGTAAGAAAAAAATGTCAAGAGACTTTGGGAGGAGAAACGCCAGAATCGGGAAGAGTGATTGGTCCAGGAACGAGTCTGCCTCACATCTTCCATCACGTGTAGATTTAAATCATAAACAGACCTGGGGCTATTCCAATAAAAATATACAAATAAATCCAGCATGGATCAGCGATCGCATCCCCTTAAAGGAATCATGAAACCGGCTAAAGAAAATCAGCCGCAGCTGAGCAAGACTATTGCATTTAGGAGATGGCTGGAGTAATGTAGAATTCAGTAATGTTTCCTCTCATGCTTTCTCTGCTGAGTAATCAGGTTTCTGTACCTTATGTTTACATATCTGATTCTATAACGGAAAGGCTGTGTTCAGAAAAGCAGAGAACAAATCAAAATGGCCAAACCAAAATGAATTTAAAGTGACACTGAAGCAAAAAAACCCAACATTATGATATAATGAATTGTATGTGTAGTACGGATAATTAATAGAACATTAGTAGCAAAGAAAATAGTCTTATATTTTTATTTTCAGTTATATAGGTTGTTTTTTTTATAACATTGCATCATTCTACTTTACTCTACAGGAAAAAAAATACAATGGCAGGCACTTGAGATAATAAGCTTCAGAAGACAGAGCTCTCTGCGACTTTGAAGGTCGTGGAGCTCAGATAAGCTCTTTTGCTTAGATAACAACTGGAGTTTAACCTGCCTGGCGTTCTATTAAGATCGCCAGGCTGGCGACCAGACTTAATTAAAAAAAAACTATTTCATGTTGGCTGCATGAAAGCCCACTAGAGGGCGCTCCTAATCCGCACTTACAAGAAGGGCCGCGATGAGCGGAGTGACGTCATGGACGTCAGCCGACGTCCTGACGTCAGCCGCCTCCGATCCAGCCCTTAGCGCTGGCCGGAACTGTTTGGTCCGGCTGCGCTGGGGGGACCCTCTTTCGCCGCTGCACGCTGTGCATCGCCGCGCTGCAGAGGCGATCAGGTAGCACACGCGGCTGGCAAAGTGCCGGCTGCGTGTGCTCCTTTTTATTTAGTCTAAATCGGCCCAGCAGAGCCTGAGCGGCACCCTCCGACGTCTCTGGACGAGCTCAGCTCGTCCAGAACGCTCAGCAGGTTAACTCTTCCTGTACTGGAAACAATATTAAGGCCCATACACACGTCTGATTTTTTGGAACGGGTCGTTTGAACGTCCCGTCGTTCAGACATCTGCCCGCTAAATCGGGCGTGTGTACAGACTGTCATTCGCGTGATAAGACTTAGTTTGAGCGATCCGCCGGGCAGATCGCTCAAACTCAGTCTTATCACACGAACAACAGTCTGTACACACGCCCGATTTAGCGGGCGGACGTCTGACCGACGGGACATTCAAACGACCCGTCGTTCCGAACAATCAGATGTGTGTAATGGCCTTTAGACTCATATCTCTGCTGCTAATGTTTTATTTCTTAGCTGTACTACACATACAAATCATCTCATAAGTTTATTTTCACCTCAGAGTCCCTTTAACCATTATACAGTTATGCCTGGTAGTCGCATCCAATTTTGATTGGCCAATCACTGGTCAGTTTTACCACTTCTATGTAGTGAGAGAGTTTACCTGCACACACTGTTCATGGTGTTCAATATCTGTTATCCCTCATACTACATGGAGGTGGTAAATTTGGTCAGTGATAGCCCAATCAAAATTGGATGCTTGTCTGCACCCTTAGTTTAACCACTTTGGGACTAGACGGCTCTGGCCCCTTTATGGCTAGAGCCATCTGTGCCCTTTTAAGATGTGATTGCTGTGATTGACTCACAGAAATCACAAGGTCAGGAGCCAAGCCCAATATACGGTAGCTCTGCTGTCCAGCTTCAAGGAGGAAGTGCGCCGGTTTGAGGCTTGCAATGCGACCAATAGGACGCTTGCAAGCTCTTTGGAACGCAGGGCGGACGGCGGAATTATGGGAAAATAACCCATTCTATCCCTGCTGCACACCTGCACCAATTAAACCTCATTTGAGTTACGAGTTGCATCCTGTGAGCATCCCTGCTGCCTAGGTTTGTTAACAGATTTCGAATAATTCCTGCATTAACATGGAATTCCTTGTCTCTCAGCCCATCTCTATTCATCAGACAAGGCCACCTTTTCTTCCACTGCTCCACGATTCATTTCTGACCCTAAGGGTCCATTCACACTTTCAAAACTTGCTTTTGCTAGCGTTTTGCACAGGCGATTTTTTGTGTTGAACGGAAAAAAAAAAAAAAAAAAAAAAAAAAAAAAAAAAAAATCGGCATTCACACTTGCCGATTTTTTTTGCGATCACATTTAGCGCTTCTATAGAACTGAAACGCGACCGCCAGGAAATCGCCTGAAAATGGTGCAGACAACACATTTGTGTTTGCCGATTTGCGTTAATCACCGGCGATTAACGCAAATCGCCCAAGTGAGAACGGGCCCATAGGGTATTATGCCTACATGCCTACTGTGGGAGCTTGTGGCAGTGGACAAGAGAAAGCTTGGACACGTACACAGCCTCATACGCAAGCAAGCTGTAACTCACTGCACGTTGTGACCAGTGGCATAGCTAGAGACCATGGGGCCCATAGCAACATTTTCATGGGGCCCTCAGAACTAGGCACTGTTGAGCAATGCCACCTGCCCCTACCCTATGGATATGAGTTGATAGCCAATTTACATTCCCGTGAAATGTATAGAGTATAGTCCTTAGGCTAAGAGACAAAGTCAGAGGGTGGAGAAACAGAGCTAAGTTAATAGTGAACACTACAAGTACAACCTGCCCCCCCCCCCTCCCCCGTGCAGGGCCCCATAGCAGTTGCTATGGCTATGCCCCTGGTCGTGACCAGGTTCAAATCTACAAGGGTGCAGCCCCTGCAGCTGCTGGGGGGCCCAGGGCTGTAAGGGGGCCCAATGACTACTTCACTCCCTACAATAAAAGGGATTAACCACCCTGGCGTTCTATTAAGATCGCCAGGGCGGCTGCGGGAGGTTTTTTTTTAAATAAAAAAAAAAACTATTTCATGCAGCCAACTGAAAGTTGGCTGCATGAAAGCCCACTAGATGGCGCTCCGGAGGCGTTCTTCTGATCGCCTCCGGCGGCCAAAAGTAACACGGAAGGCCGCAATGAGCGGCCTTCCGTGTTTTGCTTACTTCGTCGCCATGGCGACGAGTGGAGTGACGTCATGGACGTCAGCCGACGTCCTGACGTCTGCCGCCTCCGATCCAGCCCTTAGCGCTGGCCGGAACTATTTATTCCGGCTGCGCAGGGCTCAGGCGGCTGGGGGGACCCTCTTTCGCCGCTGCTCGCGGCGGATCGCCGCAGAGCGGCGGCGATCAGGCAGCACACGCGGCTGGCAAAGTGCCGGCTGCATGTGCTGCTCTTTATTTGGTAAGAATCGGCCCAGCAGGGCCTGAGCGGCACCCTCTGGCGGTAATGGACGAGCTGAGCTCGTCTATACCGCTAAGGTGGTTAAAGCTTTAGATCAGGTGTTCTTGTGGCTACAGTTGTTATGGGTGTGATTATGACGTCTACTATTGTTTCATGACCCGTGTAAGATAGGCCTCCAGGCTGTACGAGTTCCCAGGGGTAGCCAAGAGATAGCAATATTGAGAGGCCCCCATCAAAGTTTAGCTGGGGGCCCCACTATTTGTAGTAACGCCCCTGTCTGACACCTTACAGCATTTTCTATGGGATCAAGTTCACCGGTTGTCCTTCCTCGACTCACTGCACACCAGATCTGTCATTTTGGAGTTGCTATGTCCTAGTCCAGTGATCTGCAAACTCGCCTCTCCAGTCCCACAATGCATTGCAGGAGTCTGACAGCCACATGCATGATTCATGAAGGCAAATGCATCGTGGGACTTGTAGTTCCTTAACAGCTGGAGAGCCAAGTTTGCAGATCACTGGCCTAGTCGTCTAGCCACTGCGATGAGATCCTGCTTCCAAAAAATTACCTTCTGGAATTGCCTGTTCATTTGCTGCCCAAGGCATCTTTCACACTGACAGGTGACCTGTGTGTGCCCAGCCACCAAGCACCTTCCGGCTGAAGTTCAATGCACCTGAATGGCAACGTTTGTAGCCCCACGTATATGAGAGCATGACACCCGGTGCAATTACTAGACAGCAAAAAAAACATCATCTCTCATCTGAGCAGAGCCGCACTCAGCTGTCAATCACCTGTGCGGTTGCCTTCTCTCCTGCGCCAAGCGTTAGCAAGCACCCGGCCAGTGCTCAGGAGCAGCTGGTAGGTGGTGAATTTACCACCTTCAGTGTGAAAGTAGCCCAATATACCCCCTCGACAGGTGCCATTGTGTTCTGCACTTCACCTGTCAGTAGTATTCATGTTGTTGCTGATCAGTGTAAATCTCATGAATGACAGGTTCACTATAAATCTAAATTCAAGGAAGTTAAAGCGGAATATAACCCAGAATTTCTTCTTTGCTCTAAAAGATTATTTACAGCATATAATATACTAACACAATGTTTTTTTTTTTAGTTAAACAACATTCAAAAGGCTCGTACATATGCCGTACCAGAAGTAATGACGGGTCCGCCGGACCCCGCTGGTCCGCTTAGTTTTAGGCTACTTGGGGATTAATCAGAATCAGAATCAATTTATTTTCGCCAAGTAAGTTTGCACCTACAAGGAATTTGTCTTGGCAGTTGCTTAACAAACACAAACAAAAAACAATACAAGGACAGACAGTGTGAATATTACAAGTTAAGGACATTATAAGTATAGTGGCAGTAAGCAATGTGAGAATTGTTCATGTTTAGTTCTGTGCTGATTACTTTCAGTCCTAGCAGCTCTAACGTGGTTCAGCATTAAGTATGGCTACCGCTTGAGGAAAAAAACTGTTCCTGTGTCTGGAGGTTTTGGTAGCGATTGACCGGAATCTTACTCCTGAAGGCATGCGCTGGAAGATGGAGTGAGCTGGGTGAGAGGGGTCAGAGGCAATTTTGGTTGCTCTCTTTCTGCACCTGCTAGTGTAAAGAGCCTGCAGGGAAGGTAAGCTACAGCCAATTATCCTTTCCGCTGATCGGATGATGCGCTGCAGCCTCCCCTTTTCTAATGCTGAGCAGGAGCTGAACCATACAGTCATGGATGATGTTATGGTGGATTCGATGATTGCAGTGTAGAACTGCACCATTAGCTTTTGAGGTAGGCCAAACTTTTTCAGCTGCCGCAGATAGTACATTCTCTGTTGTGCTTTCTTGACAATAGTGGCAGTGTTGTTGTCCCATTTTAAGTCGTTTGAGATCGTGGACCCAAGAAACTTGAATGACTCTACTTGGGTTATTGTGGATCCATTTATGGTTAAGGGGAGGTGCTGTGGGGGAGATCTCCTAAAGTCTATTATCATCTCCATGGTTTTGAGAGCATTTAGTTCTAAGTTGTTGCTGCTGCACCAGGAGGAAAGCTGTCCCACCACATGCCTGTATGCAGACTCATCCCCGTTTTGAATGAGACCAACAACTGTTGTGTCGTCTGCAAACTTCAGAACCTTAACAGATGGATCTGTGGAGATGCAGTCATTGGTGTAAAGTGAGTACAGCAGTGGGGAAAGCACACAGCCCTGGGGTGCACCAGTACTGACTGTCAGAGAGCTTGATGTGAGTTTACCAAGTCTAACATGCTGTCTTCTGTCGGTTAAGAAGTCGGTTATCCATTTGCAGAGGGATTCAGGTATGTGTAGCTGGGAGAGCTTGCTGTGCAGCAGTGATGGAATTATAGTATTAAATGCAGAGCTGAAATCTATAAATAAAATCCTGGTGTAGGTTCCTGGGTTATCTAAATGCTGTAGTACATAATGCATACACATGTTCACGGCATCGTCTGCGGATCTGTTAGGTCTGTAGGCAAATTGCAAAGAGTCCAGCAGGGGATTTCTGATGGATTTCAGATAAGTCATTATCAGTTTTTCAAATGCTTTCATGACCAGTGATGTCAGGGCAACAGGCCTGTAATCATTTAAACATGTAGGTTTTTTTTTTTTTTTAATTGGTACAATAGTTGTGCATTTAAAACAGGCAGGAACAATTGAGAGTTCTAGAGATGCTTGCATGCTAATGGTTACTGAAAATATGTTAGACTGCGTGGTAGGTTAGTGTAGCTCATATTAAAAAGATAACAGGGTTCCTGCTGGGTAAATATTAGAATTTGGCACCAATCAGCGAAGAGGGTTACTGGAAAACTACACACAATAGGCTTTTGATCACAAGCACCTTGTTCACAGCCATGCGCGCACACTAAAGGGAAAGATGGGTTAAATATTTTGTTTTAGAGCATGCATGTCTCATACTCTGGCCCACAGCTCAAATCAAGCCCACAGTGTCATCAAGTTTGACCTGCAAGTGTTTTTCCTACTTTGCCTTATGTTTGGATCGCATTGCCACACTGGTGCTCCACCCACCCTCACCCGCTTTGCCCTCTCTTGCTCCATCATGCTTGTGCTCCACCCACTCCTGACCTCTTCTCCTTCACTGAAGCCGCGTCAGGCGGGGCATTCAGGTCTTTGATCGCCCTCACTATGGGAGTTTCCACCCTCTGTATCAGCTATTTACTCTTTACTGCTGCACAGGAAGTCACTTCTGGTTTGTTGCACAGTTCAGGGGAGGGGGTGCTACTTATACTGGGGGACACCTTTGGCTACCTGTTGGGGGGGAGGGGCTAGCTATGCTGGGTGCCACACAATTGGCTACATATACTTTGGGGGGCTGACACCTTTGGGTCTGGTTACTTTATACTGGGGGAGCACCATTGGCTACCTATACACCTTGGGTTACCAATACTGAGGGGATGCCTTTAGCTATGTATACTGGGGGGCTACCTATGCTTATGTAGGTGGTTTGCTGCATTTCATATGTGGGGTAAGGTTTACCACATCTAATATGTAGAACTACTGCATTTCATATCTGGGGCAACACTTTGTGTTTCATATGATGCTTCAGGTTTGCGGCTTTTTATTGGGGCATAATGTTTAATGCAGGTCATGTGCAGTAGTAGATTTCAGATGAATAACTTTATTAATGCTATTAGCTTGTGAAACAAAGATTTCCATTGCATTGTAACTTAGCTTTTTTTTATGACTGAATGTGCAAAACAGAGCAAAAGACATCTGATTTTTTTTTTTTTTTATAAATCACAATGTTCCATATCTTCAGCCTAAATAGTTTTTTCTGAAAGCAAATCTGGAGTTGTACTTTAAAGAGACTCCGTAACAAAAATTGCATCCTGTTTTTTATCATCCTACAAGTTCCAAAAGCTATTCTAATGTGTTCTGGCTTACTGCAGCACTTTCTGCTATCACAGTCTCTGTAATAAATCAATGTATCTTTCCCCTGTCAGACTTGTCGGCCTGTGTCTGGAAGGCTGCCAAGTTCTTCAGTGTTGTGGTTCTGTGATGCATCTCCCCCCTCCAGGCCCCTCTCTGCACACTGCCTGTGTGTTATTTAGATTAGTGCAGCTTCTCTCTGCTCTATTATCTTTTACAAGCTGGATAAATCCTCCTCTGAGCTGGCTGGGCTTTCACATACTGAGGAATTACATACAGGCAGAGCTGTCTGCACTCTGCAGGAAGAAACAGCCTGACACTTCAGTGGAAGATAGCTGCAGGGGGAAAGAAACACACAAATGATCTCTTGAGATTCAAAAGGAAGGGTGTATACAGCCTGCTTGTGTATGAATGTATTTTCTATGTATGGACATACTGTACATCAACCTACTTCCTGTTTTGGTGGCCATTTTGTTTGTTTATAAACAAACTTTTTAAAACTGTTTTTAACCACTTTTAATGTGGCGAGGAGCAGCGAAATTGTGACAGAGGGTAATAGGAGATGTCCCCTAACGCACTGGTATGATTACTTTTGTGCGATTTTAACAATACAGATTCTCTTTAAAGACCTGTACACAACCTAAAATACGTCTGAACAGAGGGATACGGAGGTTGCCATATTCATCTCCTTTTAAACAATACCAGTTGCCTGATCCTCTACCTCTAAGGCCAAATACACACATCAGACCATAGTCTATTGAAAATGAAAGATCACAGAGCAATTTTACCCCCTTCCATTTAGTATTAGAGCCGTACCTTCGCAGTCTTTTCTATGGAGCTGAACTCCCCACCAGAAAAAAAAATCTTTGCAAGATGCTGCACACACAGATGCTGTACAGACACAAAAGATCAGTATCTGCAAAAGATCTGTTCCAGCCAATGATCCGTTCCTGCAAATTGCATTCATAGTCTATGAGATCTGCAGATCATCATACACACCTTGTTTAACTGACATTCATCTGCAGATCTGAAAATTCATCCTGGTGGATCGGATCTGCAGATGAATGTCTGTTAAAGGTGTGTATGATGATCTGCAGATGATATAGACTATGAATGCATTTTGCAGGAACAGATCTTTTGCAGATACTGATCTTTTAAATGTGTACAGCATCTTTGTGTGCAGCATCTTGCAAAGATCTCTGTCTGATGGGGAGTTCAGCTCCATAGAATAGACTGTAGGTATGGCTCTCATACTACATGGAAGGGGGTAAAATTGGTCTGTGATCTTTCATTTTCAAAAGACTATGGTCTGATGTGTGTATGAGCCTTTACACTTTTAGCTGAAGACCCCGAACAAGCATACAGATCACGTTTCTTACTGAAGTCTGATGGGAATAGCTGCATGCGTGTCTGGTATGTGATTCAGACACTACTGCAGCCAAAAAAATTAGCAGGACTGCCAGGCACCCGTATTGTTTAAAAGGAAATTATGGTGGCTGCCTCTATAGACATCCCTTTCAGTTTAGGTATCCTGTAGATCAGGGGTCCCCAACCTTTCCCGGCCCGGGGACCACTTTCTGACCAATTTTTTTTCCGGGGACCGCCGCGGGGGGAGTGGACGTCTGTGCACGTCCTAGTGGACAGTGGAGCGGGTTACGGAGGGGGAGGGAGGGGGGGGGGTTGTGGGGGGGGGGTGCTGGCGAGGGTGCAGTGGCATAGCTAGCATAGTTGCCCCAGTATAGGGAGTTTAGTTGCCCCAGTATAGCCTGTATTGTGCCCCAGTACCCCTGTATAGTGCCCCAGTATAGCCAGAATAGTGCCCCAGTATAGCCAGAATAGTGCCCCAGTACAGCCAGAATAGTGCCCCAGTATAGCCAGTATAGTGCCCCAGTACCCCAGTATAGCCAGTATAGTGCCCCAGTATAGCCAGTATAGTGCCCCAGTATAGCCAGTATAGTGAGCCAGTATAGTGCCCCAGTATAGCGCGCCAGTATAGCCAGAATAGTGCCCCAGTATAGTGCCCCCGGATAGCAAGTATAGTGCCCCAGGATAGCCAGGTGGTGGTCCCCGCCGCTATTACCTTAACAGCGGCTGCTCTCCCCTCTTCGGTGCGTGTATTTATTCAAGCAGCGTATCTCCCGGCTGCTCGGTGTGATGCGACAGGAAGCAAGGCAGCGGCTATCGCCGTTACTATGGTAACCGAGCCCTTCTTCCTGCGCATCACACAGAGGTGGGGGGGGGTGCTGGCGAGGGTGCAGTGGCATAGCTAGCATAGTTGCCCCAGTATAGGGAGTTTAGTTGCCCCAGTATAGCCTGTATAGTGCCCCAGTATAGCCAGAATAGTGCTGCAGTACCCCTGTATAGTGCCCCAGTATAGCCAGAATAGTGCCCCAGTGTAGCCAGTATAGTGCCCCAGTATAGCCAGAATAGTGCCCCAGTACAGCAAGAATAGTGCCCCAGTATAGTGCCCCAGTACCCCAGTATAGCCAGAAAAGTGCCCCAGTATAGCCAGTATAGTGCCCCAGTATAGCGCCCTAGTATAGCCAGTATAGTGCCCCAGTATAGCCAGAATAGTGCCCCAGTATAGCCAGAATAGTGCCCCAGTATAGCCAGAATAGTGCCCCAGTATAGCCAGAATAGTGCCCAAGTATAGCCAGAATAGTGCCCCAGTATAGTGCCCCCGGATAGCAAGTATAGTGCCCCAGGATAGTGCCCCAGGATAGCGCCCCGGTATAGCCAGGTGGTGGTCCCCGCCGCTGTTATTACCTTAACAGCGGCTGCTCTCCCCTCTTCGGTGCGTGTATTTATTCAAGCAGCGTATCTCCCGGCTACTCTGTGTGATGCGACAGGAAGCAGGGCAGCGGCTTCCTGTAGCGGCGATATGTATCGCTGTTACTATGGTAACCGAGCCCTTCTTCCTGCGCATCACACAGAGCAGCCGGGAGATACGCTGCTTGAATAAATACATGCGCTGGAGAGGGGAGAGCGGCCGCTGCTAAGGTAATAACTGCGGCGGCCGCGGGGACGGGCGGGAGGGGGGTTGAAGAGGACAGTCCTGCGGCCCAACTGGGAGCGCTGAACATTAGTTTAGGTTACAGACAATATTTAGGGGTGACATACAGCAAAATGACAATACATGAATACAAGAAAGACCAGATCAGGCAGCACAATATAGGAGTACAAGGTAATGCTTAGTCAGTCACTGGAGGGGAGCATGGAGATTAGGCACGTTAGGTTCAAGTGCATGATCAGGTAGGACACAAAAGGAGGAGGACCCTGCCCACAGGCTTACAATCTAGAGGGAGAGGTAAGGCCAGAAAGGTAGGGGACCAGAGTTCAGCTGTGGGTTTAGAGAACTTGTGAGGGGTAATAGGCCACAGTGAAAAGGTGAGTTTTGAGGGCCTTCTTGAAGATTTTGAAGGAAGGGGCTGCCCTAATGGGTGCAGGTAGGAAGTTCCATAGTGCTGGAGCAGCTCTTGAGAAGTCCTGGAGGCGTGCATGGGACTAGGTGATGCGGGGGGCGATTAGGCAAAGTTCATTGGAAGAGCGGAGCGAGCGGCTTGGGTGTGTACCTCTGAGTAAGATCAGAAATGTAGGTTGGACAGGTTTTGTGGACAGATTTGTAGGTCAGACACAGTATCTTGAATCCGATTCTGGACTGGATAGGAAGCCAGCGGAGGGATTCAAGGAGGGGATCCGCCGTGGTGGAGTGATGGGAGTAGTGGATAATTCTGGCTGCCGCATTCATGATGGACTGCAGTGGGGCTGTTCGGGTCATAGGGAGACCAGACAGCAGGGCATTGCAGTAGTCAAGGCGGGAAATTATGAGGGCATTGATGAGGAGTTTGGTGGTGGCAGAGGTCAGGAAAGGGCGAATCTTACAGATGTTACAAAGGTGGAAATTGCAGGACTCCCGTAAATAGAAGTTTCACAGTCATCCTGGCCACTGCCCTGAATTCTCATACAGATGCTGCACTCACTTGTAGTGATGGTCAAGTGGATGCAAATAACTTCGAGTTGATGCAAATTGTTATGCACAGTTAAGCAGCTTGAAAATGAACCAATCGAATTTTAGTTTAGCAGGATTTGATTGGTTAATTTTCAAGCTGCATACATTTGCATCCACTCGAAGTTATTTGCATCTACTTGACCATCACTACTCACTTGCAGTAATGCATGTTATGCACAATCGATGTAAGTCATAACTACTGCATGTAACCGCAAGGTTTATGTTGGAGGCACTTAAGGTGGCGATGCATCAGGCGACTTGGTGGGCCATCGACCATACGATTCTATTATTATAATCTGATGAAAAATCTGCGCTACCAAGTGCATGCCCAGGCATGCAGTAGGTAGGACTTAATGCGACCAATTCCAGGCTGCAATTGCTCACATAAATCGGTTGGACATGCTGCCTGATGTCAGGCCATTGTAGTTGGTCGGTTGGGTGCGCAGTAGTAATAGCCAGCGATATCAGGATAAGCAACAAACAATAAAACCTCTGATGCTGTCCCCCCCCCCCCAATGCTCAATGTGCCCCCTGGTGCCCAGTGCACACACGCCCACGTTACTCCGGCAACCATATGCGGCACGTGTATGGACGGAGGTCGGCGCCTGGAGCCAGCGGCGGATCCGGACAGGTAATGTATAGTGCACTGGCACACTCAACATTAGGGGGACAGTGTCAGGCCAGGAATGCCACAGATGTTGCGTCACAGGGTTGTTTCAAGATCGATTTCAGCATGAAATTGGTCATGAATTGGCCTGTAGTGTATGGGTAGGCAACAGATCTCTCACCGATCAGATATGACTGGAGAGAGATCCGTCTCTAAAGGTGGCCATACGCTTATAGATTGGCAGCAGATTCGACCATCAGATAGATTCCTGTCAGATGCCTGTCAGGTCGAATCTGACAAATCTATCTGATGTGTGCCACACACTAGGAGCAGATTTCCAATAGATTTCAGGATGAAATCTATTGGAAATCTATTGAAAATGTATCTAAAGGCATTACTGCACCATTAGATCCAATGCAACTCTATGAGCCATCAATCTGCTGCCAGCAGCAGATCAACCTAGATCTTCCATCCTGTCAGATCGATCAAATCGATCTAAATCGGCCACAAATCGGCTAATCGATTTGATCGAATTGATCGGTCGATCGAGGGCTGAAATCAACCAGTGTATGGGCCCCTTTAAGGTGGCCATACACTAGATTTGCAGCAGATTTGACCATCAGATAGATTTGTTGGCGCTTTATAAATACAATAAATAATAATAATAATAATAATAATAATTTCTGTCAGATGCCTGTCAGGTCGAATCTGTGCCACACACTAGGAACAGATTTCCAATAGATTTCAGAATGCAATCTATTGGAAATCTATCTAAATGCATTATTGGGCCATTAGATCCATCAAATCCATTGAAATCGATCGAAATCAGCTACAGCATTTATAAGAGATGTCAGCACAGTTCTCAGCTCTACACCACACAGGGCTCCTATGCAGCTTGTGTCTTATAAACATTCAGTCTCAGCTGGTCCAGTCCATCAGCTGAAACCAGTCACATCCCAGAGTGCAGGCAGGGAAATGGTTAATGCTGCCCGTTGTACCACCCAAGACTAATTATAATAAAGCATTATGTCCCCTCTTTGTCCCGCTGATGAATAGTCCCTTTAAGATTTTTGGGGGTCTTTTGTTGATGCTTTTTGTTTTGTGTTGTGTAGCAGAGGAGGGGGGCAGAGTGGCAGGTGGCCAGTCAGTGAGGGGGCTGTTAGCTGCATTCGGGCTCCATTATTCCTGACTGTGGGGGGAGATTTCCCACACAAAGTTACAAAATAACCCAGCGCAATGTTTGCTAACATCCTCCCGGTAAATCTGCCTAACAGGAGCCGCTAGCGGAACGGTAATATCACCCCGGTGACAACACACGCTTCAATCCCATCGTGCAATCATTGGGTCGCCCTGACCAGATCTACAAAAAAGTAAAGCATCTTAGATTACTATTAATGTGATTGTTTTTTTCAGCTGCGAGTTGGGCGAGCTGAAAATACCACCAATATATGCAGGACGTAACGTTCCCCGGAAGAAAATATTATTTAGTATTTATATAGCACCAACATCTTCTGCAGCGCAGTACAGAGTATATAGTCTTGTCACTAACAGAGGGGCTCACAATCTAGTCCCTACCATAGTCATATGTCTATGTATGTATTGTGTAGTTGTATGTATCATAGTCCAGGGCAAATATAGGGGGAAGCAAATCAACTTGTCTGTATGTTTTTGGGATATGGGAAGAAACCAGAGTGCCCAGAGATAACTCACACAGACAGGAGAACATACAAACTCCATGCAGATAGTGCCCTGGCTTGGATTAGAACTTGGGACCCAGCACTGCAAGGTGAGAGTGCAAACCACACCACCCTGCTGGCCGTTCATTACAATTATATATGCACCCACACAGGCACAAGGAGAACATACAAACTATGTGCAGATAGTGGGTTAGACCTGGGCCTGGCTTCACAAATCTGAGCAGAGGTCCCATTAAAGTTTGCCTCTTGCTCCTCATGTGCTAGTTATAAGCCTGATCTGGGCAGCTTCCACTTGTGTTGTGCGTTTCTTACTGGTCTGGTTTTTGCAGTTGCACAGGAGGATTTTTCTGGTGGATATGGCCAGGCAGGGACAGTACAGCAATCAAGCAGCACTTTGTGACAGCAGGAGGAGAGGCCAGCAGGTCTTTGTATACGGACTGATGGGAGGGCAGATATCTCTAGTCTCTGCGGGGACAGGGGGGAGGGTGAGATGCATCCAAGGACCAGTGCCCCAGCTTCTGCAGCGCCCAAGGCAGTGGCCTATGTGGCCGTCCCAGTTCTCTGTGCTGGTCAATAAATTGGCTCCATAATGTGGTTATCAGGACTCAGACCTAGGACCATACAAGCACAAGGCAAGAGGTGGCAACCGCTTACCCGTCATTTGTTTTCAACTCAAAATTAGAGTAAAGCGTACCTCTGGTGTAATAAATCGAATGTGTAATCTATTATAAAACAATGTGGAGGAACGAGCAGCTACCTGCAGCAGGAACTACAATAGCGGTTACTGGTAAGGGCTCGGCCTCTGACAGTGGAGACATGGGTTCAAATCTAGGCTATTCCAGTTCAGTAAGCCAGCACCTATTTAGTGAGGAGACCTTGGGCAAGACTCCCTAACACTGTCACTGCCTATAGAGCACGCCCTAAAGGCTGCAGCTCTAGTGCTTTTGAGTCCACCAGGAGAAAAGCGCAATATAAATGTTTTGTGTCTTGTCTCATACAACTTGATGGATCACTGAAAAGAACACAACTGACACTGGGTGGAACCCATACACACCCTAGATTAGTGGTCCTCAAACTAAGGCCCGCGGGCCGAATGCGGCCCCCGCAAGGCTTTTTCACTGGCCCCCAAACACATAATGTAAAACTTATAGGTGTGGCCCACTGCACCATTAAATATTGGCGGCTCGCATATAGAATAACAGTGCTGACACCACCCATCCACATACTGTAGAAGCCAGTGAGCAGTAATTCGCTGGCTTCCAATCCATTTCTGCATCAGGTGACACTGCTGTCCAACTGGACGACAGGTTGTCACCTGGGTATGCTTTACTGTCTGGTGCACAAAGACGTTCTTCGGGCGCCGCATGACTGAATTTTATGTATGTTCTGGCCCCCCAGCAGTCTGAAGTATATTGACCCGGCCCTTGACCGAAAAATGTTTCGGGACCCCTGCCCTAGATTGTCACCATAAACTGCCACGATTTCAGACAGCAATGCAATGTGAATCTGTGTGTGTATGTGAGTAAGGGAAAGCTTTGTGAGCAAGACAACATTTATAATGCGCTTTTCTCCTGGCGGACTCAAAGCGCTTCAGGACTTCAGCCACTAGGATGTGTTCTATAGGCAGTAGCAGTGTTGGGGAGTCTTGCCCAAGGTCTCCTTACTGAACGGGCACTGGCTTACTGAACAGGAAGAGCCACGATTTGAACCCTGGTGTCCTGTGTCAGGGACGATGTGTACAGTCGATGCAGTCTGTGAAGTGTGCACATATATGTCAGTACCATAAAAATGACTAATTGAATTAATGATAAGGACAGAATACTTGTGGTCATTGTCAGTTGTGTTTTCGTGAATGCGATAGACTGAATGGGGACTTGGGGCTAAGCTTGGCAATACTGGTATTCACTGTCATCATGGCAAACTCTGAAAGAGTGTCACAACCACTCTGAGGACAGGACCTGCCAACTTGCCCCCAACTGTCCCTTACTCTGCTTTCTGGTGCCAATCTCCCTGCCCGCAGCTCTGCCAGTCTCTGCGGTCTCTTGGTAACTGCCCCTTCCTGTGGCCCTGCAGAAAGGCCACCCTTCTGACCACCCACGTTGCTCTCCATTACTGAACCTGATGTCCAAGTACAACAATCCACCCTTTCACTGCTGGAAGCCACCACAGAACCTGCAATTACCGTAATGATAGATGCCAAGCGGGTGTCAGCAGAGGGGAAATATACACATACAGGATAAAACATGTAATAAATGAACAATTAGCTCCCCCTGTGTCCTTTCCCTGTCTTCCCTGCTGCCGCCCAATTTGTAACACGCTGGGTGGTCCCCCCCAACCCCTCCCGCCTCCAACACAATTAACCATTTCAACTCAACAGAAAGCGCTGATTACACTGCCAGTGGCCGCAGGAAGTGGGGGAGGGTGACAGACTGGAGAAGAGGGTGTGACAGAGGGGAGCTTAGCCTGTTTAACCAGCTTCTGTTGCACAATTATTCATATAAAAGCCAGGATCAGCATACCTGTTCATTGCATGGTCTCCGTGTACAACAGGAACAGATACATAGGTGTTGTGAGTTACCAAGAGGCATTTGTATACGAATACAAAATCATATAAAAGAGCGATTTGCTGCACAGTCCACATTTACCATCATTCACCTAATCCTAGAAAGTTCTGTTCTCTATATAATGGACTATGGGGGCTCCACCTTCCTATTAGAAAAATGCTACATGCCTGGCTGCTGTGCTGAACCTGTCTGACATTTAATAAACACAGGAAGAGTTCTCAGATCAGCTGCAATGACTTATGCTGGGATTACACCATACAATTTTCTGTAATGCTTGGAATACACGGTACGTGTGTACCGTGTAATCGAGCCGCACGATAGATTCCGGTGTGTCCCCGCAGGCGCCCGGATCGGTTCCCGTTCGTCTCCGCGGGCGGCTTCTTATCTTGTCAGAAACCTCTGATCTGCATACTTGTTCAGGCTCTATTGGTAAAAGTATTATGCCTGGTACACACCATGCAATTTCTGGTCACATAGATGGGTTGAATCGATTATTTCAGACAGATTTGATCTGATTTCTGATCAATTTTGTATAGAAATGTTCTGAAAATCGATCAGAAATCAGATTGGGCCTGTCAATAATTAATTCGACTCATCTGACATAAGTGGCAGAGGATTAGCATCACTGCCAGGTAACTGGTGTTGTTTAAAAGGAATGTATTATGGCACCTCAGGTAGTGCGACTCTAGTGGCTGCATGCTTGTTCCTGTTGTGTGACCCACACACTACTGAATCCAGGCATTCAGCTCGACAACCACGCAGCTGTCATTATGTTTATGATAAGACAGTAGGCTCCAAATTCCTTTCACTACATATCCTCCAGTAAATCTCAATGCTGGACATACACGTTCATCGTTTCAACACTAAAAGGTGTTCATAAATGGTACAATTTTTAGTAAACGATCATATTTTTATTATTATTCTTTAGTATTTATATAGCACCAACAGCTTCTGCAGTGCTGCATAGAGTACATTGTCTTGTCACTTAACGGTCCCTCACAGGGATTCACAATCTAATCCCGATGGTTAAAGGCGTGTGCACACGCCATACTGTAGCGAACGACGGGTCCGTCAGGCTCTCCCGCTGGGTGGACATTCTCTCCGCCAGGATATCCATTCTTAAAGAGGAACTAACGCGCATCCCCATGAGGAGATGGGCTAGTCCAAAACCTGTCGGTTCTGACAGATTTCTACATACTACTGTGACAGCAATATAGGAGAAAAGTAATTTATGGCTCATTTTACTCTGGAAGAAACCAACTCATGTATATGTGTTTAAATATATTTTAAATTAAAAGATTTTTGTGACAGAGGTCCTTTAACTCAACCAGAAAAAAATATTGCTGTGTCCAGAGTGGTGAAATTCTCTCATTTCCCATCCCAGTGACACCACAGAAAGAGGACAAGAAATACCTCTCAGGCAGGGTTCACACTTCACAATTCATACACACATTTGCAAAAATGTTTCTGCTGCAAATGTAATGTATTTCAGTGGCATAGCAATACATTCTCATTTTGGTATGAATGTGCAAATTTTCTGTGTTTAAAAATTGTGTGGCAAGTCCTGTTTCAATACAAGTCAATGAAAACAGAAAAAAAAATGCAGAAAAAATATTATATTAATTTGTAAATTAGCTTCACAGGTATTTATGCAGTACTTGCACTGAGATTTCCCTACAAATGCATTTAAAATGTATAAATGAAAAGATTGTACAAAAAATGGAATAGAAAACTTGAACTTAGAATCATATATATGAGGGGGGGGGGGGGGGGGTTGCAGGTTTTCTCTCTGCAAAGACAAATGTAAACCCTCCTTAAGCACTGTCATAGACAGCAATAAAGACTTGACAGGTCTAAGGCTTCTTTCCCACTAAGACGTTGCGTTAGATGCTACGTTGAGGTCGCATAACGTGCACCTAACGCAATGCATAGTGGGGTTGAAGCTGGACGTCAGATCGAGCCGCGTTATGCGGCTCTTCATGCTTCCTGTGATGCCGCGATGCGTACTTTTGGACGCATGCGGCATCACGTGGTCCCGCCAGCCAATCGCCGCACAGAGCGGCGCTCCAGGAAGTAAACACTGCACGTCACACCGTGCAGTGAATATTAGCCATGTGGCTGGCCGTGGAGGAGGAAGGGAGACCTCCTCCTCCAACATCACTGAGCATGTGCAAACAGTCTAACGCGGCTTAGCCACTTATAATGCACAGCATGCAGCACTTTGTTTTTACCTGCTGGGTTACAATGTAATGCAACGTGGGCACTGTGAACAGTCCATTCATTTTTCATTGCTGTGCGGTGGGCTGTGTTACAGGCTGCACTAACGTGTGCCTGTAACGTCTAACTGTGAAAGCAGCCTCAAAGGGGACCCGAACTCTTGCACAGGACAGAAGGAAAGCAGAGAAATGCACCCTGTATGTATTTAGAGATTTTAGCCTGTCTAATTCCCCCTCACCTGTTTCTAAACAACTGTAATTTGATCTCTCCTGTGTCAGCTCAGGAATTTCCTCTGCTATGGCAGAGCAGTTAATTTGTAAACACAGAATGTTAATATGTCTGCTTCCATGAAAGCAGGAAGTAGACACTGCAGATTTCTTACAGGATTTGTCTCAGCTGTAACAAAGAAAGGTTTTTCTTTAAAGGTTATTATGCTGTTGCATATCTTTTAGAAAAGAGAGGAAGTTCTGAGTTCAGGTCTGCATTAAACATATAAAAATAAATAAATAATTCAATACAATTGTAAATTGCAGGCCTTGGCTGTATATGCACTGTAAGTGCACTTTCACAGAGTTCGTTGCACCCCAATAGACAAAAATCACCACATCGCAAAGCAATGCTATCCCCATGGAGCTTTACACATCGCTTGCAGTGCTGTGCTTTACAGTGGCAAGAGGGGTATACTTTCACTGCACGTCTCACCGCAACAGAACTGCACGCTGCAACTCTTTGCCCATGTTGCTCTACGTACTGTGTGTGTGTGTGTGTGTGTGTGTGTGTGTGTGTGTACACACCCCTCCCCCCCCCCCCCCCCCCCACACACACACTTGTGAGCCTATATTGTCTATTATAAGGTGAATGCACAAGAGAGGAGCACTAGGTAGAGGTGTATAGTGGTGATGGCACCAGGAAGTGACAAAGCAGACAGACAATACCTGAGCTTCCATGCAGATCTCTTCTCTCACTGCAGAACTTCTAAAGATACAAAACGCAACATTGTTAAATGGTCCTTACGGGTTCCCCTAATCAGCCTGTACGGGCTCATTCACACTACAGAACGCATGCACAAATGTGGTTTTTTTGCATGCTTTGCCATCGTACGGTCAACACATAGAACGCACGTTGTGGTGCGCTAAAGCACCAAAGGCAGGCAGCTGCACCCATCGGGAAACGTGTACGTCGTGCGATAAAATGTTCCCAGATCCGTTACATCGTAACGCATGGGAATGCACATCTGTAGTGTGAAAGGTAACATGAAAGTCTATGGATTTTTATGTTGTCATATGCATCGTGCACAATGTGCGCTGCATCACACCTGACAGTGCAGGGCAGTGTGAATGAGCCCTGAAGGTTCATGAACATTCTATACTTTCACAGCAGAACTCAGCTTAGCATTATCGGAAATTGCGATAGCTTCATTACAACCCAAATATTTCCCGTGACCTGCAATTCTTTCTGTGAATGGATGACTGAACCGGGTCTTTCCACACAGGAAGTAAAGAAAATAAAATCATATGTATGCATTCCAATTACAGATTTTGTGAACTCTGAGATGCAACCATGTTATGCTGGGTATACGCAGTACGTTTTTCCGCTCAATAGATGGGTTCGATAGATAATTTCAGACATGTCTGATATTCCTTCTGATCGTTTTTTAGGTTGATTTCTCATAGAAGTGAACGGAAAGCGATAAGAAAAACAAGTGGAAGAAAAACGATCGGATGGAAAATCGACAGGAAAAACGTATCGTGTGTACCCAGCATTGCAGTAGCATTATTTTTTAGGAGTCCTGATCACGCTCGCTTATGCCCCCTGCTGGATAGATCTGAACACAGCCCCCATGATGCAATGAGCTCTTGCGATGCCTTGTTCTATGTAGCCCTGCAAGCCTAATGCAACACGGAGTGAAACAAAGTAAGAGAAAGTGTATAAGGTTGCTCTGTAATGCAGGTGGACATGCATTTTACCAAAAAGCATGGAGAATGTGTTGCAGTGCTGCCTCCTTTTAGTTACACTGAATGAGACAGTGCTGTGTTGTATACAAACCTATATGCAGCAGTAGGTTAATTGAACACACTTCTGTGCATTACTTTATTGGAATGCTCTGCTCGTATAGCACATCAGTGCAACAATCAGACATGCACTGTCTGAGGTCCCTGTGTAATGCACACTGCTGAAATCTCCTCAGCAACGCAACAGTGTGTTCATGCCATAAGGAATAGTATAGTACAGGCATGGGCAAACTTGGCCCTCCAGCTGTTACGGAACTACAAGTCCCACAATGCATTTGCCTTTATGAGTGATGACTGTGGCTGTCAAACATCTGCAATGCATTGTGGGACTTGTAGTTCCTTAACAGCTGGAGGGCCAAGTTTGCCCATGCCTGGTATAGTACCATTTAGAGGGTACCTGAAGTCACGTGACATTGCGAGGAGGGGAGGGGGAAACGTTCCGTGGAGACTGAGTCTTTCCTAGGAGTCAGTGTGGACTATGGAGTAGAATAACTTCAGAACAACTTTTAATCTTGAGAATGCTCAATTGTTTTCTTGGCCATTTGCCATTAAAAATTATTAGATACCAAACATTCAAAATCTGTTGACCCTCAAGCTACATGGAAGTGGCAACATTGCCCAAACAACATTGGATGTGTGTGTGCACTTCAAGTCCTGTACAAGCCTTCTATGTTTGCAGTGTTTCTTCATGGCCACATTGTGTTTTCTGACCATCAGACTATCTTCAATTTTTTTTATCTTTTTAAATTCAGTTTCCAGAGATGAAAGAGGTGTATATATCAATATAAGTCTACACATGCTGATGAAAATTGAGAAATATTTAAAACAACCAGAGTCCTTGTTTTGTTTTGCAGCCAAAATGGATTGGCTGCTCTGTCCAACTGCTCCACTACACACAGCTCTGTGTGTAGCAACCCAGTAATGAAGTGAAGTCTCATATAGTTGGAGAGTGGAAGGCTGCAGTAGTAAGAGGAGAGCTTACCAAGGAAAGAGCAGTGATGAGACGAGACTCCTATGTCACTGATGATGTTGGCGACAGTATCTGGGTTGCTACACACAGCGCTGGCTCACTCTTCCTCCACTCTTCACTTAATACTTTGGTCATTCATTCATGTGGGTCTTCTCTCCCCTGCGCGCGCCACACACACACACACACACACACACACACACTTTTCCCTTGGGATCTCTGTACCGTCATAGGCTCTATTTTTCCACCATGCACTTTTATTATGATGTACTGTACTTTCATATATTCAGTGATTTTTATTGTTTATTGCTGTAGTTGACATCAGCTGAGCAATTGCTATTGGTCACCTTTGATTATTGTTAGCATTCTTTATTGCCCCTGATGCTGCACTCCTATTACATCATGTTTTTAGTGGATTTTAATGGACATTTGTGTTGCAATAAAGATTGAACCAGGTTTGATATTCAGAGATTGGTGAGGAGTTTTATATGATTATTTTCTCTATGGTTGTAGTTATTTCTTGATCTGTTCTGCACACTCCTTTTTTACATTGACTATTATGCTAGACGTATTGGCTGATGGTGATTGCCCAATTTGTGTGAGTTGGTTAAGATTTGTCATAGACATCTGATCTGCATGCTTGTTTAAGGTCTATAGTTTAAAGTATTAGAAACAGAGGATCCGCAGGACAGCCAGGTAATGTGCATTATTTAAAAGGAAACAAACATGTCAGCCTCCACATCCCTCTCACCTCGGGTTCCCTTTAACAGATCTCAACCTTATATTGGAGTAGATGGAAGATGAGAACTCTGGGAAATCCTCTAATGGCACACTGTTGCCAGGGTTGTGAGAAACTGAAATGTTGTCATAGATAATAATAGTTCTCTTCAGAAGAAAATGGAAAGTGACTTTTAATGATGTTGGATAACAAATGTCTTCTGTATAACTGTTTGTTATTTTTAAGCACATCTGTATGGAAATAGTCTGAGGAAGGTCTATTGGCCAAAAGCGTACTCTTTTTCTTTGAGTTTAGCCAATAAATGGTATCATCTTAAATCCAATCTTCAAGCGAATCTGTAGTGATGCTGCAAATCTGCATATGTATTTGTGGCACATCCCTGCACACTACAGAATAAGGACAAGGCTGCCCAGGCAAAAATAAAACTCCTACGCAGTATTTAGCATTCCACGGGTGTAAAGGCAAAGTAATGACAGAACTCCATCAGTGGCGGTCACTACAAATGCTATGGAACTCACGCACATTCCAGAGTGAAAACAGGTAGGCGGAGTCACCCCAACACACAGGGCTGTCAATAGAACTTCCATATCCTAACTTCGCGTATAAATAATTCCGGTTTGTGGGGTGGCCGAGTCACCGATTCTTTCTTATTAGATCTCCATTAACTGCTCATTTGCCACAATGATTTCATTGACACGTTTTGCTGCAAAGAGAACAGAGTGCAGGTTAATACAGTGGACTGTACATTGATCGATGTACACAGAGATGGTGAACCAGGCAGAGTGTGGCCTCTAACCCTTTCCATTTAGATCAAATGACTAGAGATAGCCACAGCTGGCCACTAACTGGAATTATACTTTCACAGAAGCAATAACTACCGATTTATAGGAAACACGACAACTGCTTACACAGCCGATATCTCAACTACAGCAGGCAGTGGAAGGGGTCATAAATATGATAAGATCAAAAGATCCTGCAGTCATCAGGCAATATTTCCCATGGCATAAATAACCGCTAAATACCAGCATGCATTGGAAATTACTGTATGATGGCCATCTACACAGCAACATGGCTGCCACATAGGCTTTCATTTAAAAAGGGAACTTTAAGCAGGAGGTGGCCATATTAATTTCCTAATTAAACAAAACCAGTTGCCTGGCAGTTCTGCTGATCAATCTGACATCAGTAGTGTCCGAGTCACACACATGAAACATGTACTTAACCACTTCAGGACCACAGTCTTTTCGCCCCTTAAGGACCAGAGCCTTTTTCTCCATTCAGACCACTGCAGCTTTCACGGTTTAATGCTCAGTCATACAACCTACCACCTAAATGAATTTTACCTCCTTTTCTTGTCACTAATACAGCTTTCTTTTGATGCTATTTGATTGCTCCTGCGAGTTTTACTTTTTATTATATTCATCAAAAAAGACATGAATTTTGGCAAAAAAATGATTTTTTTAACTTTCTGTGCTGACATTTTTAAATAAAGTAAAATTTCTGTATACATGCAGCGCGAAAAATGTGGACAAACATGTTTTTGATTAAAAAAAAACCCATTCAGTGTATATTTATTGGTTTGGGTAAAAGTTATAGCGTTTACAAACTATGGTGCCAAAAGTGAATTTTCCCATTTTCAAGCATCTCTGACTTTTCTGCGCACCTGTCAGGTTTCATGAGGGGCTAAAATTCCAGGATAGTACAAATACCCCCCAAATGACCCCATTTTGGAAAGAAGACATCCCAAAGTATTCAGTGAGAGGCATGGTGAGTTCATAGAAGATTTTATTTTTTGTCACAAGTTAGCGGAAAATGACACTTTCTGACAAAAAAAAGAAAAAAAAAAAGTTTCCATTTCTTCTAACTTGCAACAAAAAAAAATGAAATCTGCCACGGACTCACTATGCTCCTCTCTGAATACCTTGAAGTGTCTACTTTCCAAAATGGGGTCATTTGTGGGGTGTGTTCACTGTCCTGGCATTTTGGGGGGTGCCTAATTGTAAGCACCCCTGTAAAGCCTAAAGATGCTCATTGGACTTTTGGCCCCTTAGCGCAGTTAGGCTGCAAAAAAGTGCCACACATGTGGTATTGCCGTACTCAGGAGAAGTAGTATAATGTGTTTTGGGGTGTATTTTTACACATACCCATGCTGGGTGGGAGAAATATCTCCATAAACGACAATTGTTTTATTTTTTTTACACACAATTGTCTATTTATAGAGATATTTCTGCCACTCAGCATGGGTATGTGGAAAAATACACCCCAAAACACATTATACTACTTCTCCTGAGTACGGCGATACCACATGTGTGGCACTTTTTTGCACCCTAACTGCGCTAAGGGGCCCAAAGTTCAATGAGTACCTTTAGGATTTCACAGGTCATTTTGAGAAATTTCGTTTCAAGACTACTCCTCGCGGTTTAGGGCCCCTAAAATGCCAGGACAGTATAGGAACCCCACAAATTACCCCATTTTAGAAAGAAGACACCCCAAGGTATTCCGTTAGGAGGATGGTGAGTTCATAGAAGATTTTTTTTTTTTGTCACAAGTTAGCGGAAATTGATTTTAATTGTTTTTTTTCACAAAGTGTCATTTTCCGCTAACTTATGACAAAAAATAAAATCTTCTATGAACTCACCATACTCCTAACGGAATACCTTGGGGTGTCTTCTTTCTAAAATGGGGTCATTTGTGGGGTTCCTATACTGCCCTGGCATTTTAGGGGCCCTAAACCGTGAGGAGTAGTCTTGAAACCAAATGTCGCAAAATGACCTGTGAAATCCTAAAGGTACTCATTGGACTTTGGGCCTCTTAGCGCACTTAGGGTGCAAAAAAGTGCCACACATGTGGTACCGCCGTACTCAGGAGAAGTAGTATAATGTGTTTTGGGGTGTATTTTTACACATACCCATGCTGGGTGGGAGAAATATCTCTGTAAATGACAATTGTTTGATTTTTTTTTACACACAATTGTCCTTTTACAGAGAGATTTCTCCCACCCAGCATGGGTATGTGTAAAAATACACCCCAAAACACAATATACTACTTCTTCTGAGTACGGCGATACCACGTGTGACACTTTTTTGCAACCTAGGTGCGCTAAGGGGCCTAACGTCCTATTCACAGGTCATTTTGAGGCCTTTGGATTCTAGACTACTGCTCACGGTTTAGGGCCCCTTAAATGCCAGGGCAGTATAGGAACCCCACAAGTGACCCCATTTTAGAAAGAAGACACCCCAAGGTATTCTGTTAGGAGTATGGTGAGTTCATAGAAGATTTTTTTTTTGTCACAAGTTAGCGGAAAATGACACTTTGTGAAAAAAAACACAATACATATCAATTTCCGCTAACTTGTGACAAAAAATAAAATCTTCTATGAACTCATCATACACCTAACAGAATACCTTGGGGTGTCTTCTTTCTAAAATGAGGTCACTTGTGGGGTTCCTATACTGCCCTGGCATTTTACGGGCCCAAAACTGTGAGTAGTCTGGAAACCAAATTTCTCAAAATGACTGATCAGGGGTATAAGCATCTGCAAATTTTGATGACAGGTGGTCTATGAGGGGGCAAATTTTGTGGAACCGGTCATAAGCAGGGTGGCCTCTTAGATGACAGGATGTTTTGGGCTTGATCTGATGGATAGGAGTGCTAGGGGGTGACAGGAGGTGATTGATGGGTGTCTCAGGGGGCGGTTAGAGGGGAAAATAGATGCAATCAATGCACTGGGGAGGTGATCGGAAGGGGGTCTGAGGGGGACCTGAGGGTTTGGCCGAGTGATCAGGAGCCCACACGGGGCAAATTAGGGCCTGATCTGATGGGTAGGTGTGCTAGGGGGTGACAGGAGGTGATTGATGGGTGTCTCAAGGTGTGATTAGAGGGGGGAAATAGATGCAAGCAATGCACTAGCGAGGTGATCAGGGCTGGGGTCTGAGGACGTTCTGAGGTGTGGGCGGGTGATTGGGTGCCCGCAAGGGGCAGATTAGGGTCTAATCTGATGGGTAACCGTGACAGGTGGTGATTGATGGGTAATTAGTGGGTGTTTAGAGGAGAGAAGAGATGTAAACACTGCACTTGGGAGGTGATCTGATGTCGGATCTGCGGGCGATCTATTGGTGTGGGTGGGTGATCAGATTGCCCGCAAGGGGCAGGTTAGGGGCTGATTGATGGGTGGCAGTGACAGGGGGTGATTGATGGGTGGCAGTGACAGGGGGTGATTGATGGGTGATTGACAGGAGATCAGTGGGTTATTACAGGGAATAACAGATGTAAATATTGCACTGGCGAATTGATAAAGGGGGGTCTGAGGGCAATCTGAGCGTGTGGGCGGGTGATTGGGTGCCCGCAAGGGGTAGATTAGGGTCTAATCTGATGGGTAACAGTGACAGGTGGTGATAGGCGGGTGATTGATAGGTGATTGATGGGTAATTAGTGGGTGTTTAGAGGAGAGAATAGATGTAAACAATGGATTTGGGAGGTGATCTGATGTCGGATCTGCGGGCGATCTATTGGTGTGGGTGGGTGATCAGATTGCCCGCAAGGGGCAGGTTAGGGGCTGATTGATGGGTGGCAGTGACAGGGGGTGATTGATGGGTGGCAGTGACAGGGGGTGATTGATGGGTGATTGACAGGAGATCAGTGGGTTATTACAGGGAATAACAGATGTAAATATTGCACTGGCGAATTGATAAAGGGGGGTCTGAGGGCAATCTGAGCGTGTGGGCGGGTGATTGGGTGCCCGCAAGGGGTAGATTAGGGTCTAATCCGATGGGTAACAGTGACAGGTGGTGATAGGCGGGTGATTGATAGGTGATTGATGGGTAATTAGTGGGTGTTTAGAGGAGAGAATAGATGTAAACAATGGATTTGGGAGGTGATCTGATGTCGGATCTGCGGGCGATCTATTGGTGTGGGTGGGTGATCAGATTGCCCGCAAGGGGCAGGTTAGGGGCTGATTGATGGGTAGCAGAGACAGGGGGTGATTGACGGGTGATTGACAGGTGATTGACAGGTGATCAGGGGGGATAGATGCATACAGTACACGGGGGGAGGGGTCTGGGGGGGGGTCTGGGGAGAATCTGAGGGGTGGGGGGGTGATCAGGAGGGGGCAGTGGGGGGGATAAAAAAAAAAATAGCGTTGACAGATAGTGACAGGGAGTGATTGATGGGTGATTAGGGGGGTGACTGGGTGCAAACAGTGGTCTGGGGGGTGGGCAGGGGGGGGGGTCTGAGGGGTGCTGTGGGCGATCAGGGGGCAGGGGGGGGGGGAAATCAGTGTGCTTGGGTGCAGACTAGGGTGGCTGCAGCCTGCCCTGGTGGTCCCTCGGACACTGGGACCACCAGGGCAGGAGGCAGCCAGTATAATAGGCTTTGTATACATTACAAAGCCTATTATACTATTTCCATGCGGCGATCCGGGTGCTAGTAACCCGCCGGCGCTTCCGAACGGCCGGCGGGTTACTACGAGCGGTGGGCGGAGCCAGTCCCCGGCGGCTGATCGCGTCACGAATGACGCGATCGCCGCATAGCCACCCACGCAGCCGCCCCCGCCGATGGGCGTATTGCGGTCGTTTGGGCCCGGACTTTGCCGCCGCCCATCGGCTGGGGGCGGTCCTCAAGTGGTTAAAGGGATACTGTAGGGGGGTCGGGGGAAAATGAGTTGAACTTACCCAGGGCTTCTAACTGTCCCCCGCAGACATCCTTTGCCTGTGCAGCCACTCACCGATGCTCCGGCCCCGCCTCCGGTTCACTTCCGGAATTTCAGACTCTAAAGTCTGAAAACCACTGCACCTGCGTTGCCGTGTCCTCGATCCCGCTGATGTCACCAGGAGCATACTGCGCAGGCCCAGTGTGGTCTGTCCCTGCGCAGTATGCTCCTGGTGACATCAGCGGGATCGAGGACACAGCAACGCAGGCGCAGTGGTTTTCAGACTTTAGAGTCTGAAATTCCGGAAGTGAACCGGAGGCGGGGCCGGAGCATCGGTGAGTGGCTGCAAAGGATGTCTGCGGGGGACCGTTAGAAGCCCCGGGTAAGTTCAACTCATTTTCCCCCGACCCCCCTACAGTATCCCTTTAAAGCAGAACTGAAGTAATACTGTTTCCCTTATCCGGGGCTTCTGCAAGCTCCCTGCAGCCGTCCTGTCCCGCGCTGGTCCTCCACGATCCTCCGTTCTCCCGCCGCCAGCTACTTTCTGGTTTTGCCGCCGGGCCACTGCGTCTGCGCAGCTCTGGCCATGCATATCCTTCTTCGTGTTCCAGTCTGCAATAGCGCTATTGCAGACAGTGCCGCATAGAAAGGATACGCTTGGCAGGGCTGTGCAGGTCTCGACTTAGGCCTCGTTCACATCTGCTGTGCTGAAAAACGTAAAGCGCGTGGTAAAAAACGCATGCGCTTGTGCACGCTTTACTGCGTGTTTCGGTGTGTTGCACTGCGCTTCTTTAAAGCACGTTTTGCTTACTGTAGCAGCAGCAGTCAATAAAACTTTGTTTTTGTATGTAAATGTATTTTTTTCTCCAATTAGGGGTAAAAAACACACCAGCTACATTTAGTTACATGGAAAAATCAATACCTTGCTGAACGCACAGGGCAGTGCACAGAAACGTCCCTGATGTGAACAAGGCCTAACAAGTTGAAGAACAAAACGGAACGGCGGCGGGAGAACGGAGGATTGCAGAGGACCAGCGCAGAACAGGATGGCTGCTGGGGGCTTGCAGAAGCCCCAGTTTGTTTTAACATTTCAGTTCCGCGTTAATCTTGTGAGATTTTTGTCAGTAACATCTGATCTGCATGCTTGTTCAGGGTCTATGGCTAAGGGCTTCTACACATGCCCAACTGATGTCACCCATCAGGAATCAGGAGCTGATCCCCTTGGTCAACATCGCTGGGCCTGGCTGTACACGCGCGCAGCTGACTACACGTTGTGTTGGTATGCGGGAGGGCGCAGAAGGCCGATGAGCAGTGCATGCCAATGAGCAGTGCATGCATGACATCACGCAGCAGACGGGGGTGCGGCACAAAACAATGGGATTAGCTTCCGCTGGGGTTTGAGTTGATCCGCCTGGTGAATCGCTCATGGGTTGGGCGTCGTACACATGGCTGATTGTCGGCTGAGGCGGTCGTTATTAGTCGCCTCAGCAGACTTAAGTCAGGCGTGTGTACGAGGCTTAAAGGATACCCGAAGTGACGTATGACTTGATGAGATAGACATGGGTATGTACTGTGCCAAGCACACAAATAACTATGCGGTGTTCCTTTTTTCCTTTCTCTGCCTGAAAGAGTTAAATATCAGTTATTTAAGTGGCTGACTGAGTCCTGACTCAGACAGGAAGTGACTACAGTGTGACCCTCACTGATAAGAAATTCCAACTATAAAACACTTTCCTAGCTGAAAATGGCTTCTGAGAGCAGGAAAGAGATAAAAAGGGTCAATTGTTCATAGATTTTTAGCTCTGGCATATGTCAATGAATGCGTCATTGAGCAAAAACAAAAAACAGTTAAACTTAAAAAGTAGAAGGTAAGTAGAAGGTAAGCTTCTCCACTCGCTGCATATATTCCATTAACAACATTTGCGGAAATAGCTGGAGGGGGAGCGGGGAACCTATGTGAGGGAGTTCAGACACTACTACTGTCTAAAACATCAGCAGCACTGCCAGGCAACTGGTGTTAAAAGCGAACTGTAATTCCCCCCGAGGGAGAGAACAAGAAAAAATAAAATTTAAGTTTACATGGGGTTTCTACCGGTACCTCCGGAACAAAACTATCCTCCGGTCCCCCGCCGCAGCACGCTGCGCACGTCCTCGCTCCTGCAGTCGGGAGCATCATGTGCAAGTGCTGTGCACTTACTGTGCAGGGTGCTCCCAGCGGCGTGAGGACGCGCACAGCCAGGGTCATGGAGGCGCAGTGCCCCGTGACATTGAAGTCACGAAGACCGGAAGCAAGCTGCGGCAGGGGCCTGGAGGATCGGTTTGTCCCGATGCGGGCACAGGATGTCTGCGTGGGAGTGGTAGAAGCCCCAGGTAAGTTTAACAGTTTTTTTTGGGGGGGGGGGGTTACAGTTCTCCTTTCAAAAGGAACTAAATACGGCAACCACCATATCCCTCTCAGTTCAGGTGTTCTTTAAAGCCGGTATTGTCAGCATAAAAATAAAATTTCAACAGCTACTGGTCTGAGTGTATTAAGTGATAAAGATGCTAATCCTGCATTCAAAACTTGCAAAACTGTTTCTGCTGTTATGGTTTGGAGTTATCACATACTTTAGGAGCACTGGCCCTTTGGTAGTCAGTGCCAAAGAGTTGAATGCTGTTTTTTTTTTTTATCTATCTATAATATATTCCTCCTCTTCCATTTATTTCCCTGCCTAGCTTCTTATCTGAAACACCTCTGCTCACTTGTGTTTACAAGCAATGCTGAGGTGACTCAGCGATTGGAGGAGAATGAAAAACAGAAGAAAAAAAAAAGACTGTGCAGTTCCTAGTATACACCTCAGTGGGAGTGTCTGAAGACTCTGGGAGGAGAGCAGCTAATGAATACACAATGAGCAAGAGAAGGGAGGGGGAAAACAAGAGTCAGGGAGGATATGATGTCAGCATTAGCTTGGCAAGATGGCCACTGCCTAGAATAGGATTTTCTGCTCTTCCTTTATAAACTTCACATGAATCATTACATGGATGGCACAATACATCTGTTATGTAACTAGAGGTAGTATTTATCTACTTATATATGTGTTTTTTATTTCTAGGTTAGCATGGGTGTCGCTTGTTCTTTAATAAATTAGCTCAGAGAAGCCTTGAATGCAGGCTGGATTCTCTGTCAATTTAGCGTGCGTTGGCAAGCTTTAGAGGCTGAAGATCAGCAAAGACAGGCTAGGAGAACAGTACAAGAGGTGATCAACTGTGGCACCTTCCTTCTTGATCACTTTGGATTTCCTTTAAATATTTAAAGGCCTTCATATACACTCTTTCATCCGGATACACAATTTAAAGTGGATCTCTTGCACAGGACAAAAAATATAAAAATAAAAAAAGGAGAGAGCGAAATGCATCCTGTATGTAGAGAGTTTAGCCTGTCTAATTCTCCCTCATCTGTGACTAATCACAACTGTAATTTGATCTCTCAGCTGTTTCAGCCAACTGCCTCAGCAGAGCAGCTAATTTGTAAATTCAGGATGTGTAACCCTATATCTGCTTCCATGAAAGCAGAGTACAAATCCTGAAATAAATCTGCAGTATGTCTATCAGTTGTAACAAATAATTATTTTTCTTTAAAAATTATTATGCGGTTGCTTTTTTTTTTTTTTTTTTTTTTTAGAGCAGAGGGGAAGTTCTGGGTTCAGGTCCACTTTAAGAGTCTACCAATGGACTGCTTGGGATCTTGTTTACTGTGCAGCAACATGGCTGCCTGGAGCTTATTTGCAAATGAGAGCACCTGAAAGGTTCACGAAAGAACAGACAAAACCTTTCAAATTTAACGCAGACCGTGTTTTTTTTTTTTTTTAAAGTATTTACCGTATATAGTACTGACATATTACACAGCGCTGTACAGAGTATATGGTCTTGTCACTAACTGTCCCTCAGAGGGGCTCACAATCTAATCCCAACCATAGTCATATGTCTATGTATGTATCTTGTAGTGCATCGTAGTCTAGGGCCAATTTAGGGGGGAGAAACCAATTAACTTATCTGTATGTTTTTGATATGTGGGAGGAAACTGGAGTGTCCAGAGGAAACCCACACAGACATGGGGAGAACATAAAAACTTCTTGCAGATGTTGACTAGGATGGCTGGATTAGATTTGAACCGGGGGCCAAGCGCTGCAAGACGAGAGCGCAACCACTACGCCACCGTGCTTGCGTCTTGCGGGAAATAAGCCCTGGACCACGGTGCCGCAAGGCAACAGAATTAACTCATGAATCACAAGCAGCCAATGCGTCACCAATACAGAAGATAACTCATTATGGTAACCTGAGACTGCTGGGGTGCTAGTTGCCCTGTCACAATAGCAGTGGACTCCTTCCCACCATGCTGTACACCTGTACGAGCAGATGATGTGACCCTGCAGAGATTGTTGAGTCTGGCCTCCGAGGTGGTCTTCCAGCTCAGGAATGGCTGTGTTGACACAATGGTTGGGATGCTTACAATAAGCCAGCGAGTATTTACATGAAGCTCAGCGATGGCACGGCACTGGCTGCTCTGTGCATGGCATTCATGTGAGTCTCTGGGTGGCGGCATCGGAAACAGTCATTCTTCTGCTTATAGTCTACGCAGACGTTTAACCCCCACCATGCCGGAGACCACCCGCAGTGTGGGAGATGTTCATCAGGAAGAGCCGAACTCCTTTCTGACCCGGGACACTCTGTGCTGCAGGTAGAGCTGGAGAGCCGCTCTGCGAGTCACTATGGCAGTCACCAGTGATTTCTTCTGGTCATTTATATGGCTCGAGCCCATTACACAGCATTATATGGAGAACACTGAGCTATTCCTATCAGTTTCTCCCTGAAGAGCTTGCACTCTATTACCCATTCCAGAGTCACAAATTAGCACAATCTATCAACACTGGTATTAATATTCATTTATATAGCTGTGACATATCCGCAATGTTGTACGTAGAACATTGAGCAGTGGTGTGGCTAGGAAGGTATGGGGCCCAGTGCGAGTTACATTGGACACCCTCACTGTATATATAATTGATAAAGAGCACCAAAACCTGCCAGGGACGGCCGCAGTGTCTGAGAGGGGTAAGCAGGGGATGGGGAAGGTTTTTTTTTTCCAAAAATGTTTTTAATGATTTCCACAAGTATTAAGTACAATTTACATTAATCCCAATGGTCTCCCCCTGGAGTCAGTCTACTCTCACCCTTTAATGACAACAGTACATAGATTTATATATCGAGTGTGGGCAGGGCCGGATTTACCATAAGGCACTGTAGGCACATGCCTACAGGCGCCTGATGATGGAAAGGTAGCTCACTCTCCTCCCCTAGTGCCTCCCTCCTGCCTAGCCTATGCAGAGTCCTAAGCAGAGCATAAATGAGAGGTTACTCACCCAGCTCTTGGCATTCCACTGCTGAGATCTCCCTTAAGTCGGGGGCAGCACTAGCTACTTAATACTGAGGATGCCTCTGGCTACCTAATGCTAAGGGACACCTGTAGCTACCCATGACAGGCAAGGGAAGTAAGGGAGAAGTGACATTTGGGCCAGCCAGCACACTTGCGGTGTGGTTTGGTGGGGGTTTGGAGGTGCATGGTGGGCAAAGTCTAAGGTGCCAGGACATCTGTGCCTATAGGCTCCTGAGATGTCAATCCGGGTGTGGGGAACAATTTATTAAAGAACAGCACTATTATATCCCATATAGATGTGATCATTACCAATAAAGAGCCAATAAAGGGGATAAAGGCATAAATATTCAAGTGGACATAAAATTAGAAATCGAATATAAAGTTGTCTGAGCAAAGTGATGCCCAGCAAGTGGGCGAAGGGACATTGATTATTCAACTTACTTCTCTGAGGCTTCCTCTATTGGAAATCAGTGGAGGGAGCACTATCTGATATTACTCCGGCATGCTGGATCTAAGCAGCAATCACTGGCAGAGTCCATTGTTTACCTCCTTACCCCGCCCACGGAAGCTGCACTGTCCTCCCTGCCTGTAACCACAAAGCCACCCAACAGCTATTGGAGACCACTGAACCACCATGTTGCAGACGAAGGAAGCGAGAGGTGCTACTGCTCACCAATCACATGAAGGTTTCAGGTAACCCGGGTCAGCACTGACTCACCTTTCTTGTGAATGCTCAGGCCAGACCCCAGCAGACAATCCTTCACATCAGCGCCGCTCTCTATCACAGCATTATTACAGATGACGCTTCCCTGGAGGATAGAGCTGCCAGGAGAGAGAAGAGAAGGATTTACTCATCAGCAAAATACATTTTAGCCAAAATAGATTCTGGCATTCATACAGAACAGAGGTAAATCCTGTATGCCCGAGTATCCATATAAAGCATATGTATCCTAAGGCTCCTTGCACACTATGGGCTTGATTCACTAAACCGTGATAACTTATCACGGCGGTTTTCTCGCGCATTTTCACGTTTGCACGCGATCGCGAATTTTCGTGCGAAAAAGCGGCCGGTTTTGCATGAAAATTTGCTTGCGATCACAAATTTTCACACAAAAGAGAAAACACACGAAAACGTGGAGTAGGAGTTATCACAGTTTGGCGGAATCAAGCACCATATATGTTGTGTTGCGCACATCCTTCAATATAGGATTGTAATGCAACAGTGATTAAACGACCACTATCGCGAAAAAAAGTAGGCTATTAAAATCTGACAGAACGGATAGGTTTTGGGTCAGTCCATCTCCTCATGGGGGATTCTAAGGGTTTTGTTTGTTTTTAACAGCATTTCCTGAACAGCAGTTGCAAAGTCTTAAGCCCCATCTACACGATACGATTCTTTGTACGATTCGATTACGATTCTATTTACGATCCGATTAAATCCAACATGTCCGATCGTGATTCTATTCAATTCGATTTGCCATTGCAAAGCAATGGCAAATCGAATTGAATCAAATTCCGATCGGACATGTCGGATTTAATCAGATCGTAATAGAATCGTGTCTTCTGGTTATCTCCTGCTGAGTAGAACATCGCTTAATTGTTAGGCAGATAGATGGTTAGATAGATAATTTACAACATGTTGGAAATGATCTATCTGGCAGGTAAATCCTACAGAAAATATTATGCTGGGCATACACGGCGCGATAGTTAACAATCTAGCCGCTGATGGCTCGATTGATAATATTCAACCTGTCCGATCACCGGGGCGGATCGACTCCACGCTCTATCCTCACGGGCGGACAATGGAAGAATCGAGTGGCTGATGAGGAACTGCCCGCGGGGACGAGCGGGAATCGATCCGCGCGGGCAAGCGGGGGATGCCCCGGCATGCCCAGCTTAAAAGAAAATTGTATGGTGTGTACTAGGCATAACGGACAAAATAGTGTGCAAGTGATTAGGGAGGCTGGCTGGTATCTTACTATTTTGGCAGTTAAACTGCTGTTCAGGAAATGCTGTTGAAGACAAAGAAAATCCTGAGAATCCCCCATGAGGACATGGACTGGCCCAAAACCTGTCGGTTCTGCCAGATTTTAACTGCCTAATTTTTCTCGCAATAGTGGTCCTTTAAAGTTGCATTGTAGCCTACCACTGCAATGTGACCCATGCAGTGCAGTATACAGTGCGTAGACTATATGTTTGCAACACGCGTTGCCAGGTATCGCACTGCAGGCAGTGTGTTCCGTCAGGACTTGTCGCACTGCATAACTACCAGTATGTACGGCACCACTAAAATATAACTGCATTGTATGTCAAAGTCATTATATTGTCCATTGCGATGCAACATAAAGTGTGAAAGGCGCCTTAGGATATACAGCAGAATACAGTAAATGATACAAGATGCACACTTATCGTAATTTTCTTGGTTTTAGCATCAGAAACGCTTCCTATACCTGTATATTGAATGTAGCCCTGACGTCCCAGTGATTTTAGCGTAGGCTGTGTGGTTATGCAGAATTCTAATATTTGCAAACTTCAATAAAATGTCTTTTAAACCACCAGAAAGTAAGAAAATAATACATTTTCACCTACTTTTGGTACTTTTTCAACTATTAAGTGCTGAAAAGTTAGTCTAAATGGATGAAAAATTATCTCCTAGGAGAACACAAGAATTGCATATGGGCCTAGGTGGTGTTTCTACTGACTTTGGAACACAGAGTAAACAAAGTGTCAGATGCAGATCCAATCCATGAACTCGCCTTTTACCTTGCAGTGTCTGGGCTTACCTGGCCTTTAGGAACAGTAGTGGCGTAACTGTACTCTGTAAGGGGCTGCAGAAAATGTCAGTGCTGTACCATACCTAACATACAATCAAGCTGCAATATAGAAATGTATGACATATTAACAGGTAATCTAGTAATCTGGAACTAGGATCCTAAATTATTAGTCTACCCCCCCCCCCCCCCCCCCCCTTTAATTAGGCAAGCTTATAGACCAGACCTAAGTGAGGAGTAGCTGTGGAGTTACAATTTGCAGCAGAAAAACCAGAAATTATCATCCCCGGCAGGTGAAAGATTATGCAATTTTGTATGCAGCCTGAAAGTGGCCCAATCAAATCCTACCAAGGTGGAATCTCTTGGTCCAATGTCGAGCTGCATGCAGAATTTGCATAACCGTCACCCACAAGTAGTGTTGGGCGAACAGTGTTCGCCACTGTTCGGGTTCTGCAGAACATCACCCTGTTCGGGTGATGTTCGAGTTCGGCCGAACACCTGACGGTGCTCGGCCAAACCGTTCGGCCACATGGCCGAACTAAGAGCGCATGGCCGAACGTTCCCCGAACGTTCGGCTAGCGCTGTGATTGGCCGAACGGGTCACGTGGTTCGGGCCCGAACGCGCTCTGATTGGCCGAACGGTCACGTGGTTCGGGTAAATAAATACCCGAACCACGTCATATCTCCGCCATTTGTCTGTGGGTTTAGCTTTGGGTAGGCAGGCAGGGTAGTTCGCTCTCCAGCCACGCTAGCCAGGGTCCCCCCCAGTCATTGTGTGTCGCTGCTGGGAACAGTAGTACACCGCTCGCTCAGCCACACTATATATAGCATTGTTTACTGCCACTGTGTACCTCGCTCAGCCACGCTATATATATAGCATTGTGTTTTCTGACACTGTGTACACGGCTTAGGCTAGCCTGACTAATATAGCATTGTGTGTACTGCCACTGTGCACCTCGCTCAGCCACGCTATATATAGCATTGTGTGTACTGCCACTGTGCACCTCGCTCAGCCACGCTATATATAGCATTGTGTGTACTGCCACTGTGCACCTCGCTTAGCCACGCTATATATATAGCATTGTGTTTTCTGACACTCTGTGTACACGGCTTAGCCTGACTAATATAGCATTGTGTGTACTGCCACTGTGCACCTCGCTCAGCCACGCTATATATAGCATTGTGTGTACTGCCACTGTGCACCTCGCTCAGCCACGCTATATATAGCATTGTGTGTACTGCCACTGTGCACCTCGCTCAGCCACGCTATATATAGCATTGTGTGTACTGCCACTGTGCACCTCGCTCAGCCACGCTATATATAGCATTGTGTGTACTGCCACTGTGCACCTCGCTCAGCCACGCTATATATATAGCATTGTGTTTTCTGACACTCTGTGTACACGGCTTAGCCTGACTAATATAGCATTGTGTGTACTGCCACTGTGCACCTCGCTCAGCCACGCTATATATAGCATTGTGTGTACTGCCACTGTGCACCTCGCTCAGCCACGCTATATATAGCATTGTGTGTACTGCCACTGTGCACCTCGCTCAGCCACGCTATATATATAGCATTGTGTCTACTGCCACTGTGCACCTCGCTCAGCCACGCTATATATAGCATTGTGTTTTCTGACACTCTGTGTACACGGCTTAGCCTGACTAATATAGCATTGTGTGTACTGCCACTGTGCACCTCGCTCAGCCACGCTATATATAGCATTGTGTTTACTGCCACTCTGTGTACACCGCTCAGCCAGACTATATACCGTTGTTTACTGACACTCTGTGTACACCGCTCAGCCAGACTATATACCATTGTTTACTGACACTCTGTGTACACGGCTCAGCCTGACTATAAAGCATTGTGTGTACTGCCACTGTGCACCTCGCTCAGCCACGCTATATATATAGCATTGTGTTTTCTGACACTCTGTGTACACGGCTTAGCCTGACTAATATAGCATTGTGTGTACTGCCACTGTGCACCTCGCTCAGCCACGCTATATATAGCATTGTGTTTTCTGACACTCTGTGTACACGGCTTAGCCAGACTATATAGCATTGTGTGTACTGCCACTCTGTGTACACCGCTCAGCCAGACTATATAGCATTGTGTTTACTTCCACTCTGTGTCTGCTGGGCCTGGGAACAGTAGTACACCGCTCACCCGCCACTGTATAGCATTGTGCTCTGTGTCGCTGCTGGGAATAGTGGTACTGTATAGCATTTCTGTGCTGCCACTGTACTGCTGCCAGTCAGCGTGTACTGTAAGGATAAGTGAAATGAGGAAGAAATCCGGTGAAAGAGGAAGGGGCAAGGGAAGAGGTGTTTCCCCTGACGGTTCACGTACAGGCCACAGGGGAGCACCCAAGAAAACCCACTCAATACCGCCCATGTTGTCCAGGACAACAACCCTCACAAATCCAAAAGAACAGGACCAGAGAATTACTTGGATGACCTCTCAAGCGTCCAGCAGTGGGTTAAGCAGCACCAGCACATCACGCACGAGGTCCGAGTCCTCAGCCAGTTACAAGGAGCCAGTGGGCACAAAGCTGACACAACCGGCAGCGACACCACGCACACAACTGCCAGATAACCAGTTCTATGAATTACCTCAGGACACAATGGGGTATTCGCAGGAGCTATTCCCAGCCCAACAAACTTCCACCTATGAAAGGTCAATGGAGGAACAGCCAGAAATGTTGTGCCGGATTCACAACCATTAACTGTGGGAAATGCACCGCGCACTGAAATACAAGGCGAGTCCGAGGAGGACTCGGAAACCCAAATCCCAGAGCAAGTTGGGCAGGAGGGGTTGCAATTGCAGGAGGTCGGCCGACAAGATCTGGAAGACGACGTTGGAGTGAGCTGCGCAGAGGTTGTTCTGGGGAGCTCTACTCCACGGCGGCGGCCCCCCACAATGACATATGACGAGTTTGAGGAGATGGAAGAGGAGGGTATGGACAATGTGGACAGAGACCCAGATTTTATTTGTGAACGAGAACATCGCCGTCGTAGCAGCAGCACAGATGAGTCTGTTGAAGAACCCACTGCTGCACGAGTTCGCCTTGTGCCACAAGGTAGGCGGCGCGCAATTTCAGGCACCACAAGCGTGGAAGTTAGAGTGAGAGGCAAAAGAGGAGGAAACAGAAATCGCCAGCAAGGAGGCAGGTGCTCCAAAGTCTGGGCTTTCTTTGAAGACTGCACTGAGGATGTTACCATGGCGATTTGCAAGGTGTGCAAGACTCGCCTGAGCAGGGGGAAAAGTATTAACAACCTCTCCACCACCAGCATGAGCCGCCACATGCTATCCAAACATCCCACTCTGTGGGCAAACGCGGCAGGACAGGGTACCAGCAACACTGCCTCCCTTGGGTTCACCAGACTCACCACCAGACCCGCCTCAGCAGCAGCAGTAGCCCAGCCATTGCGTGGTTCACAACATTCACAAACATCAGACGACGCTGACACTGTCACTTTCCGGAGTAGTGCTCTTGAGGTCTCCCAGTGTTCATCAAACACAACAACCAACAGCCCTTCCGTGTGCAGCGCTACGGTTCAGTTGTCTGTGTCGGAGATGTTTGAGCGCAAGAGGAAATTGCCAGCAAATGACCCCCGGGCCGTGGCAGTAACAGCCAGCATAGCCAAGCTTCTGGCCTGCGAAATGCTGCCATATCGAGTGGTGGAGACAAACAGCTTCAAGGGCATGATGTCAGTGGCCATCCCACGTTACGTGGTTCCCAGCCGCTACCACTTTGCGCGCTCTGCAGTGCCTGAGTTGCATGAGCACGTGGTCAGCAAAATAACCCGAAGCTTGAAGAATGCCGTTGCCTGCAAGGTTCACCTCACCACTGACACCTGGACGAGTGCGTTCGGCCAGGGTCGATACATCTCCCTTACCGCGCACTGGGTGAACCTTGTGGAGCCTGGCAGCGATTCCTCACCTGCTACGGCGCGGGTGTTGCCCACGCCGCAAACAGCTGCACCGCCGTCCCTCCCACTGGATAACAACAGCAGCACCTACCTCTCTGACTCCTTCTCCTCCAACGCATCTCAAAGCTGTACCTCTTTCGGAAACGCTAACCCAGCAGCAGTAGGATCGTGGAAGCAGTGCAGCACAGCTGTTGGCATGCGTCAGCAAGCGTTGCTGAAGCTGATCTGCCTTGGGGATAAGCAGCACACAGGGGAGGAAATTTGGAGGGGAATAAAGGAACAGACGGATTTATGGCTGGCACCGCTGGACCTGAAACCGGGCATGGTTGTGTGTGATAATGGGAGTAATCTCATTCGCGCTTTAAGGTTGGCTAAGCTGACACACATCCCTTGCCTGGCGCACGTGATGAACCTAGTAGTTCAGCGGTTCCTGAGGACATACCCAGGCGTGGCCGATCTTCTGTTGAAGGTGCGTCGAGTGGCCAAACATTGTAGAAATTCCAGTACTGCTTCGGGGGCACTCGCCAAGATGCAGGAGCGCTTCAATCTCCCCCACCATCGCTTGCTGTGTGATGTCCCTACGCGCTGGAATTCTACGCTGCACATGCTAGCACGCTTTTGTGAGCAGAAGAGTGCAGTGGTCCAGTACATGACGGCGCAGTACCGAGGCGCATCCGGACAGCTGCCAAGCTTCTGTGGATCCGATTGGGCCAACATGTTGGACCTCTGCCAAGTCCTCCAAAATTTTGAGCAATCCACGTTGCTTGTGAGCAGTGACAACTCTTCAGTCAGCATTACCATACCACTGCTGTGTTTACTGAAGAGGTCGATGTTAAAAATCAAGGAAACAGCTGTCATGATGCAACTGGGGGAATCTGAAGGAGAAAACGATCAGCGTGATGGTACCAACATCAGGCCATCCGCCTCAGGGAACGCTGGCCCCAGCAGCTATGACGAAGAAGAGGAGGAGGAACAGCTGGAGTTGGAGCAGGAATTTCATGCCACCACTGACGAGGGCCAGAGCGGTGCACGTTGGACTTCCACAATTCAACGCGAATGGTCAGCAGAAGCAGACCAGGAGGAAGGTGACGACTATGATGCATCACAACAACTATCACAACGCTCACAAGAGGATGATGAGGATTCTGGTAGGACTCTGGCACACATGGCTCAATTCATGCTAGACTGCATTGAACGTGACCCACGCATTGTGCGCATTCTGGACAACACCAATTACTGGGTTTATACCCTTCTGGATCCACGGTACAAACACAATGTTCCAAAACTGCTTGAAGAAAGAGTCAGACAGGTCAAAATGGAAGAATACCAGCAGGCCCTTGTGGAGACTTTAGAGAGGAGATTGACATCCTCCCCCTCCTCTAGCCAGTTGTACGCAGACAGACTGACTTCCGCAAACCCAGGACGACCAGGAGGGCAGCAAACAACGCAAGCCGCAGCTAGTACCCAAAAGGGAACGGTATCGGCAGTGTCCTTGGAGTGGGAAAATTTTCTGACACCCATGCAGCAGCAGCCCACTGAACAGCAAGCGTGCAGATCCACCTCCAACACCGATCGCCTGGAGAAGATGGTCAAGGACTACATGTCAGATGACGTAGCTGTGTCGAACAATCCATCTGCACCCTTCAACTATTGGGTATCGAAGCTAGACACCTGGCACGAACTGGCAATGTACGCAATAGAGGTGCTGGCTTGCCCGGCAGCCAGCGTTATGTCGGAACGCTGTTTCAGTGCTGCCGGAGGCATCGTCACAGATCGGCGTATCCGCCTCTCTACAGAAAATGCAGACCGTCTGACTCAAATTAAAATGAATCAATCCTGGATTGGAAATGACTACGCAACACTCCAGGACCCCAACCAAGTAACATGACCAATGAACATCTGGGATGGTGTAGCGTTTCCGGTCCCTGTTTATTGAACCTCTCATCTGTATTACATTTATGACTGCATGGCGGCAAAAAGCATTGCTGCTATATCCGCACGCTTTTTGTCCTCATGCAAGGCCTGGGTTGTTGTGTCTCAAAAACCGTGGCCTTCTCCTCCTGCGCCTCCTCCTGTTCCATCACGTCTGCTGCTGCTGGGTTAGCGTTGCCGCGTGGTCCCTGTTTATTGAACCACTTATCTTTATTACATTTATGACTGCATGGCGGTACAAAGCATGCTATCCGCACGCTTCTTGCCCTCATGCAAGGCCTGGGTTGTTGTGTCTCAAAAACCGTGGCCTTCTCCTCCTGCGCCTGCTCCTGTTCCATCACGTCTGCTGCTGCTGGGTTAGCGTTGCCGCGCGGTCCCTGTTTATTGAACCACTTATCTTTATTACATTTATGACTGCATGGCGGTACAAAGCATGCTATCCGCACGCTTCTTGCCCTCATGCAAGGCCTGGGTTGTTGTGTCTCACAAAGCGTGGCCTTCTCCTCCTGCGCCTCCTCCTGTTCCATCACGTCTGCTGCTGCTGGGTTAGCGTTGCCGCGTGGTCCCTGTTTATTGAACCACTTATCTTTATTACATTTATGACTGCATGGCGGTACAAAGCATGCTATCCGCACACTTCTTGCCCTCATGCAAGGCCTGGGTTGTTGTGTCTCACAAAGCGTGGCCTTCTCCTCCTGCGCCTCCTCCTGTTCCATCACGTCTGCTGCTGCTGGGTTAGCGTTGCCGCGTGGTCCCTGCTTATTGAACCACTTATCTTTATTACATTTATGACTGCATGGCGGTACAAAGCATGCTATCCGCACGCTTCTTGCCCTCATGCAAGGCCTGGGTTGTTGTGTCTCACAAAGCGTGGCCTTCTCCTCCTGCGCCTCCTCCTGTTCCATCACGTCTGCTGCTGCTGGGTTAGCGTTGCCGCGTGGTCCCTGTTTATTGAACCACTTATCTTTATTACATTTATGACTGCATGGCGGTACAAAGCATGCTATCCGCACGCTTCTTGCCCTCATGCAAGGCCGGGGTTGTTGTGTCTCACAAAGCGTGGCCTTCTCCTCCTGCGCCTCCTCCTGTTCCATCACGTGTGCTGCTGCTGGGTTAGCGTTACCGGTCCCTTTTCCTGGAACCTCTTATATGTATTACATTTATGACTGCATGCCGACAAAAAACATGTTACCTGTGCAAAGAAAACAGACATTTCCCGCATTTAAAAGACAGTTTTCCCTTTGAAACTTTAAAATCGATTTTCTCAAAAACTATAAGCTCTTTTTGCTAATTTTTTTTTCCTCTTGTACCCACTCCCAAGGTGCACATACCCTGTAAATTTGGGGTATGTAGCATGTAAGGAGGCTTTACAAACCACAAAAGTTCGGGTCCCCATTGACTTCCATTATGTTCGGAGTTCGGGTCGAACACCCGAACATCGCGGCCATGTTCGGCCTGTTCGGCCCGAACCCGAACATCTAGATGTTCGCCCAACACTACCCACAAGCTAAGGGCAATCAGCTTTGCAATGCTAGCAAATTCAGATAGTTATGTTAATGTAACAATCATTGACCGATTAGTAGGGCAATTTCAGGAACAAGTGCTGTAGAGATAGCTGTCCAAGCAGCATGTGCTGTTCTATGGAGAGGGGAGGAAAGAAGATGGGACAAACAAGCAATTGGCGTCCGGCAGCGTGGGGGATAAAAGAGCACAATGCTCTTGATCACTGTTCAACAATTTGCGATTCACAGATGTACGCATGGTAGGTTCTCGGCAAGACGGTTATAAACGGTAATCTCAGTCAAGGATTATCCAATGAGTGTGTGAGACACTTTAAACCAGCCTGACCGCTCTTTGTAAACAATTATGTGTCCTTTTTTCTGGGGTTAAAAGATATCATTAAGGGTACCCAGACATTACTCAATGTTTGGGCAAATTGACCTTTTATTCCTCTCTGATCTGTTGCCTGACTATACACTGCACAGCGATTTACCAAAGATCTCAACATGAAATATATCAGAAATGGGCTAGCACCAGACTTTTAGCCACCTCTGGTGTCGGCCATCACCACGAGTGTCTGTACCATATGGCACTGGCATCACATCATGTGCATAGTTACGCGGTACAGTGCCGCTCTTGGTGGCAGCGCACACAGGGGGAGGGCTGGCGTTGCATCGGCAGAGAGAGGAGCCTTTATACAGTGCACACAGATACACTTGGGGTGGTGGGGGGAAGAGGGGGGTTTGACCCCGGCTAGGGGTCCTTCCGTCCTCACGATATCAAATGTTACCGTCGCGCACCTGATCGAGCCCTAGCCCAAAACAATTTCAATGAGATCTACAATTTGAAGTCAATTTAAACCTTTAAACCGGTTGCTCTGAATAGTTAAATGATTTTAGGAAATATAAAGATTTAACCTGGCGGTATGCAGTTTCTGAGGCTGCCACGGGAGGGATTTTTTGAATTCAAGTTGTTTTAGCCTTTGTAGCTAGCACTAGGCTAGCTACCATTGTCCCCCAAGTCCCCCACCCCCCCCCCCCCGCACCCTTCTGATTCGTTACACAGCCGCGATCCCGCAAGAGCGTCAGCCTCCCCAATGAGCTTCAGTCGCTATGGCAACGATCGGACATGCGCAATCCCGATCCTCCCCATAGCGAAGCCTGGAGCAGATTGAAGAGGTTGCACCATCGCGGGATCAGGGGGGGGGGGGTTGGTACGCATAACGGCGGCGATCATAAAAGAGCGGAGGGACTTGGGGGACAATGGTAGCTAGCGAAGGGCTAGCTGCAAAGGTTACATCAATTTTTATTTTAAAAAAAATCCCTCCCTGCGGTGGCTACCCCGAGTGTAGGTCAGGGTTACCGCCAGGGAGGTTAAAAGGACCTCATTTGTATATGCTTACATGTATTTTAAATTTTAAGATTTTTGCGACTAAGAAGTAAGTAAGTTCTACCAGAGTAAAATGAGCCATAAATTACTTTTCTCCTAGGTTGCTGTCACTTATAGTTGGTAGTAGAAATCTGACATTACCGACAGATTTTGGACTAGCCCATCTTCTCATGGGGGGTTCTCACGGTACTCTTTATTTTTTAAAAGCACAGTGAATGGCAGTTGCTCTGATCAACTGCCAAAAAAAAGTGTGCAACGAGCCGGGAGGGGGGGGGGGGGGGGGGGGGGGTGGCATAAGGGGAGAGAATTACTAGTGTGCTGTGTTGTGCGGCCCTGCAGTTTGGCCTTAAAGCTGCAGGGGCCTATTTAGAAAAAATTAGCCTGGTCTTTAGGGGGGTTTAGCACTGTGGTCCTCGATTCAAACAAAAAGGTAAGACTTGCCTAAAATCAATCATTTCAATAATCCGGTGCACGATTATTTGGCAGCCGTAGGGGGAAGGAATAGCAGGAGTGACAGATAGCGGTCACCATCTGTAGAAGGTGGATGGAAGGAGTGGAGACAATGAGGCGGACAGTGCAGAGTAGAGCAGGGTGTGATAGGACATTGATCTCTTACATGCAGCAGGGGGGAGGTCAGGTCCTGTGTGTGTGTGTCCTGGCTGGGGAGGGGGGACAGGAAAGAATAGAGGAATTATAAGCAGAGTAAGATGCGGAGAGGAGAGGAAGGGAGGGAGACAAAAAGATTACACAAATCTATGTGTAAAGACAGCCGGACCACCTAACAAGAAGAGAGCTGAACACCTAAACTATCAGCAAGAGTCGTTTCCCCCCCAATCACACGCCTTCTAAACAAGATTTCCCCCCACACGCTCTGCCCTCTAGAAAGAGGACCTGTTGCTAACAGCTTTACTTATGAATAGATGCATACATTAACAACCATATGTGAAACCTGCATGCATTGACAAATGTCTCTGTGGTGGGTCAGACTCAACTACCATCTATACAAACACCAAAAACAGGGCAGATTTAAACAAAGCAGGCTTGTATAAGTATTCTCATAGTTCCTCTACAAATGCAAGAATTTTCAAGAAGACTTCCACACAAAAGCTAGATTCTAGTAATACTGAATAGGCAACCATTGACAGGGGAGATCAGCAATTATAGCCAACCACACTTCGGTGCCGTGGATCTGCAGGGAAGCCAGGACAGGTGACTCCACTACCAAATGTGAAAATAGGGAAAAATCCATACAGCAAAACCCTGAGCAGGACTATAACACTATCTGGAACTGGAAAAAGAGATGCTACAAACATTTTGTGGACCACAAGGTCAAATTCATCAGGTCAACATGCGTCTAAGGCTAGACTCACAAGCGGGTGTTAAAGCCCAAACTACATGATACGATTCTTTGTGCGATTCGATTACGATTCTATTTACAATCTGATCAAAATCGGACATGTTCGATTGGGATTCGATTCAATTCTATTTGCCATTGAAAAACAATTGAATCGAATTGAATCCCGATCAGACATGTCGGGAATTATCTATCGAATCCATCTATTGAGTGGAAAAACGTATTGTGTGTACCCAGCATAATCTTTTAGCCATAGACTCAGAACAAGCATGCAGATCAGATGTTTGACTGAAGTCTGACTGGCTTTGCCACATGCTTGTTGCAGGTGTGTGGTTCTGACACTACTGATACCTGAAAAAAAAAAAAACAGGACTGCCAGGCAACCGGTATTGTTTAAAAGGAAATAAATATGGCAGCCTCCTCATCTCTCACACTTCAGGTGGCCTTTAAAGTGGATCCAAGAAACTTTTACTCATTGCATAATTGCGTTTCTTTCATATAGTTTACAGGGCATTCCTCAAGCCAAATACGTTTTTACTACCGTAATTCCCTATAAACTAAACAAGCCTTGCCCACAGGTTTTCCAGAGTGCCAAGGCACCCAGTCCCAGGTAGCAAGGGCTTATGGGAGCTCAGTATGGCAGGAGAAGGAGGTTACTAGCCAGAGATTTCAGAGGCAGAGGGGAGGAGGGAGGAGGAGAGGGGATTGAATTTGTCACAGGCTGAGTGCTGGAGATACTATCAGCTTGCCTGTGTGTAATGTGACAAACAGAACGTGGCTGCTGTCATTGTATCACAGGAATAAAAAATCATAAACGGTTGAAGCTGTTTGCAGCTAGATTTGCTGTGTAAACTATCTAAACTTTAGATAAGATATATAGACAAGTTACTTGTTATAGTTCGTTTTTCATCTCGGATCAGCTTTAACGTACAGTAATTCTCTGCAATTGAAAATCTATGAGCAGTCATGATCACATCAGTTGTGATGCGATTTAATGAACTCCAGTACCCCAACGCGGAGCATGTAGCGCATTACTGCATAATGCAAGCGATAACAGTAGCAGTGAAGAATACTTTGCATATTCTGTATGCGTTGCACAGCACAATGTGACATTTCCGCTCCGGTTTGTGTAAAGTCTGATTCTTCGGGCTGCACCGTCACTGTAGACAAATCAGTCAGTGCCTCATGTTTAATTTTTCCATTTGGGCACTTGCTGCCCTGATCAGATGGATGTTGTGGCAAATGAAACGCATGGTCATGTGAGTTCTGAAGATCAATAAAAGGAATAGGTCTGTGGTGATCACACCATACATTCCGCCATCTACACAGGAACGCTTTCGGTATGGTAGGGTGCAAACAGCTTTATGGCATAACCTAATACTATGTCAAGCTCAACCAAATAAAGATAGGTCAAGTCTGTGATGTCGCATGTGTAGCCAGGTGAAGTATGATGGTATCAGTCTGCCTAAAGGGAACGCGAGGTGAGAGGGATATGGAGACTGACAACATACCAGCCCCCCCCCCGATCCTCCAATGACCTGCGCCTAGTCGCACCACTCGTATATCTCAGTCCCATGCACGATTGCAGGACTTCACTAGGGCTGCCCCCACTCCCTGGAACTTGCTCCCACTAGCCATCAGACTCGCCCTCATCTTTAATACCTTCAAACAAGCTCTCAAGACTCACCTTTTCATGCTCGCATACCCCCCTATACCAGCACCATAATACGTTCTGTTAAGGTGCCCATACACTTAAACATTTTCCCGCCGATAGACAGCAGATTCGATCACTTTTGACCGAACGACCAATTTCTGTCCGAAATCGATTGTTCCCGTCGATATGTCCGCATGGGATTTCGCTTGATTGCGGGTCGGGAGTGCGTGATAGAGGCGTTCGAATGTCCGACGACCGATGCTAGTGGCAACACATTACCTGTTCCGCCGATGCGTGTCCCCGCTGTCCCTTCTCCGCGCTGGGCTCCGACTGGCTTCACTTCTTCCTGTCCTGACAGGAAGTTTGAACAGTAGAGCGCCCTCTACTGTTTAAAGTTCCGACAGGAAGTAAAGTGAAGCTGGAGCCCAGAGCGGAGAAGGGACAGCGGAGACCGGGGTGACTCGCGCCGGCCGGATCAGGTAGTGTATGCAGGGGGGCGGCGGCACCGGCAGCTCCACAGATTGTGAATCTGTTTCATAGTGAAAATCGATTCAAAATCTGTTTGCAGTGTAGGCAGCCAATAGATCCCTCTTTGATCAGATTCGATCACAGAGGGATCTATCTGCTGGTCGATCTGGTGGCAATCGACCAGTGTATGGCAACCTTTAGACACCCTCTAAACAGATGCACCCATTGTCTCCACCCCCACCCTTTAGATTTTAAGCCTCTGGCAGGGCCCTCCTCCCTAGTGTTAGTTGTTGATTATGCAATCTTACTGACCATCACCCCTCTGGTGGACTAAAACAGTCTCTATTTTGACCTATGACACTGTACTGTTATCAAATCATTTGCATGATATTGTTTTATATTAACCCATTTATCTATTGTGCAGCGCTGCGTAATATGTTGGAGCTTTATAAATACAATAAAAATGTTTCCTTTTAAATAATGCATATTGCCCGGCTGTCCTGCTGTTCCTCTGCCTCGAATACTTGAATACATAGATCCTATTCAGTAAGGAGTTCTTGGGCGAGACTCCCCAACACTGCTACAACCTGCTGAGTGCCCTCTAGTGGTTGCCTCACAAGTGCTTTGAGTCCGACAGGAGAAAAGTGCTATACAAATATAAGAAATTAAAGATGTTGGCACTACATGACTAAATAGAAATAATACCATCCGAAGACAGATTGCCTTTGTTTTCTTTCAAACAAAACTTCTACAGCTAAAAATCCTACCTTAAAAACCATGGAGAAGACAACTGCTGCCCATGTTTTCATGTGCAGACTACAGAGGCACAGAGATGCCATCTGAGAAAATAACAGCCTGAAGCCCTGGAGGACCCTACTGAAAAAATGCTGATGATGGGGCTTGGGATTTATTGGACCATCTAACAAGTGAAGCTCATACACCATAAAAACAAGCTCAACCATGTAGAGATTACACCAGACTAGGAAACATTTGTGTCTGATGTTGGACAAAGTTTTTTAGAGCATTTTTGGAACACGACACCTGTCCTGTTGTCCAATGGGAAGTCAGCGCAATCATCACAGCTGACTATTCAGAGGCATGCTGGGTGATGCCACTGCTAGCTCTTAAAAGCAACGCTACATCAGAGGCAAAGCAAACCTCTCTGGAGCACCAAGCTCGCCCCAGAAAACAGCATCACATCCGAGAGAGGCAGGGATTGCGGCCCAAGCAGAGACACCACTGCTGGGGCCGCAAGAAATACAAGAAGCCAGCAGGCACTTCAGACTCCATCTATAGCTGAAACATTTTACAAGGACTACCTCCTTAGAGTGTACTTCTTTTAAAACTTCTCAAAATGCTCTCCAAAACACGTTTTACATTTCAGCCATCTGATTCCTGTGAACCATAATTCAGTGTAAACCTTACGGCCAGGATACAGCACCCCCTAGTGGCAGAAGCTGCAATATCTGGAATCCTAGGATCTAGAATAGTACTAAAAGGAAAACCCCACTTTCAACAAACTAAATAAAATCAGTTACACAACATATCTAAACTCGTTTGGCCAGTTTCTAAGTTATTACCCGGTAAGTCGTATTTCAAAGGAAAATACAGACAATTCCAGTGGATACCCATTTTTATTTCACACAATAGTTCACTTTCCTGTGATATATCCATGCTACATCATTTTAGGTTAACAAATGATCTCCATTTAAAGAGGATAACATAACAACAATTAATAAAATTGCTCATTTTTTTACAACATTCCTTTATAAACTAGTCAGTGTTTGCCCATTGCAAAATCTTTCCTTACCGATTCACCTTCTGAAATTTATCACAGGTAGAAGCAGTTTTAGTTCTGTCAGCTGATTAGTGCAGAATGTTTGTTTCTGAAAATTCTGAAGCCAATGAAAAGAATACCTGGTCTCCGCATAGCTACACATCACTGGGAGGCCGGGGCTACATACAATATACAGCAATATTAAGATCTAGGAAGGGTTTCTGATGCTGAAACCAGGAAAATCTACAATAAAAGTGAATATCCCGAATAATTTATCGCATTCTACTATATGGCACTACTACTGCCTAAATCAAGTGACTGAACATGAAGGCTTCCAAAATGCTGTTAAAATTTCCTCATCAAGCATCATGCAGCACTTTCTAAGATTTAACAGCATGATTCTTTTCCTTCCATTTAGTACACAGTATTATTCCTACTCAAAGGGTTTTGTAAAACCTGCTTACAGTAAATTAAAAATTTTTTTTATCAAAGCTCCCTTCATTGCACTGATAAAACAGTACACAGCTTGTGTGCAAAGCAAAAAAGCAAACAGGAAATCTCATGTATTGGTTAATAGAAGTCAGCAAGAAGCACATCAAAACTTTGAGATGTACCGAGCAGCACTGCAATTAGGTTTTCTATATACTGCCATGAATGCTATGCATCAATGAGGAATGACAAGGAGGTGCCATTTATCTTTTTACATTTGGCCTAATCACATGTCAACAAAGTGAAGACTTGCCAAATAGCACTTCCTGTAATATCTCCTTGTAGCAGGATGTCTCTGGTATCTACAGGACTGAAGCTGGGGAACTAGCCAATGTATGGGCATCCAATTCATTTGCATGTCTTTTTTACAGTGGTGTATCCTGGTTAATTCGTAGATTTATATTGGAGGCATCATTATAAAGATTCAACAAACTTAGTATGCTTTCAGTGTAATCTTTGTTCTATACTGATGATATGACTTTCCCCCTCTGAAGCTTTGCAATCTTGCTTTTGCAGGATGTGCAACAAATGCCCTAATGTCAAAGTATCCTCAAGGACTACCTATGTATGTCACCCTGCTGGTGCAGAGCTACCACCAATTATACAATGCTACCATTGCTCATTAACTGCTTCACAGCCAGGCTAATTGAAATCGACACCGTTTGGGACCCTGCCAGGGCGTAGATTTCAATTACCTCCCGTCGCTCTCCTGACGCTAAACCCTACTCGCTCTGCCATCACTATGACAGCAGAGCTCCGTGAGCCGGTCAGGAGCTGATTTCATTGACTCCTGACCGACTCATGGAGCTCTGCTGTCATAGCGATGGTAGAGTGGTGTGGCGAGAGCGGTGGGTCCGTGCGTTAGGACGTCTTTGAACCCAGTTTTTGTACCAGCAAGTTTCTGGTCCTTAAAGAGAAACTGTAACAAAGAATTGAACTTCATCCCAATCAGTAGCCGATACCCCCTTTCCCATGAGAAATCTTTTCCTTTTCACAAACAGACCATTAGGGGGCTCTGTATGACTGATATTGTGGTGAAACCCCTCCCACAGTGTGATGTCAGGACCATGGTTCTGACATCACACTGTGGGGGCCTTGTTGCATTGTGGGAAATAACAGCTGTTTACAGTAATTTCCAACTGCCAAAAAAGCAAGCACCATCTCCTTCCACTGCCATCACCTGCCAGCAGTAAAAATGTCACCGTGTGATAAATGTCAATGTAAATCAGGGAGAGGAAAGATTTTACAATGGGCAAACACTGACTAAATCATTTATACATAATTATTGTAAAAATTAAGCACTTTTTATTACATTATTTTCACTGGAGTTCCTCTTTGAGGGGCTAAAGACTGCTGGTACATAAGTGGTTAAGCACGCCAACTGTTAATTGGTTTAGTTCTAAAACATCAACACAGCTTTAGCCGACGTACAGGGCTGCAATATGACCAAACATCATACAGCTGAAAAGCATTTATTCAGAATCCCAAATGTTAAAGATACCATTCATATTATCAGTAAAGCAAGTAATGTATTCAGGACTAAATGTACACTAACTGGAATCAAATTCTGATATGGATTGGCTGGCTACAGCTAGGAGTATACATTGCACTGCTGAGCTGCTGCAATTATGTGGTAAGGCAATTTATGGAATCCTGAAGTTAGATTCTCAAATGGACAGTAACGTGCTAATTTGTAACCTGTTTCCCATGATCTCTAACAATTTGACATTGCCGCTGTAAATGGGCCAAAGGAAAAAAATGAGAACATTAAGGAAATCAGTTTGAAGAGTAGACAGAGCAGAGTCTGTGGAATTAAGTTGAGCTCACCCTTTCTTCCATTATACAGGAGGGACCATGGTTTCTAATCACCCCGATCACCTGCAAGCAGCCAAATTGAGGACTATTTGTTTTATCATGAGTTGCACTGTCAATATGGATGATGTGGGGGAGCATAACTGGGCCAAGCTGTCATAGAGTGTTATGATCTGCCTGCACTGATTATACTAATCCGTCCACATGTAAAAACAGTGCACTTATGTGTTCAATCATGGAAGATATCTAATTGGCTGATCATAACCCTCTGACAACCGGTTTATAAGATGAACTATCCAGCATTCTACATAACACAGCAATAAATGGTTTTCACATTCTGCCAGTTATATCAGTACAGGCAGATCTGTTGCTCTGTCACTGCTCAGCCAGTTCATCATTTCTCGCAGGACCAGTGCTACATGTGACAGTGTAGTTGAACAGGCTTCTCTCCTTGACTGCTTGCAGATGATCAGCACCATCTGCTAGCCATGACCACCCTGAACAATAAGAACATGATCAGATCAATGGGGAGGGGAAGCATATGCTGTAATATAGGAGAAGAGAGGTGAATAGAGAAATGATCTCTGCGCTGAATGTTTAGCGATGTGCACAGATCAAATTGGGAGGCACATAAAGTGTGTGTGAGCGAGTGTGTGTGAGAGAGAGTGAGAGTGAGAGAGAGAGAGAGAGTGTGTGTGTGTAAATATGAGCGAGAGAAATTTTTATGCAAATGTATGCAGCTTGAACATGGTCCAATCAACCAATCAATTTAAACCTCGGTTTACATTGACTGGTCCATTTTCAAGCTGCATACATTTACATAAAAATTTGCATAACCCTCTGGGCGATAATTACATCGCCCAGGAGGGGGCGCAGAACTTTTTTTAAATTTTTTTATTTTGTATATATCATGTAGCGAGCCCTGGGCTCGCTACATGATAGCCGCTGCGCAGCGGCATCGGGGGGACCCACTCCGATCGCCTTCGGCGGTCAGAGTAAGCAGGAAATCCCGTTCAGAACGGGATTTCCTGCTGGGCTACCCCGGTCGCCATGGCGACGGGGCGGCATGACCGACGTCATGGACGTCGTGACGTCAGAGGGAGTCCCGATCCACCCCTCAGCGCTGCCTGGCACTGATTTGCCAGGCTGTGCAAGGGGTCGGGGAGGGGGGGGGGCTGCGCGGCACGACGGGTAGCGGCGAGCGGAAGTTACACGCAGCTAGCAAAGTGCTAGCTGCGTGTAACAAAAAAAAATTACGCAAATCGGCCCACCAGGGCCTGAGAAATCCTCCTGCGCGACATACCCCGAGCTCAGCTCGGGATTATCGCCCAGGAGGTTAATGTCAAAACAATTTGCATCTCATTGATCATCCCTAGCACATAACTATGCTCGTGGCCAGTCTACTCCATGTATGAGCGCAGCCGCACTCCGCAAGCGCAAAGTATGGCCCGTGTTTGCGCAGTAGCACTGAGCCGGTTGTGCACAGGCAGCTCTGTGCTGCTGTACAGGAACAAACCCACTGGAGGAGTGCGGCTGCAAAGATAAACAGGGTCGCGGCCTTCAACGGAACATCGAGGAGAACGCCAGCGTATACCACTAAGGCTTCCTAGTTTAATAAATGTTAGCACTTGTCGAGGATGCAGGGCATGCATTTTTCAGTCTGACAGAGGCGGTGTATGCCTGTGCGATTAACCATTCAATTGCAACATGTGTTTAGGGACGCGCAGCCTTTCGCCCCACCTTTTTTTTAACTATGTAACTGTCAGGTTAGCTGCTCCAGCCCCTCCTCCTGAGTTTCCTGTTTGCATAATAAGTAGTAGCAGATTTGCATATGATTTGCATCTGAATTGAATGCAAAGTGTGCAGAAAATCTATTTAGGTGCTTCACACTGAGCTGGTGGTCATTTCAGATGCAGCCTTATGCTGCATACACACTTGAGATAAAAATCTTTGGAAAAGACAAGATCACAGACCAATTTTACCCCATTCCATGTAGTATGAGAGCCATACTCTACACAGTCTATTCTATGGAGCTGCACTCCCCATCAGATAAAATCTTTGCAAGATGCTGCACACAAAGATGCCCGTACACATACAAAAGATCATTATCTGCATAAGATCTCTTCCTGCAAAAGATCCATTCCTGCAAAATGCATTCATAGTCTGAGATCTGCAGATCCTCATACACACCTTGTTTAACAGACTTCATCTGCATATCTGGCAATCATCTGCAGATCTGAAAATCCATCCTGGCGGATCTGATCTGCAGATGATTGCCTGTTAAACAAGGTGTGTATGAGGATCTGCAGATCTCATAGACTATGAATGCATTTTGCAGGAATGGATCTTTTGCAGGAAGAGATCTTTTGCAGATAATGATCTTTTGAATGTGTACGGGCATCTTTCTGTGCAGCATCTTGCAAAGATTTTATCTGATGGGGAGTGCAGCTCCATAGAATAGACTGTGTAGAGTATGGCTCTCATACTACATGGAATGGGGTAAAATTGGTCTGTGATCTTGCCTTTTCCAAAGACTTATCTTAAGTGTGTATGTAGCATTAGTGATATGCGCTGGCGTTCTCCTCGCTGTTCAACAAAATGTAAGTTACACTTTTTTTTGCTTAGCTGCTCCCAAGGTTTTAAATTTAGGTTAGGTCACTTGCCTGGAGGTTTGCCTCACCATGGCGCAAGTGTCTAGTATAATATACTTTGCATGCAAACCATATTGGAAGCTAAAGTTCCTCCTAGTTTAATAAATGTTAGCACTTGTCTAGGATGCAGGGCATGCATTTTTCAATCTGACAGAGGCGGTGTATGCCTGTGCGATTAACCATTCAATTCCAACATGTGTTTAGGGACGCGCAGCCTTTCCCCCCACCTTTTTTTAACTTCAACGGAACATGTCCGGTATCGGAGATCGGTACCCACTGAAATAGAAGGAAAGGGATGTCCCTTGCAGGAGAGGTACTCTCCCACTAGGGTGTTCCTAAGGCCACCTCCCCAGCTCTAATTGGGCAGCTCTGCCTCTCCCTAGCATCCCTGCTTTGTGTGGAGACAAACAGAGCTGCAGCGTTGTGATCCTAGGGGTTACGGAGACCAAAACTACAGGATATCTGGCCAAACGGAGAAGAGGTAATTGAGGCTACATGATCTGGCTAGCCACCCGGATAGGGTAGTAGCACATTATATGCCAGAGTTTTTTTTAGGAACAAATTCACTATTTATTCTTCAATCATAAATCTTCTAAGTTGTGGAAATACCGTACGGACACGCTTCAGAAATCCAATTTCACAAAAGAGACTGCCTAAAATGTGAGATTGGAATTCTAAAGCATGTCCATACTGTACAGTGCATATCCACAACTTAGAAGATTTGTGATTGAAGAATAAATAGTGAATTTGTTCCTAAAAAATCCCCATGTTCTTTCCTTGTTTGGACATATTTAGTGCATTTTTTGGGGGGGAACTAAACTACCTGTTAGTGTGGATTTTGTGAGGTAGCTTTTTTTTTTTTTTTTTTTTTTTTTTTTCACACAAAAATGCCTCCGAAGTATATTGCGGTGTACTTTAGGGGGAACTTTGCCCTTAGTTTCATTTTTATAATGAGAGTTTATTTAAATACCTTTTATACAGTGGTTTCAGTTTTCAAAGCATCAAACAGGTTCTATTGAAATCATTTCAAGCAGCCCAGGACTGTATTAGACAATCTCATACGTACTTTTCCTGTACTGTGACTCCATTCATAATGATGCAATTGGTAATTTTCACTCGGTCTTTGATAACACATCTGGATCCTAAGAGGGAATGTTTTATCGAAGTCTTTTCCCCGATTTGAGTGTCCGTTCCTATCATGCTGTCTGGTCCAACCTGGAAGAAAAACATCCAGTTACTCAGCATCAGTGGAACAGCAGCCAGACTCGGGTGACTGATAACTATGCCTTAACCTCCTTGGCGGTAACCCCGTACTACACACGGGGTAGCCGCCGGAGGATCACATGGCCCCAGGACTTAAAAAAAAAAAAATAAATAAAAAAAAAATGGTGGCATACGCTTTAGCTAGCGGTTTGCTAGCTAAGCTTATGCACAAAGTTGCTCTGGTGTAGTGACAGATTGGGCAGCCCTGCATGCGCAGTAGGAGCCTGAGTCCCATTAAATTGTGCAGCCACGTAAAATGTCCTAAATATCTCCGCTTCCGCACCACATATATTCCCCAAATTTTCAGGGTAGTGAGGGGACCCCCCCCCCCCCCCCCCCCGATCTTGCTCTGTGCCGAATTGCAGCCCCCGAGCCCCGCTGATTCCCGAGATAGGTTTGCTGTAATCAGTCACGGGAACCAGGGGGGTTCGGGGGCTGCAATTCGGCATAGAGCTAGATCGGGGAGTCCCCTCCCTACCCTGAACATTTGGGGAGTGTACGTGGTGCGGAAGCGGAGATGTTTCAGAGAAACAACATCTAACTTCCCACTGAGCATGCGTGATACTTCGTGAGGAAGGCTGCTTACCTGCTCCGGCCGGCGCTTGTCCCCTGGTCTCCGCTGTCTTCTCCATGCTCGGCTCCTCCAGCTTCACTGAACTTCCTGCCGGGGAAGTTTAAACAGTAGAGGGTGCTCTACTATTTAAACTTCCTGTCAGGAAAGGGAGTTCAGTGAAGCTGGAGGAGCCGAGCATGGAGAAGGGACAGCGGAGACCAGGGGACAAGCGCCGGCCGGAGCAGGTAATGTGTTGCTACTAGCGTCGGTCGTCAGCCATTCAAACGCCGCTATCGACGCACGCCCGACCCACCGGTGATCGAACAAAATCTTCCGCACGGACAGATCGACGGGAATGATTGATTTCGGACGGAAATCGTTCGTTCTGTCAGCGTTTGCGCAACAATTTCACAGCAGATTCGATCACAGTGACTGAATCTGCTGTATATCGGCGGGAAAATCATTAGTTGCATGGGCCCCTTTATTGTTCTCTATGGAGAGATTTCATCTGAGCCTGTTTTTACACATTTCGCCCAGCAGGTGGTGCTCTCAACAAATGTCACACTTGGAGATATTTAACATTTTTCTGATTAGGAAACAAAAACAAACTTCTAAATAAAATCTTCAGAGCTGTGTGTGGGGAGAATCGAACAGAACAGTAATACACTCTAGCATGCCCCATACTTACCATGAGCTTATCTGTGATGTTGGCAGATGGGTGCACACGTGGATCTTCCCCACAAATACTGCACAAAGGAACCTGCAAAACACAACGTAGTCACAGGACATGGTCATTTTGAAACCTTGTAGCAAAATGTTAAAGGTTCTTATTGTGTTTTGCATGGTCTGCATATAGTGGCTAAAAATGAGAACCTCCACCAGGTTTTTTTGTTTTTTTTTTGCAAGAATTCAGATGGGCAAGTGTGTTTGGGTGGGCGTGTTGGAGGCTGCACATTTTACTAAGAATAATTCAAGAAAGGTGTTCCAGTATAGTGTCGGTCGGGGGTAAATGAATTGAACTTACCCGGGGCTTCTAATGGTCTCTCGCAGACATCCTGTGCCCGCGCAGCCACTCCCCAATGCTCCGGCCCCGCCTCCGGTTCACATCTGGAATTTCAGACTTTAAAGTCTGAAAACCACTGCGCCTGCATTGCAGTGTCCTCGCTCCCACTGATGTCACCAGGAGCGTACTGCGCAGGCCCAGTATGGTCTGTGCCTGTGCAGTACACTCCTGGAGACATAAGCGGGAACGAGGACACGGCAATGCAGGCACTGTGATTTTCAGACTTTAAAGTTTGCAATTCCAGAAGTGAAACGGAGGCGGGGCCAGAGCATCGGTAAGTGGCTGCGCGGGGCCAGGATGTCTGCGGGGGACCAATATAAGCCCCAGGTAAGTTAAACTCATTTTCCCCCGACCCCCTACAGTGTCCCTTTAAACCAGCCTCCAGGTAACCTTAGCAATAATTGTTCTATCATGAATTTCTTCCTAGAGATCATTTCTTCAGGCCGACAGTGATCATGTATTTTGCCCCAATATTGCACTGGCAATAAGGTCTTATTCTGTTATTTTTGTTAAAATGGAGAAGTGTTTATTTGCAGTGTTAGTAGGAAAAGTTTAGTTCGGTGTGAAATAAATGTTTTGGCTACTGATCCTCTAATGCTCATCAGAATACAGCCTTTCAGTGCCTCATTCCACAGTAATGTTCCAGGTTTCTGGAGTGTTGACAGACTGTACACAACTCTGCACACAGTAATGTCAGCCACCCAGGCACTATTACCGCTACATGACCTACGCTGCGCTACAGCACCCACCTGCTTGTTGGCCTCGATGTACATGGCTAGACTGTTGACTCTACAACATAGCTCATTCTGTGCCACATGAACATAGCAGCGCAGACGGCTGCCGTGATAAGGATCCCGCATGTCACCACGGTGATCATTCCAACTCGACTTGCTCAAGGCAGTGTCATGTAGGTCATCCTGAGGTATAAAGCTGTAGATGTCTGTAAGAAAGAAGAGGGTGCCAAACAAAAAAAGAGGCATCAGTTAAAGAAATCAGAAAGAAAAAGATTAAACAACAAGTTTGGCCTCCCATTTTTTAATACATACAATAGTAAATATGCTTTAATACACTACACTGGCTACCCATAAAATGGAGAATACTTTTCAAAATTGGCATGCCAACATTCAAATCCCTATGGATTTGTTGCAACTGCGTCAAACCTCCCACAACCTCAGATCAATAGGATCTAATAACTTGACCACTCCAGAGTCACACTAAAAACCTTTAAAGCCAGTAAACAGACAAACCGAGAGCCCAATATAGTGTAGTAGGTATTAGCCCAAATGGAAAAACATGAAAGGTAAGTATTATACTTACAAACACGGGTTACCGCTAAGGCAACCACTGTATAGGCAGGTGGGGAGTATAAGCCTGTCCCCACTCAGGAATAAGATGTCGCTCTCCGTGATAGAGGAAAAAAGGGTATATCACCCATCCACCAAGGGTGGTTCACTGGATCAATCGATGTACAGAGGCGCCAGTAGGATAAAAGATACTAAAAAGTTTAAAATGACTAGGTGGTGGCGGTGGACCAACCGACCCAATATAGACACGATGCTGTCAATTAAAGTCAACAAGAATTTATTCACATACTCCAAAAAACATACAGAGGTGCCAAGCCTACTCAGGACATATAGCTGTGTGATACTCCTATCGTTTAATGCCTGAAGAAGCGGGTTTTGTATGCCCGTGAAACGCGTCGCAGTATGTTTTTTGGAGTATGTGAATAAATTCTTGTTGACTTTAATTGACAGCATCGTGTCTATATTGGGTCGGTTGGTCCACCGCCACCACCTAGTCATTTTAAACTTTTTAGTATCTTTTATCCTACTGGCGCCTCTGTACATCGATTGATCCTTTAAAGCCAGAGCTTTCTGTTATGCTGCCCCTATCCTTTGGAACACCTTGCCACACCCAATCAAAGTTTCAACCCTGGACACGTTTAAATCAAAACTGAAAAGCCACCCACTTAGTCTGGCATTTATGATGGCATAACTTTTTCCCCTGTACACGTCACCATGTACCGATCTGAGACAAGCCTATATGCTTAGAGTCCTACGTGAGAAAAGTACTTTACAAATGTTTTGTCGTCGTAACTGACACTGCGATTTGATTTCTTGTTAGGTTTCTCATTTGCTTTGATGGGTACTGTCTGCACTAGAGATTTTCAATGAGATGCTAGTGAAAATAAACTCAAGATCAGTCTATGTGTAGTAGCAATAGTATAAAGAACTAGCATGGTGCTTTTTTATTATTCTCATTATCAGGCATTATATTTTGACTATTAAATGTGAACAGCAGCCATATTAGTGTGACTTAAAACCTTGCTCATTCAGTACCTAACAAAAAGAAATAGTTTTACAGTCTCAGAGAGCTCTCTGCATTGTTTGCACAGCCAGATAAAAATGTTTTCATAGTTTGCTTTTCAAATGAGGATTTCACTGGCTGTTTGACCGTTACCTGTAAAATGCACCACACATCATACAATTTTGATTACAAACAGTCTTGTCCAGTTTTTCCACTTCTGTTGTGTAATCACTCCATACATATTTCTAAGGTAAGCTCTCATACTATATAGATGTGGGAACAATGTACACTCAGGATAACATTGTTAGTGTAAAGGAGTCCAAACAACTTAAAGTGAATATGAGAGCAGTGCAATACAAGGATTTATACGTACCTGGGGCTTCCTCCAGCACCCTGTAGTTAGCGGGCTGCCTCGGTGTCTGACCCGACCCCTCTGTTCTCTTGCAATAAGCCCCGGTAGTTGGGGATTGCTGCACACATGCGGCCTTGGCTATGCGCCTCCTTGGTTGCGCTTTTGGCCATGGGAGTGCGTGAAAGGAGGGACGTGGCCAGGACAGCACATTTGTAGTAGCACTTTATCAGAGCTGACTGTGGGAGAATGGACTGGACCAGGTGGGCATCGAGGGGGCCCTCAGACTACAGGGGGCTGGAGGAATCCCTAAGTAATTATAAAGTCTTGTGTTTCACTGGTGTCAGGTACACTTTTAAGCAGTAAACAATCCGTTAAAAGAATTCTCAGTCAGTTAGCCATTTTACTACAAAGTTGTAAGAAACAATCAAAAGACTGTATGGTCTATGGGCAGCTAAAATTCCAGTGATTTAAGCAAATGATACTGTATTACTGAAAATTCTCACCTTTAGTCTGGTTCTCTTTGCTCAGATTCTGTTCCAGCTTCTTCTGCGAAGAGGAGAACTGCTTACTGACCAGATAGGGCACCAGTTCCCGCCTGATGGAAGAGAAAGATCTGCAGAGGGAAGTAGAGAGGGAACTCCTGAAAACTGAGGCTGCCTATATGAGTGTATTAAGAGGACCCAGAACTTAAACACGCTGTGAGTTACATGAAGCCTACACCCAACGCCAATGATCCTGGAGAACAAGCCTCCTACTATGCAACACCCGGTACATTGTTTGGCTGAACATATTACTAATGCTGCAAAGTCTTATCTTGCTACCAAGTGGGAGGACTCCTATCTAGATTTAACACCGGTGATTGGTAAGGTGCATCATACAAGGATATGTGAACGAATGGTGGCAGGGACTGAAGATCATATGGACCAATTTGAGAAAACGTGGTCTCCGTCATTAGACTATGCTGATGCTTGTGGTCTCTCGTACTTACTGTTCTTTTAGCTTGAACTTGAATTTTTTTGTGCTCGGTTATGTCATTGCTGTATTGCCTTCCTAGTTTAATGAATGTCCCACTTTGAAACTATTGTGGTTTTTATAGTTCTCATGGTGTCTTTTTTTTTTTTTTTTTTTTTTTTTTTTTTTTTAATTTGTTAACAGTTTTCTATTCCTGTACCTTAGACACTGCGGTATCATCATGCATTTTTACGTGCTAATTCTGTATGCTCTTATGAGGACCACTGTGTGGGGACCATTTTTGCTGATATATCTATGTTCTAAATAAAAAAAATCTTTGAAACTGAAGTAATCCTGGAGGCAAATTTGGAACAAAAGTTAGATACTTACCTCAGTCGAAGGAAGCCCTTGGATAATCTAGAGGCTTCCCCATCAAGCTTGCCGTTTCACCGCTGGGACCCTCTGAACCCATTCGATGAAGGCTTGTAGAATAGGTCCGCGCAGGCACAAGGTGGCCTGCACAGTAGCGCGGAGCAGCTAGTGCATGACTTTACCCTCAGGGCTACTGTGGAGGCGGGTCAGTGTACCCAAGTCCGTACATGGACAGGAGCATGGGCGCAAAGAAGCAAAGAGTCCTGTCAACCATCAGTGGTTGAGCCTTCACTCTCCTGAGGTAAGCATCTAAACTTTTGTGCTTAGCAAAGTCACAGGATTATTTTAATGTCTACGCTCCATAAAAAGGACACCCCTTAACTCCTACTGTCCCGAATATAGTTTTGATAAAAGCCAATTTAAAAATTCCCACCAAAGCACTCAGAAAGTACTGGGGTGGGGTCAGTTAAAGCATAAATGCATTTATAAGCTAAAATGCAATTAACAACTGGCCCTTACAAATATGTAACTAGTGAGCAGTATTCCCACTTGAGATGTAGCAATCATTCAAAATAGCCACTATTTAATCCATATGACTGCTCGTACTACATTGCACAGTCTGCTGAAGCAAGACACCAAAGGCCAAAGATCAGAACGCTACAACCAGTGGGTAGTAGTCGCCATTGTTAAATATGTATTGGGGACTGAATACCTGCACAGTATAAATGCAGTTACCCTTTAAGTTGGTGCTTGGTGACATTTGCCTTCTTAAAAAAAAAAAAAAAAAAAAAAAAAAAAAAGGAAATTTGCAATAATTCAGCTATAAGGCCCGGTGCACACCAAAAACCGCTAGCAGATCCGCAAAATGCTAGCAGATTTTGAAACGCTTTTTTTTATTTTTCTATGGCGTTTTGCGGATTGCTGCTGCGGTTTTCAGTATAGTAGATTTCATATATTGTTACAGTAAAGCTGTTACTGAACAGCTTCTGTAACAAAAACGCCTGGCAAACCGCTCTGAAGTGCCGTTTTTCAGAGCGGTTTGCATTTTTCCTATACTTAACATTGAGGCAGAAACGCATCCGCAATCCAAAATCTGCAGCAGCCCGGGAGTATGCGTTTCTGCAAAATGCCTCCCGCTCTGGTGTGCACCAGCCCATTGAAATACATTACCCTAGCAGATCCGCACCCGCAAGCGGATCGCAAACTGCAGCCGAACCGCTCTGGTGTGCACTAGGCCTAAGTGAACATTTGTGGTTACTTCCAACGCACCACTAATGAATATGCAAATGATGCCTTTTTGCCCCTGTAAGCCAGGCTAGCATCCAGAACCGTTCGTGTATTGCAAGCCTATAGCTTTAAATATTACAGAGCCACACCAACCCCACATGTAGACAGCCTGTTTTGGGCTTTTGGCCCTCATCAGTACATGGCAGGGATTGATATGGCTGTATGGCTCTCTCTAAGTTGGTATAACTATTTGTGGATTCTGGACTGAAACAAAAATATATCAGTCAGTGAGATTACCAGCTGGGGAAAACGAAAGTGTGTGTGTGTGTGTGTGTGTGTGTGTGTGTGTGTGTGTGTGTGTGTGTGTGTGTGTGTGTGTGTGTGTGTGTGTGTGTGTGTGTGTGTGTGTGTGTGTGTGTGTGTGTGTGTGTGTGTGTGTGTGTGTGTGTGTGTGTGTGTGTGTGTGTGTGTGTGTGTGTGTGTGTGTGTGTGTAATACAGTGTTCTCCCCAGGCCCTTTTAGCCGGGTGCCCCACCCAGTTAGTTTTGGTGAGCACCGGGCTGTCAACGGCTCACACCTCCTCCTACTATGTTGCTCAAATTGTAGCAAACTCTTTTAAAATGTGCAACAAATCATTTTAGATTATTTTGAAGTAATTTTAAAAATCATAATTTGAGAAGTTTGAATTAAAAATCTAAATGTGCTTGATACAAGAGATGTTAAAAGTAAAATACAAAAAGATGACGTACTTATCAACCATAAGGAAGTCCACCACATATTTGCGCAAGCAGTATAGGTGGGCATCTACCATTCCCATCTTAATATGAATCCGAGGGTACCTGTGAAAAAAAATAAAAAATGAGAAAGGCAACATTATGGAGGTGTAACTAAGCAGGGTAGAGCAGGGAATACATAAATATTTAAGAATACAAATTAAGGTGGCCAAATTATTCTCAGCAAGAACATCCTTACCCAAATGTTATCACTCCGCACCCCTTCCCTTCTGAGGACTAATGCTGCCTGCCCTCCACCTGAACTGTACGAGTCATCAAAATGTGAACAGAGATCACAAGTTCAGGTGTGACTTTACTACAGCCTAGTTGATTTTAAGCGGACCCGAACTCTTGCACAGTACACAATGAATAGTCTTTAGTCCACATATATTTGCTGAAGAATTAACTTCTCCATGTTGGGATTTCAAATATTAGATCCAAGTATCTAATTACTGTAGCGCTTATAAACTGAATAGACTTTGGAAGAGCTCAGCAGAGGCAAATCTCCATATAGTAAACACTGAGGCTTAACCCTTTCAGTGCTCCCTGCAAAAATGAAATTAGTAAAACTTAAGGGGTTTTTTTTGTTTGTTTGTTTAGGATTTCCATAAATTGGGCTCTTTCACATTAGGGCAGATTTTCTGCGTTTCAACGCAAAGGGTAAAGTTTGCGTTACCCAAGGTGAAATGAAAGTCCATAGACTTTCATTTTAGCTTTCACATATAACGCAGCCTTTTTGTGCGTTGCGTTACACTGCACCCAGGCGCAGTTTTTCGGCCGACGCTAGCTTTATGCGTTACAATGTTAGTCAATGTAAAAACGCACACTATGCGCGTTTTTAATCCGTTAACGCAGGCAATCAGTCCCAGAATGCAACAGAGGAACAATGTAGAAAGTTGAAAACTTAAAAGAAAAAAAAAATTACCTGCGTTTTTCTATGTGCTGTAACGCATTGAAAACGGATTAAAAACGCACACTCACTGCAGTGCAACACATATCAAAACGCATACAACAAAACGTATGCTTTGAGCGTTCTCCAACGCAAGCTCTGATGTGAAAGAGCCCTAATGAATTTTTTTTCAAGAAGGTTATACTGTCTTTAAGAGCAGAGAGGAACTTCTAAATTTAGTTCCACTTTAACTTCAGGATTGTAATATGGCTGAACAAGATAGAAGAAAAATCTTCAGGGCAAGAAGCCACATCTGTGCTTCTACTTAACACTTCTGTTTCAGGTGTAACAGTGAATTCATATGCTTGGATCCACTATAGGGCCACTTTACCAAACTTCAAACAGCTGCCATCATACTACAAGTTCCAAACCTGGGGGATTATGGGAATAAAGGAGCCAGTCATGATGTTTTAGCATTATCCTCCTACAGGATAGTCATGGGACCAGACAGCACAAAGCTCCGCACTTAACCATACCATAATTCCCGACTTCCCGTTTATTGTAAGTATGCCAGTCATAAAAAAAAAACAAAAAAAAAAAACTGCCATTGTTGGCCTCCATTTTAAAGAGGTTTGTTCTCCATCTGTAATGGGTCCTGGGGCAGCTGTGACACAACTAACGCTAGAGGCCAAATACCAGAGGCCTCTAGTGGCCATGTAAAAGGTAAGTTCCCCTAGTGTACTTTATAGCATTTGTTATGTCGCACAAGCGTCCGGGGCCAAAGAAACAAAAAGGAGCAGCCGGTGGGGAGAGGAGACACAGGAACCTCACCACGGACAGGTGAGAACAAGCTGCCCCTACACCACAGGGGGGTGTCTGGAAGACCTGGGAGGCAGTGCGCACAGACTTTCAATAGATTTCATGCTCAAATATAGCGATAATCTGTGTATGGTGTGTGGAGGGCCCTCTGTAATAAGATAATTATCTGAGAGGGGTTTGACAGCCACATCAACCAGTGTAAGGCCATATTAAGTCCACTATAACATGTTCCTGGACAATGACAGCCAGGGATCAGCACGACAGCCATGTATCAGGCAGTTTCACGAACATTCTTCTCATAATAGATGTGTTGTCAGGGTAGGCATGGAGCTGCACAGCCTTATGCTTCCAGGAACAGGGGATTATGGGTAGAAGCAGCTGCTGTCTGCACCTGTTACTGAAATCCATTTTATTCACCAGGTTTGATCACTCAGCTTCCTAACACCTAATTAACATTCAGTTTCTAATCCAGGAGAGTGGAAGAGGAGCTTTATCTGGCTGTGTGGAATGCGATATTCGGGGAGTCTATTGTGGAGATATATTGAGGTGCTGATGATATTAAGGATAACAGGAACATATTTCCTTCATTTTTTGACTGTAACATATGGGATTGTCTGTTAGCCAGTCTTCCTGGAATTCCGTATAAAGTGTAAATTACCTATCATTGTCTGCTTCTAATGAGGAAACCCTTAATTAGACAGTTGCTGTGAAGCCTATACAGGTGGTCAGACCATGTTGTCTGAATAATGCCTCAGATGTGTATTGGGCTTGGGAGTAATTGGTCACCTGGCCAGAGTAAACTGAAGTCTGTCTAATGTAATTCTGTATGTAGATGTCCATTACCTCTGCCCCATTGTCCAGCAGGGGAAACTGTGTCTACTGCTAATTACCTGCCAATTGAGGAAGAATAGGCTGGTCGGCATGGCTTTTGAGTCTGGTGTCAGCCATTGGGACAAGGCAAGCCTGCTAGAGTCTTGGGGGCAGGGGGAAGCTGACACCTGAATGTTTGAAATGTATTTGACAGCCTACTGGAAATTATTGAAGAGGTGAAGTCCTTTTGGATACCATTTTCTACCTGTGGAAATTGAATTATTGGTGGAGTTGAAAAGCCTCATTTAACAATCTCTTGATGTAAAGACATTGTAACCTGGGGAAATTGGGCTGAGGAAGTCTTTTGTTGGGTGTGTGGACTATAGTGGATGTTGGATCTCTGGAAATCCAATTATGACTGAGGATGTAATTAAATCCAGCTTCCCCCCCGTCCACACAGGCTTACAGCCTCGAGGCGAATATTTCATTATAAAAACCAGGGGACAGCTACCTCAAAGCAGTTCTCTTCTGACGGTAGTGGCAGCCGGTCTCCTGGCCCAAGCTAGTGAACTCCTGGTCTAGCCAGACTGTGTCCGTCCACACCAAAGTCCACGATTCTTCTATCGGGATCCCTTTATTTTGGTAAGCAAAATCGCTTTGTGTGTTATCTTTGTACATTTTATCTTGTAACTATTTTTACTTGTTTTTTTTTTGTAATCTCTTTGTATATCTTCAGTTTTGCACTGTTCTATGTTTTTCTAGAATATTAAATTATTATTTAATAAGTTTGACTTCTGCCGTACTAAACTAACCCTCATAGCCTAGAAGAGACTGAAGTGTAACCGTGTATAAGTTCATGCCTAATTGTACGCTTGAGCAACACTACCGTATGAAATTGTAATTGCATTGTGTGTGGGGGCGTTTGTCATACGTTGGCCTAAGCGCGCAGCTGACCCAACGTACGAACAACGCCAGTGCGAGTAGCGACAGCAGAGTGGCTAACAGTATCGTTCGGAACGACTGTTAGTGGGTCTTTGCTTCACGACAGTGTAAGATTGCAACTGTGTGTGTGTGTGGGTGCGTGGCGTTCCCGTATTTGGCCTAAGCGCAAAGCTGACCCAGATACGAAAACGCGGAGTGCGCGCTGAGGACTCGACAGCAGAGTGGAAGTGTCTAGCGAACAGCTAGTGGTGGCAGTGAGAAGTGTTTGAGGGGTTCCAGCCTTGTTTGTAGCTTAAATAAGGCTGTTCCCCGCTTAATCTGGTCAAACCCGCAGTCGGGAACCGTATACGCAGGCGTGCCGCGGGCCGGTTCTTGACATAATTGGCTGGCAGCGGTGGGATCGTTTAGTACATTAGTACGCAGTTTAGCCCGCTATTCTGAGTACTAAAGGCTGGAAGCTTGCTAGAAGCAACTAGCCTACAGAAGTCTACTCAGTGCAGAATCTATATACGTTTTTTTTTTGTTCAAAGATACACACTTGGTGTTTTGCTTTCCCTTCCCCCCCCCCTTTTTTTTTCTTTTCTTTTATTTTTTGCAACACGATGGCTCAGAAAGCATCCAGCTATGCAAGGCAAAACAAGGAGATACTACTCAACCTGTGTGAGCACAAAGGCATCGAGACGGTGAGCGGCCAGACTAAGGAGCAGTTAGTTCGTGCGCTCGAGGAGCATGATGCGGCAGAGCAAGCCCGTGCTTCAACGTCAGCGGATGCAGCTCACGACACGCCAGAGGAGGAATCGCTCCCGCCACAGAATGCGAGGGGAGACGATGTCCGGGATGATCCACCGAACACGGAGATGACATCTCTGGAAGCTGATCTACAGCTACTGAACTCGGCTGATCCTGAACTGCGCCTAAAGCTGATCCTACTGCACCGACAGGCAGAGAAGGAACAAGTGGCACAGCGACACCAGCTGGAGCTGGCTAAACTTCAGCAGCAGAACCGGTCTGCTGGACCCGCAGAACGCGAAGGTGAGCGAGTCCACAGAATCCCCCTGGATAAGTTCCCCGCTATGGACAAGGACTCTGACATAGACACTTTCCTACAGGGGTTTGAAAGGACTTGTCGGCAGTATGGGGTGCCCCGTGAGCAGTGGGCAAGATACCTCACACCAGGGCTGAGAGGCAAGGCCCTGGAGGCGTTTGTGAGTCTCCCCCAGGAGGAAGAAACAGACTTTGAGGCAATTAAGAAAGCCATCATTGCACGATACCACCTCACGCCAGAGGTGTATCGAAAACGTTTCAGGACAGTGCAGCGAGGTCCTAATGACAGTTACCTGGATCATGCATGCAACCTGCGCACTGCATTCCAGCAGTGGCTAAAAGGACTGTCAGTTAAAACCTTGGATGCCCTGCAGGAGCTGATGATAAAAGACCAGTTCCTACACACCTGTCCTGTGGAGGTCCGGCTGTTTGTGCTGGATCGAGAACCAAAGACAGTGGATGAGGCTGCGGAAATGGCCGATGCCTACACCGCCCATAGAGCACCTGAGTCCCGGAGGACTACTACGCCCAGTTGGAGAGGAGAACAGATGGCTAAACCGGTGTCACCCAGCACCCAGAGGAGGCAAGCACCGCTGTCTCCTGGAGTCAGGCAACCAACCACTGACACTCGGAAATGCTTTGTATGTGACAGGGTGGGTCATATCAGCACGACTTGCCCAGAGAGGAAGAGGGAGGCCCCAAAATCCAGTGAGGCCTCAAACCCCAGTGAAGTCCCAACGGCTTTGTGTGCTACCAGGAATGCCACTGGCTATGCAGAGAATCTGCAGCTTGTCACGGTTGGGGGTACAGTTGCCACTGGGCTGAGAGACACTGGAGCAGAAGTGACTCTCATACATCCCCAGCTTGTGAACCCAGAGCAGTACATACCTGGGAAAATGATTGCTGTCAGAGGAATTGGGGGTGTCACCCCAGCCATACCCACCGCCTTGGTCCACCTGGATTGGGGGGCCGGCAGTGGACTGAAAGAAGTTGGGGTAACTGACAAAATCCCCACCAACGTTTTGCTGGGTACTGACCTGGGACGGTTAGTAGCCCGGTATGAGCCTAATCCAACCCCCGTGGAGCCTGCATCCCCAGCAGAAGTTCAGGACTCTTGCAAGGTACTGTCTGATAATGCTGTGCAAATGGGGAGTGCTGGTGAGGCCCCAGGGGCTATGGACTGTGTGCTAGGAGCCAGCCCTAGTGAGTCTCCAGTGCCTAGGCCTGGAGTGGGACATGTTGATACAAAGAATGCAGAAATTGATGTCATTTATGACGCACGGACTATCCAGGCGATCGATGCAAGAACTGTTGATGCTACTTGTGAAGTGCTGAGTAGCAATGTGTGTAAAGATACAGATAATGTTGATGTTTTATGTGATGTCCCAAATGACAATATATGTAGGGCTGATAATGCTGCTGTCATATGTGTTGTACTACATAATGCTGTGTGTCATGTGGACACTCCGTCAGCTGCAGGAGGAACCCGCGGCGCTCGCTGGGCTGCAGCAGGTGGACTGTCCACTGAAGGGGCAGATGGCACCAGGCCAGATCCTTCCCCTTCAGATGGTTTCAAGACCAAAGGTGATGTGGTTCATGATATGTGTAAGGTGGGCGCTCCCTCGGCTGCCGTGGTAACCCGCAGCGCTAGCGGGTCTACAGCAGAGGGACTGTCCACTGAAGTGACAAATGTTGCTGGGTCAGCCACATCCATTTCGGAACCTGGCCCTGAGGGCCCAGGAGCCTCTCCGTCTGCAGCCTTCCTGGAATGTGTGACAGGCAGCACTGAGCTCTCTGGGGCTGTTCGATTTGACAGCACCCTGGAAGAGCTCAGGGGGCTAGCCAGCAGGTCACCAGCTGGGAGGGGCGGGCTGAGAGGGTTCTGGGAAGTTATTCCCTCGGAGCTGTCCGAAGTGGAGGAGGCAGCCCGGCAGGGAATCGTTCCCCAAAGGGACCGAGAGATAGCTCCTGCCACTATAGAGAAAGTGCGTGTAGCGACGGTTGGAACCCTCCCCCAGCTGCAGCACTGTCTTTATGGTCACGAATTCACGGTCGTCACTGACCCACATTCCCCTGGTTGGTTACGTCAGGTTGCTAAGGGCAACGACACATTGCAGCAACCTGACCTAGCTTTCCAGTCGTGTAGCTTGGAGCTAACTGACAGGTGGGGAACCCTCCTGAGGATGCTAAAGGGTTACCCCACCCGGCCAGGCCGTCAATGTAGGCTTTGGCAGGATGATTCGTTGGACTCACCTGCCAGCGCTATCGGGAAGGGGAGCAATCATGGGAATGCTGATGGGCTGTCCCGTCAAGCAGAACCAACAGTGTAGGTGCAGGCAAGATGATCTGGGAAGATCGTCTGCCTTGCACCAAGTTAACGGCGGAGGTGTGGAGATATATTGAGGTGCTGATGATATTAAGGATAACAGGAACATATTTCCTTCATTTTTTGACTGTAACATATGGGATTGTCTGTTAGCCAGTCTTCCTGGAATTCCGTATAAAGTGTAAATTACCTATCATTGTCTGCTTCTAATGAGGAAACCCTTAATTAGACAGTTGCTGTGAAGCCTATACAGGTGGTCAGACCATGTTGTCTGAATAATGCCTCAGATGTGTATTGGGCTTGGGAGTAATTGGTCACCTGGCCAGAGTAAACTGAAGTCTGTCTAATGTAATTCTGTATGTAGATGTCCATTACCTCTGCCCCATTGTCCAGCAGGGGAAACTGTGTCTACTGCTAATTACCTGCCAATTGAGGAAGAATAGGCTGGTCGGCATGGCTTTTGAGTCTGGTGTCAGCCATTGGGACAAGGCAAGCCTGCTAGAGTCTTGGGGGCAGGGGGAAGCTGACACCTGAATGTTTGAAATGTATTTGACAGCCTACTGGAAATTATTGAAGAGGTGAAGTCCTTTTGGATACCATTTTCTACCTGTGGAAATTGAATTATTGGTGGAGTTGAAAAGCCTCATTTAACAATCTCTTGATGTAAAGACATTGTAACCTGGGGAAATTGGGCTGAGGAAGTCTTTTGTTGGGTGTGTGGACTATAGTGGATGTTGGATCTCTGGAAATCCAATTATGACTGAGGATGTAATTAAATCCAGCTTCCCCCCCGTCCACACAGGCTTACAGCCTCGAGGCGAATATTTCATTATAAAAACCAGGGGACAGCTACCTCAAAGCAGTTCTCTTCTGACGGTAGTGGCAGCCGGTCTCCTGGCCCAAGCTAGTGAACTCCTGGTCTAGCCAGACTGTGTCCGTCCACACCAAAGTCCACGATTCTTCTATCGGGATCCCTTTATTTTGGTAAGCAAAATCGCTTTGTGTGTTATCTTTGTACATTTTATCTTGTAACTATTTTTACTTGTTTTTTTTTTGTAATCTCTTTGTATATCTTCAGTTTTGCACTGTTCTATGTTTTTCTAGAATATTAAATTATTATTTAATAAGTTTGACTTCTGCCGTACTAAACTAACCCTCATAGCCTAGAAGAGACTGAAGTGTAACCGTGTATAAGTTCATGCCTAATTGTACGCTTGAGCAACACTACCGTATGAAATTGTAATTGCATTGTGTGTGGGGGCGTTTGTCATACGTTGGCCTAAGCGCGCAGCTGACCCAACGTACGAACAACGCCAGTGCGAGTAGCGACAGCAGAGTGGCTAACAGTATCGTTCGGAACGACTGTTAGTGGGTCTTTGCTTCACGACAGTGTAAGATTGCAACTGTGTGTGTGTGTGGGTGCGTGGCGTTCCCGTATTTGGCCTAAGCGCAAAGCTGACCCAGATACGAAAACGCGGAGTGCGCGCTGAGGACTCGACAGCAGAGTGGAAGTGTCTAGCGAACAGCTAGTGGTGGCAGTGAGAAGTGTTTGAGGGGTTCCAGCCTTGTTTGTAGCTTAAATAAGGCTGTTCCCCGCTTAATCTGGTCAAACCCGCAGTCGGGAACCGTATACGCAGGCGTGCCGCGGGCCGGTTCTTGACATCTATAAACACAGGAGAAGAGCAAACAAGATCATCGCTGGGAAGTGTAATAAGACGGCTGGCAGCTCCATTACCTGACATCTTACAGTAATTTCATACCAGACATAGAGATAGGTAAAAGTAAGTGTTCTACCGCACTTCAGGTAGGGGCCGCACACGCATATTAAATTGATAGTCTGTGTGTGGTAAAGTACACCCTCTGCCTGTACCTTCACATCTAACCAGGGATGTCTGGATCATGTGATGATCAGCTGATGTCTGCACATAGCTTCTGAGCAATATTATACATTGTTGCCAACAGCTTACATATAGGGAAAGTCAGCTTCAAAGTAAACCTGAGATAAACCCAGAAAAAGTTTTACACATACCTGAGGCTTCCTCCAGCCTCCTTCAGGCTGATCGGTCCCTCACTGTCCTCCTCCGCTATGGGTCCCGGTAATTTCCCAAGTTGGGGCTCACTGCACATGGACAAGCTGGCCACGTGCGCCCCATTGTGCTCCTCTCGCCAGGAGAGTTCTGCACCATTGTCCCCCCTTCATACAAACAATACAAATTACACGGTGATAGCTGAGGGAAGGGTAGATATCACGCTCAAGCCACCAATCTATAGGAATTTGGTTTGAATTTCCATGGACAACAGTTATTCCCATAGATGAGGTGGTACAAAGAGACACAGTGGAGGCAGAGGTTAAACAGAGAGGGATGCTGAGGGAACAGGTGGACAACAGTGACACAAAGGGGGACAGAGAATTCCAACTTAAAGCAAACTTGAAGCGAAAATAAAGTCAATTGTCAATGCAAGAGCTTCTCTGAGCTCTTCAACACACTGGGTCAATACAGTCCTGTTTTTGAAACCCTTAGAGAACAAAAAGTCCCCTGGGGGGTACTTACATCGGTAGGGGGAAGCCTCAGGGTCCCAATGAGGCTTCCCCCTCCACTGTAGCTGCAGGCAATCAAGCGCTGGCTCCCCCAAAGTGTCCCGCAATCCAGGGCTCGACAAGCCGACAAGGCTCGATATATTTACCTTCCCTGGCTCCAGTGGGGGCGCTGTTGCGGCTCTCCGCGCGGAGATAGGCGAACATAGACGATCTCTGTCGGGTCCGCTCTATGACACAGGCGCAGGAGACTTGCGTCTGCGCAGTAGAGCAGCCCGACAGCCATCGGGTATTTCCGCTTATATTCGAGCGGAGAGCCGATACTGCGCCTGTGCTGGAGCCGGGGAGGTAAATATTTACATCCTCGCCGTTCCGGGAGGATTTTCGCTGCCGCCGTGGGACACAGGAGGAGGACGACTGAAGCCTCAATAGGATCCGGAGGCTTCCCTCACCCGCGGCGAGTACCCCCAGGGGATCTTTTTCTCATTACAGGTCTACTTTCTGTTTCAAAATTTTTATTAAAAGTTTTCAAAAATTTTCAAGACATAGAATATCATCTGTTGAGAACTTATTGCATATCAGACTGAACAGGTCAGAGTATCATAAAGAATATAAACACACTACGAGTTTGTAAACAAGCACAACATTCTAGCCAGAGGCTTCACACCAAAAATACCGTAATATCGTCTGACAAAGTGCTATTCTCTTAATTGTAACCCTTTCCTGGGGGGATCTTAAATCGGGCTCCAGGCCCATGAGTACAAAGTGGGGGGAGGGGGAATCCCCCAAGAGTATAGACGTAAAAAAGGAAAATGTGGAAAAAAAGAGAAATTAAGGAAATAAAGAGGACAGAGAAGGTAGAGGAGACGTGCTGGGCATGAGCATACACGTTTTTTTATTATCAATCAAGCCGCTGATG